>NC_037596.1:19489301-19862921 GCF_003073045.1 Pomacea canaliculata | reverse complement strand
AGTTTTAAGTACGATATCATGTAGTGATCCTACTTCATTGTATAGCATAATTCTATATTAACTATCTTCCTATGCCTTTACATAGAGTTCTATCTTTAATTCTATCTTTAGTTCTTATATTAATTCTATATTAATATTCTATCCTTTAATTCTATCTTTAATTCTATCTTTAGTTCTATATTAATTCTATCTTTAAATTCTATCTTTATTTTTATCTTTTAATTATCTTTAGCATTCAGTTAGGGTGCAACACTTTAGTCTGGCCTCTCCCCGCAGACCTGTTCGGCATGGTTAAAGCTGCCAGGAGAGCAAGGCTAGCTTCGCCGACGATAGCTCTTGGATCGCAAGGCAACGCAAGCCACCACACACGACAAGGTAAGTTGCACCAACTGGTGGTGGCCCTAACTTTACATCTAGTTTATTTCTATTTAATTCTATCTTCAATTCTATCTTTAGTTCTATATTAATTCTATCTTTAATTCTATCTTTAGTTCTATCTTTAATTCTATATTAATTCTATCTTTAATTCTATCTTTATTCTATCTTTAGTTCTATCTTTAATTCTATCTTTAGTTCTATATTAATTCTATCTTTAATTCTATCTTTAATTCTAATATTAATTCTATCTTATCTATCTTTATATTCTAATTTAATTCTATCTTTAATTCTATATTAGTTCTATCTTTAATTTTATCCTTTAGTTCTATATTAATTCTATCTTATTCTGTATATTCATATCTTTAATTCTTCTCTATTCTTATCTTTTAGTTCTAAATACACTTATATTAATACTTCAGTTCATCTCTTTCACATACCTTATTTGCATCAGATCTTTTATATTATATCAATATATACTAATTCCTATTTCACAGATTCATAGAATACGTTACTAGAAGTTATATGCTTATTTATCATCATACATTTTCAGACTCATGTTTAATCTACGCGGTCTCAACCCTAATCCATTTGAACAGTGATGGCATGTAGTTGACCGTACCACTATGGTAATGGTACTATCAGATGTTATGATTAGGTCATACTCTCTGGACTAGTCTTGGCAATTTAATTTCATTTTCACTAAGAACTTTATGAGGATCTGCTTTCGTTCTCTTGTATAAGTGGGCTGTATGCTTGGAGGAATGGCAGAGAACAGATTTAAGACAGGTATTCAAGTCATATATTACAGTCAATGAAATATTCATGGCCAGCGATATCTTTGTATGATATTACAGTAATCACTAAATTTATTTTCTATTACTAAGTTCAAGGATTGTGTTCTTAGTCTCATTTCAGGGCGAAGTTCTGATGATATCATATGACAGATCTACAGTTTGGCTCGAATTGCTAATCACTTAGTAATAAATTAGTTTCGTATGATCCTATCAAAATCATCTAGAGTATCTTTTTAAGGTAACCTCTGAATATTATACGCTTCTCGCAATTTCACGTAGAGGTGCTAAATGTTGAACTACTCTCCCATCTCACAGACGTATCCATTCCATTAATTGGTTCTACATGTATTCATTTAATTCATAAATCGATTAGGTTACATTTTGCTCATCTATGTAGTCTGGTTATCTGTTCTAAATTCTGACTTCTAACTTCTCACATTTACACAAACATAATCGCTCTCAGTTTTTATTCTATACTTTGCTTTAAGTTCTGTCTTAGCATCTCTGACGTAACATCCTGCTGAACCAGATTATAATTAGATGATTGTGAAGATTTTCTGTTTACTATGATGCTATAACTTAGCGATGACAGTCTTGGAGATTTATTCCTCATAATTGTTATATTTCACTTTGGCGTGTGGTTAACTTAGTATAAGTAAAGTTACTGATATATTCTGATATAGACTTTTCTCCCATCATCCTCCTTATGACATTACATTACACTATCACGTGGTTTAGATTACATTTTGCAAAGTTTATTCTACCTTTAAGAAACGTTAACTACCAACAACTCCGTTTAGTAGCTATCTTTGAGTATTTGACTGAGTAAGTTAAGTTGACTATCAGTTAGTAGTTTCTATTACGTGGTGGATTAGTCGTTAAAATACATACTAAATTCTATTATCTTCTCAGTAATTTCTTACACTGACTTTGAAATTTACTTGAGAATCAGGTATACTGTTTGTCACTGTGTTTAAGGATTAAATCTAGGTGGGAGTCAGTTTAGTGCCAACTTTCTATGACTTAATTCTTTCGAGTCTTGACCTGAATCATCGCTTACGATTAAGGATTGTTACTTAGAGGAATTAATGAAATCTAACGGAATTATACTATGTAGAAGAATAAAGTTCATATTCTCATGATTTGCTCTCGACCTCAATTTGGATTTCATTTATTAGCTTAGACATAGAACTCTAACATAAATGTCTGAAATGTGAGATATATTAGAGGATGTCTTGTTTTTGATTAAGGGTGCTATATTTATCTACATCCTATATAATTCTATTTGGTAGGGTGGTTTAAATATCTACATCTTTAGTCATGCTATTTTAATTCTATCTTTAATTCTATCTTTCAAATCTCAACTCAAATGAGAGAGATTAGTCATATACTGCTATGCCGTTTAATCATCTATTATTTCATATTTAGTTCCATGATTATATTAAAATGCATTGCTTTGAGACTACTATTTTACACTCATAGTAAAGTGTTATATAGTTCTATCGAATTCATTAACGAAATATAACTTCATTATTTATAAAAATCTCCAATTTTATACTACAAAATGTAACTTCGTGTTCTATATTGATATCAGTGATCCGTATTTAAATATGTCTATCGTTCTTATCAGTTGATACTCTATATTAATTCTATCGTATAATTCTATTCTTTATTTCTAATCTTTAAACATCTAATCTATCTATCATCTCATATGTGTATTTGCAGCCAGTAATGCTAAACAGGTGGCACACCACTTTTTAGATCTGGCCTCATCCGCAGAACTGTTCGGCATGGTTAAAGTAGCAGGCACCAGGGAAAATTAGATATTGCAAGGCTAAGCATCCAAAGGGCAAGATTTCCTTAGTTTGTTACGTACATGGAGTTGGCGACCTCTTGTAGTGATTCGAGCTCTCATCAAATGAAGAAAAAGCCAAAGGCCAATCCGCTAACATAGCCGACACTTAATTGACACCTCGGATCACATTATCACGAAAAGAGCAATGTAAACAAACAGCAAGAAGTATGGTAGTATGCTCAAGAGCAGCCATAGGCTCTATGGGTAGAGTGTGCGCTAACAAAGGAAACATAGTTATGTATCATCGTTATGTTTTGTATTTGGAATGTTTAAACTGTCGCTATTCTTGTAGGTCAGGACTTATCTCAATATGAAAACATACAATCTATGTGCTTTTTTAGGTGCACTGAGATAATTATCACTTATTCTCTTTATAGATATATCGAATTTATATGTTTCGATCCTTACTCATAATATTCTGCACATGACAGATAATCTACTCCTCTTGGAGTTCATCAATCTTGGATATAATAACATGAATTCATGTTATGGACAGTTTATTGCAATTAGGATATGCATTTAATGAGCATACAATCTTCATTATTGAGCTTGTTGTGCATAAGTAATTACACAGTTAGCGGTCAAATTATATTGCACGAAGATTTCTTCCTATTAATTATTCAATAGGATTTTAAGGATGTCTACAAAGTTCTTCTAATCATACTAGAAAACTGTCTCATCGACTGTACACTATTATTTGAAAGTGTCCTTATTTACTTTCGATAGCTCCTCTTATACCTCTCTCAAGACTCATACTATGTAACACTTTAGAGTAGTTCTAGTATGCGTATTGAATCTAATCACTTAGTTTCTGTGAGTTATATGATTTAAAATTCAGACTCTATTCAAATTTCAATTCAATTTCTACGAGTTAATATTATAATTCTCCAGTTTAGTAATTTATAAGAGATTTATATATAAATATCTGTATTAATTACATCATGTTCTTTCTAGGACTTATTCTATTCTTCACAGGTTAATAATTCTATATTTGTTATTGGTTTTATACTTAAAATGACATTATATTGTATCTTATTTTCGGTTGCTCTAATTCTAATCTATAATTCTACTTATTAATCTTGCTATTATACTTCAATCTCTATTTTAGTTCTAATACTCTCAAATATATTATCTTTCTTATATTTCTTAATCTTTAGGTTCTATCTTTAATTCTAGATAGTTAATGGTCTATCTTGTAATTCATCTTTGGAATGTCTATTCTTCAGTGTCTATATTGGGAGAATTTCTATCTTTAATTCTAGGTCTTGTGGATTTCTATCTTTAAGATCTATCTTTTATGACATCTAAGTTAGGGTGCAGGACACTTTAGAGTCGCTGCCTGCTCCCGCGAAGACCTGTTCCGGCAGTGGTTAAGAGACTGCAGGGAGAGCAGAGGCTACTCCGTTCTCTGACAGGATAGGCTTGGTGGATGGCAGAAGGGCTACGCAAGGCACCGACGAGGTGCCAGGGGGGGAGCATCGGACGAAGGTAAGGTTGCACGCCAGACTGGTGGTGGCCGCTAAATTACATCTAGGTTTAGGTTTCTGGGAATTTAGATTCTATCTTGAAAGTTCTATCGTTAGTGTCTTAGTTAGTATGTCGTTATCTGTGGTTTAATTCGCTAGTCTTGTAGTCTAGTGGTGTAATTCTTATGTGAAGGGTCTATGCTGTTAATTCTAAGGATTAATTCTATCTTTAATTCTATATTAGTGTTCTAGTGGTTAATTGCTAGGTCTTTAGTTCTATATTAATTCTATCTTAATGTCTATGAGTAATTCTATCGTTTGAATTCGTAGTCTTGAATTCTATCTGTTAGTTCTAGGTAGTGGAATTGCTAGGATTTGAATTCTATCTTTAATTCTATATTAATGTCTGGGATCTGGCAATCGGGGGTAATCTTTGTTCGATATTAATGTCTAAGGGTCTTGTAATGTCTAGTCTTTAAGTTTCTATATTAATATCGTCTTTAATTCTATAGTTGTTCTATCTTGAATTCTATCTTTAAGTGTCTAGTATTGAATTCTATCTGTTGGTAATTCTATTTAATTCTATCTTGAGTTGTGATCTGTAATTCTATATTATTCTAGGTCTTTAAGTTGCTATCTTAAGTTCTATGTTTGTAATTTATCGTTTTAATTCTATCTTTAATTCGTAGGGCGTTAGATTCTATATTAGTTGGCTGGTGAGGTCTTAGAATTCTATCTTTAGGTTCTATATTAAGTTCTAGGTCTTTAGTGTCTAGGTCTTGTAATCTATATTAGTTCCTATCGTTTTATTATAGTCTTTAGTTCGGTATATTAATGGGTCTAGTCTGTAATTCTATGGTTAATTGTTCTTTAATGTCTGATTCTTTAACTGCTATGAGTTAATTGCTATTGTAATTCTATCTTTAGGGATTCTATAGTTATAGGTGTCTAGATCTTAATGTCTATATTAGGTCGTCTATCGTTTAATTCTATCTTTAGTTCCTAGGTATTAGATTCTGGATCTTTAAGTGTCTGTATTAATTCTATCTTTAATTTCTGATCTCTGAATTCTATCTGTAGTCTGATTAGGTTAATGGTCTATCGTTAAAGTTCTAGTTCGTTAGAATTCTATATTAAATGGGTCTAATCGGTTGCATTCTATCTTTAGTTCTAGTATTAAGGTTCTATCTTAGAGAGTTCTATCTTAGTTAATATCTTTAGATTCTATATTAGATGGTAGATGCTTGTAATTCTAGTCTTTTTTCTATCTTAGTTCTATATTAGGGATTGCTTCTTTATTCTATCATGTTAGTTTCTATCTTGTTAAATCTTCTTTACGATCTAGTTAGGGTGCAACCACGTTTTAATTAGTCTGGCCGGGTGTCGGCCGCGCAGACGGCTGTTCGGCATGGTTAAAGCTGCCGGGAGAAGCAAGGCGTAGGGCTCCGCCGAGGAAAACCGCCCCAAAAAAGAAGGAAAATAGGAGCCCGCCCCCGGCTTGGGGTTGGATCAGCAAGGCAGCGCAGGCCACAGCAGAGGGAGGGGCCGGGGTACGACAAGGTAGAGTTGCAGCCAACGTGGTGGTGGCCCTAACTTTACTGCTAGGTTTGGTATTTGCTATGGTTAAGTTCTATCTTAAATTGCTAATCTTAGTGGTCTAGGGTATTAAATCTAGCGTCTTTAATTCTATCTTGTAGTTCTAGATGCGTTAAGTTCTAGTATTATTCTATCCTTTAAGTTCTAGGGTCTTTAATTCTATATTAGTTCTAGGTGTTTGGAATTCTATTTTAGTTCTATGTGTAATGTCTATCGGTGTTTAATTACTGGGATAGGGTTAATTTCTATCTTTAATTCTATCTGTAAGTTCTATCTTTAGTTCATAGTTGGAAATGTCGGTAATCTTAATTCGAATCTTAATTCTATCTTGAGATTCTAGATATTAAGTTCTAGTCTTGCAATTCTTGCTAGATTAGTTCTATGAGTTAGTTCTATCTTTTATTCTAGTTTTTAGGTTCTAGTCAGTATTGAATTCTGATCTTTAATTGGCTAAATTGAGTTCTAGGGTGCTTGTAAGTTCTATCTTGTAGTGTCTGATAGTTAATTCTGAGTGGGCTGTTAGTTGCTATGTTAGGTTGCTGATCTTTAGTGTGTATCTTTTAATGTCTAGTAGTTAATTGCTATTCTTTAGATGTGCATATCTTGTACATTCTATATTAAGTTGTCTGAGTGCTTTCATTCTATCTTTAATTCTAATCTTTAGATTCCTTATAGTTAGTTTTTCTATCTTTAATTTAGTTTTAGTTTCGTATAGTTAATTCTATCTGTATTAGTTCTATCTTTAATTCTATATTAGTTCTAAGGTCTTTTAATTCTAGTGTGTTAGTTCTAGTATTAATTCTATCTTGTAATTCTATGTTTAATCTATCGTTTAATTCTAGGATGCTTTAATTCTGATAGTTGAATTGCTAGTGCTTTGAATTTCTAGGTCTTTAATCGTATATTAGTTCCGATAAAGATGTTGAATTCCTATAGAAAATTAGGTTTCTATCTTTAATTGCTATCTTGTAAGTGTCTATAATTGAATTCTATCTTTGTTAAATGCTATCTTTAATTCTATCTTTGAGTTTCGAGTGAGTGTAATTCCTATGTTTAATTGCGTTATTTATTTCTATCTTTAAATCTGAGTTTACACGTAGTTGAGGGTGCAAACTTTATGTCTGGCCTCGTCCCGCTCTCCCGCAGACGCCCTGTTGGGGCATGGTTAAAGGCTGCAGAGTTAGCAAGGCTAGCTCTCACGGGGCCGACATAGCTGCTTGTGATCGAGGGCAGGCACGCGGAAGGCCACCGGACACACGACAAGGTAAGGTTCGACCAAGGCTGGTGGGTGGCCGCTAACGTGTTACATCTAGTTTATTTCTATGTTAATTCTATCTTAAATTCATCTTAAATTTCTAATCTTTGGAGTTGGATATTAGTTCGGTATCTTTAGGTGTTAGGTCTTTAGTTCTATCTTTAATTCCTATTTGAGTCTATCTTTATTCTATCTTATTCTATCTTTCTTTAGTTTTAGATCTGGATTCTTTAATTCTATCTTTAGTTTCTATATTAAGGGTGACTCTACGGTTTAATTCTAGGGTGTTAATCGTATCTTTTAATTCGGGTATCTTAAATTCTTTATCTAATAGTTAATTCTAATCTTTTATTCTATATAATGGTCTATCTTAATTCTATCTGTTAATTGCGATATTAAGCTATCATTTAGTTCTTGTGAGATTCTTATAATATTGATCTTTATTCTGTCTTTAATTTGGGGTATCTTTATTGTTAGGTCTTGTAGTTCTAATATTAATTCTAATTTTCTATAGTTAGTTGTCATTCTGGTATTAGATTCGGTCTATGCTTTGTAAATCGTGCTTGTTAACTGCTCTACAATTCTATCTGGTAGGTTTCTATGGGATTATATGCTAGTTCTTTAATTCTAGGTCTTAATTCTTAAGTGATTGTGAGTGCTTCAATTCTATCTTGTAGTATCTGATGTTCGAATTAATTTATCTTTAAGTTCTATGATCTAGTCTTTAGTGTCTGATCTTTAATTCTAGTAATTAATTCTATCTTTAATTCTATCTTTAATAGTTCTAGGTCTTCAGTTGGCCGTATATTGAATCATGCTTTAATGTCTATCTTGTTATTTCTATGTTTAAATCTAGTCTTTCATCTAGTTAGGGGTGCAACACGGGTTTAGTCTGGCCGTCTGACCCGCGCGCAGGACTGTTGCGGCATGGGTCAGGAGAGCTGCCGAGGGACGCAAGGCTGGAGCTCCGCGGGCGGACATATGCTGGGCTGGGGATCGGCAAGGGCACGCAGGAGGCGCACCACATGCGCGACGGAAACAAGGTGGAAGTTGGATCCAACTGGTGGTGCGCGGGACTAACGTTGTTCATATCTTTAATTATATTTTTAGGTACATTTTTAATTTCTTATATTAATTTCTATCTTTAATTTTAATTTTTGCTAGTTTACTCTGTTAATTTATCTTTTAATTCTTAAGTGTCGTCTATTTAAGTTCTATATAATTCTATACTTGTTGCTATCTTAAAGTGATTGTCGTATCTATTGAGTTAGTTCTATTGTAGTTATATTGATTCGTCTTTTATTGGAATGATCTATCTCTCTATTAAGGGTTAAGTTCTTTAATTCTAATCTTTTAACTGGGTGTCTATCTGTGCTTAGGGTTTTTAAATTCTTTATACTTTGGGCGTTAATGTCTGGATAGGTGTTAATTCTAGTATAGTAATCTATTCTTTATTTATTTCTTTTTATTCTTTTAATTTCTATGTCTTTAATTCGTGTAAGGTTCTGAATAGTCATATAATAATTCTATCTTTAATTCTATCTTGTTCTTTGTTTTAATAATCATCTTTAATTCTATCTTTATTTCATCTTTAAAATCTATTTTCATCTAGTTAGATGGTTGGTTAACTACTTTATCTATGCGGGTTAGGGATTCCTATCTTTAGTTCAGTCATATGAGAATTCTATGCCCTAATTAGCCTCTTAGTTTAATTTCTAGTATGTATCCCAATCAATGTTGTTGAGAGAGATTATATTATTCTATCTTTAATTCTATCTTTAGTTCTATCTTTAATTCATATATTAATCTTATCTTTATTCTATCTTAATTCTATCTTTAGTTCTAAGTTCTTTAATTCTATTCTTACTTTAAATTCTATCTTTATTTCTAATTCTATCTTTAAATCTATCTTTACATCTAGTTAGGGTGCAACCACTTTTAATCTGGCCTCTTCCCCGGCAGACCTCTTTAATTCTATATTAATATCTATTAAAGCTTGCCAGAGAGCAAGCCTCCCGCCGAATTCATAGTCTTTAATCTATATGGATCAGCAAGGTTCACGCAAGCCACCACACCACGACAAGTATCTTTAATTCTATATTAGTTGCACCAACTGAGTGGGTGGCCCTAACTTTACATCTAGTCATTCTATTTTATTCTATATTCTATCTTAAATCTATCTTTAATTCTTTATTAATTCTATCTTTAATTCTTCTGGTTAGTTCTTCCGTTAGTTCTATATTAATTCTATCTTTAATTCTATTATTGTAAATTCTATGTTAAGTTCTTTTCAATTCGGTATGCTTTAGTTCTATATTATTCTAAATTCTATCTGTAGGGTTTCTAGTTCGTATTAATTCTATCTTTATTCTATATTAATTTCTATCTTTTATATTAATCTGATTCTTAATTCTGATCTTTATCTATCGGTTAGTTCTATCATTAATTCTATACATCTGGAGTTAAGGGCAACAGTTCTATCTGGCTCTCCCGCAGACCTGTTCGGCTATGGGTCTAAAGCTGCCAGGAGTTAAGCAGGCTACTCTTACGCCGACAATTCAGCTCTGGATCAGCAAGGCTCTTTAGTTTAAGCCACACAACCACGCAAGGTAAGTTAATCACCAACTGGTGGTGGCCCTCCTAAACCTTTACACTATTCTTTAGTTCTATATTAATTCTCTTTAAGCTATTAGTTCTATCTTAATTCTATCTTTAGTTCTATATTAATTCTATCTTTAATTCTATCTTAATTCTAATTCTATAGTTGAGTTCTATCTTTTTCTATTAATTCTATCTTTAATTCTATCTTTAATTCTAGACGTCTTTAATTCGTAGGTTCTAGTTAATTGCTAATTTTAATTCTATGCGTTGAAAGTGTCTAGTATGTAATTCTATCTTTAATCTATGCTTTATTCTATATTAGATTGTTGCTTTAGATTCTATAATATTCTATTTGCTATAGATGTCTTCTGTTAGTGTCTATTTTAGTCTGATTCTTTAAAGTTCTATATTAATTCTATCTTAATTCGAGTCGTTCATTTTTAATTTTAGGTGTCTATATTAGGATTCTAAGTTTGTCTTTAAGTCTAATCTTTAGTTCTATATTAATTCTATCTTTAATTCTATGTTAATTCTATCTTTAAATGTCTGCGGAATTCTATATTAATTCTTTAGTGGGTCTATCTTAATTAATTTAATCTATCTTTAATTCTATATTGTAGTTCTATGCTTTAATTCTATTTTTAGTTCTATATTAATTCTATCTTTAATGCTGTATTAATGTCTATCTTATTCTATCTTAATTGCTCTATCTTTGAGTTCTATATTAGATTCTATCTTAATGCTAATCTAGTAATGCTATATTAATTTTCTCATCTATCTTAGTTTAATTATCTTTAATTCTATCCTTTAATTCTATCTTAGTTAGCGGGTGCATCTTTCATTGGCATATTATTTCTATCTCCGGCCCGCAGACCGTTAATTCGGGGAGTAATTAATTTCTATCTTTAGGAGAGCAGTTCTAGCTCGCCGCGCGAAGTTCTATATAATTATCTTGGAATTCAGCTTTATTGTACGCATCTTTAAAAGGCCACGCGCACGACTATCTTTAAGTGTAGACACCACTGGGGTGGGGTGGCTAACTTACATTTCTAGTTTAGTAAATGGCTATCTTTAGTTCTATAGTTAATTCATCTTTAGTCTGCTTTAGTGTTGTTGGCGGTTAATTCTATCTAGGTTCTATCTTTAGTTGCTATATATTGAGAGTTCTATTTTAATGTCTATCTTTAGTTTCTATCTTTAAGTTCTATATATTAGGGATCGTTTTTATTTATCTTTAGATTCTTCTCGGTTTATTTCTCAGTCTTTAGTTCTAATTAATTTATCTTTAATGTCTATCTTTGATGCTATCTTAAATCTATCTTCACAGGAAATCTAGCTTTAGTTTCTGCTAGGTTAATTCCTAGACATAGCTCTGTGGAATCAGCAAGGCACGCAAGCCACCACACACGACAGGTAAGTTGCACCAAACTGGTGGATGGCCCTAACTTTACATTCCCTAGGGTTTAATTTCATAATTCTATAAATTCTTTTATTCTATAGTTAATTGCTTCTTTAAATTCTATCTTTAGATTAGTTCATCTATATTAATTCTAATCTTTAATTCTATTTTAATGTTCTACTATTAGTTCTATCGTTTACATTCTACTATTAATCTGATCTTTAATTCTATAGTAATTCTATTCTTTATTCTCTTTAATCTATCTTTAGTTCTATCTAATGTCTATATCTATGTAATTCTATCTCTTATCTTAGTTCTAAGTTCTATCGTTAATTCATTCTATATTAATTCTATCTTTAATTCTATATATATTAGTTCTATCTTTATTCTCTTTATCATAATAATTCTATCTTTAATTCTATATTTTCGTAGCTTCTTGTTAATTGTTCTATATTAATTCTAGGTCTTTATTCTATCTTTAATTCTATCTTTAATTCTATATTAATTCTATCTTCAATTCTATCTTTAGTTCTATATTAATTCTATCTATGCTTTAATTCTATCTTAGGCTATTAATTCAGAGCTATCTTTATTCCTATATTAGTTCTATCTTAATTCTATCTTTAGTTCTATATTAATTCTATCTTTTTCTTGATGTGGGGGGTAATTCTAGTTTATCTTTGTTGATGCTTATAATTCTATCTTTAATTCTATCTTTGAGTTAATTCTATCTTTAATCTTATCTTTAATTCTATCTTTAATTCTAATATTATAATTCTATTTAAGTTCTATCTTTCTAATTCTATCTTTAATTCTATCCTCTTTATTTGGGAGTTCTATATTATTCTTCTTAGTTCTATATTATCTAGGATTTCTATCTTTAGTTCTAATTAATTCTATCTAATTTGTCTTTATCTTTAGTTCTATAAGGTGTAATTCTATCTTTATTCTATCTCTTTAATATCTATCTTTAATTCGTATCTTCTAAGTTCTATCTTTAATTCCTTATTTCTATAAGTTCTATCTTTGTTCTTATCTAATTCTAATAATCTATCTTCTATTTTAATTCTATCTTTAATATCTTATAAGTTTCTATCTTTAGTCTATATTAATTCTATCTTAATTCTATCTTTAGTTCTAATGTATATTAAGTTCTATCTTTAGTTTAATAATTCTATCTTTTAGGTTTGCTATTTTATTCTATATTAATTCTTCTTTAATTCTATCTTTAGTTCTATCTTTAATTCTATTATAGTATTGATTGCTATCGTTTACTTTAGTTCTATCTTTAATTCATAATTCTATTCTTTAGTTCTATATTAAATTCTATCTTTAGTCTGATCTTATATTAATTCTATCTTTAATTAAATTCTATCTTTAGTTCTATATTATGTCTTATTCTATAAGATTCTATCTTTTCTATCTTTATGTTATTCTATATTAATCTTTAATTTATATTATTCTATCTTTAATTCATCTTTAGTTCTATATAATAATCTATCTTTAATTCTATCTTTATTTCTATTTAGTTAGTTAGGTGCACACTTTAGTCTGGCCTCTCCCCGCAGACCTTGTTCGGCATGGGGTTAAAGCTGCGCAGGAGAGCAAGGCTAGCTGTTCCCGCCGACATAGCTCTGTGGATCAGCAAGGCACGCAGCGCAAGCCACCGACACCACGACAAGGTAAGTTTGCACCAACTGGTGGTGGTTTCTATCTTACTTCTATCTTTAGTTCTGTAGCACTCTAGTAAGTGTGGTCAGTTATATAATTCTTTTGTAGAGAGTCGCGTCGAACGGCCCAGGTTGTCCCTTTCCCACGTCGCTGTGCACGTAGTACCCGGCCTTGAGCTGCCCACCAGCCCGTGGCTACAGGGTCGTTGTTACATCAAAAGTTACGAAGTTGAGGTGAGCCTTGTTAGGCAAACAATGACGGAGAGACAAGGCGGGGTGGATGGTTCTGGAAAGTTCGACGGTGTATAAGTAGTGGAAATTTGACAAGTGGCGACGACCTTTTACGATTTGAAGGTAAGATTGGAGGGAGCGCAGGCAGCCGCCGAGTGAAACACTGAGTAAAAAAACTACAGTTGGGCCGAAATTCCATCTTTGTTGTTTTATTCCTGTACGAGTAGGCCGCAAGCTCTATGGTAGCGGTCCGGTGGCCCCCGCAACGGGGTTAGCGCCTGTCACGAATACAGTGAATGTTGGCTGGGTCCTGAGTTCATTTCTCATCTCGGGCACGCCAGGGCTTCTGCTAAGGCTAAATTCTCTGGGGTCCCAGGGACCCCTTCTTCAGATTTTTTTAAGGGGGTCCCTGTTCTTCGCCCAATTGAAGGGGGAGATCCTCCGACTTTTTAATGCATACTGTACGCGTGGAAGCAGAAGCTCTGGCACGCTGTTCTTTCTCTGCACGTGGCAGGGGTCTGTTTACAGGGCTGGCTGCTTGTCGTGATGTAGCCTCAGTTGCTGACGTACGGCGTAAAACACTAATACCGGCTCGTCCGGCCCCCAGTCTACGTAGCCATCAGTTACTGACGTGTTGGTTACATTCTGGCGTCCAGATGTGGGGCTAGTTGTACTAGAGCAACTTTAGTCACTCGGCAGAACACCATGGCGGACTACAAGGGCACAACCAGCACCGGAGCACCAGACGCAAGATAGGCATGGTTGAAGGACTTCGCCGCCAGGAAGGAGCCCCGGTCGGAACATGTAAAGGAAACAAAACAAAGAGCCGATACAAGTGCAAATTACTACGAGCGCCCGTTCCTTCCGGAATTAAAACATTTACAGGACTTCCACCTACATCGCCCAAGAGGTCACCTTCGAGCAGTGGAGGAGTGCAGGCGCTCGAAGTATTAAAGTCGAGGTGCGCTGATGGAGGAGAAAGGTCGGGTTCCTGAGACGAGTCTGAAGTGGGCGGCACATCTCCACACCAAAGACAAACAGCATGGCGCCGTCAGCGAGTTGGTTGCAGACTTGCAGGCGCTGTTTGGAAGAGATACGAAGTGCAGGACGACATGTACATTGAATTGTGCCAGACCACACCGACCAGAGGGCAGTGCTGTCACAATTCCCTTCTGCAACTCTCCACAAAGATGTCGGAGCTAAAAGCATTAGGCGGCCTGGCGGAGGAGGAATGCCATCGCAGGTTGTAATTATATTTTTCGGCAAGGGAATCTCCGAAACCGATGGTCGTCGTGGAGATTCGAAGCAAATTTGGAATTCGCTGGGGAAAAGTAGGCCACCTTTCCCTGAGTTATAAGGCCGCGATGTGCGGCAGATTGAGAGTTTGATTTCAAATGTGATTTCATCAGGGAGTGAGAGGGCGAGAGAGACATCAAGCCCGTACAGAGGTTGCGTGTCACCCACGTAATATATGTTGTACAGGACCGGGTTTGTAAGGTGAGAAGAAGCAAGTACTGTTTCAAGTGGCGGGGAGGAGGGGCACTTCTATCGTGTGCAACAATCCGGTGAATGCGGCGCTGTGGTGGCAGAGGGAGAGAGAAGGAGGAGGGCAGGACAACGAGTGGCGAAAGAAACAGGGCCTCCCCGAACTGAAAGGGACCACCACGGAGGGGCGAGTGCTGGTCCGAGAGGGTGGACCGTGAGGTGACCCCCGCAGAGAAGGTGAGAAAACATCACCATCTCCTTTCAATCGGCCAGTAACCATCGAACAGGGCCTGTTAGAAAGCCTACCGGCCAGTTCGGCTAAATAGTGCAGTGCTGGATATTCTTCCGTCCGGCAGCAAAGTTCTGTGGAACTGTGTGGTGCCTGACAACGACCCTGAAACGCACGCCTTGTTACAATACCGCGCGTTCACAGAATCACAGAAGTGTTTTACTCCAGAAAATATCACGGGGTAGTGTCAGCCAGTGTCACAGGTCGAGAGTGCATGTGGCGATTGAGGAAACTCCTCTTCCAGACGACATGTGAAGCTGTCCATCAACCCAGTCGCGCATAGCGACGCGTGACGTCACGCTGTTTAATAGACAGCGGCTCGCAGGTGTCTATTGTGTCGGAGTCTTTTTATCCGCAGAAATATTGCGACATCGACAGCTGAAAAAACCTGGATTCGATACACTGCAAGTGATAGGAGCAGGCGGTCATTCCGTGCTATATGGTGGTGTTGTGCGTGTGTCGGTGTGGCTGCCTAAAGATGTCGTTGGTTGTGGACAGAGTAAAGTAGACAGCAGTGTGTACTGGTCTGTCCAGACACAGAGTATTCGTCAAGAGTGCCAGTGATAGCGGCAGGCCCGTTCTTAAGCCCCCGAGGCAAAGGGCATGTGCGGGGCCCTCACGCCACGATCACACGTGTTTTAGTTGGGACTAAAGTCACTTTTTTCCTCAGGGGATATCTTCGTCTTTTACCGCTACGTGAATCCACGGCAGCGTGCCGACAGGTACTTCTCTAGCTCAGTTAGACTAACGTAAGTAGTTATGCGATTCTTCTTTTTTTTTTTTATTATGGTGGTGGTGGGAATATTCTCGGGAAAAATACTTTGAAAGTTTCAGTTAACTAGGAAATAAAGCAGGCGTCGAACTCTCGCTTACAGGGCTGCAAACCAGGGGCGGGGCCCATGTCGGGCGCTCAATTCACAGACTGGCCAACAGTGACTCAGTAAACATACCTTATACGGTACTTCTTCACTCAGTTTCGTTACAGGATTGCCCCCTAGTGGCACATAAATCCAGCAATAGCCAATGCACGAAGACGTGGTATGCGCGCGTACTAGTAATCCTGCGGTGTCCGCAGCAGCACTTCTGTCTCCAAGCGCGTCCAGCGGAGAATGTGATACCGGCTGACTACGACTGTCCTGCATATGCCTAGTTACGCAGATATCAATCTTCAAAGCGCGGGGCCCGCTTGAAGCGCGGGGCCGTAGGCAGAGCCTCGTCCGCCTGCCCTAAGCACGGCCCTGGTAGCCGGCACCGGAACATCCTCGAGAGCCTACGCCGCAGTCGTGCGAACGTATGGCGGTCCTCCGGAAGGAACTTCACCACAAGACTACGCTGCGTGTGGCATGATCGCTCATGGTGCGTACAGGGAGGCGAACAGTGCAAACGCCAATGGACGTCTGTGCCCGTACGACTGCTGACACCGGACATAACACTGCCACCCAGGGGGACGCTCGGCGACCGATGTCGAGGGGAGTTGTGCGTCACGGTGGTAAAGCATCAACAGGTTTCACGAGGACGATGTGCCGACAGTGGAGGCGTTTACCGAATCGTGTGTGTGCGTGGCTGGTGGCAAGGTGGCAACAAAGCACTCTTCTTCCCGCGGATTAGGTGACGTTGTATTAAACATTAATCAAGCCACCGATTCACCCGTTACTGTCAAACGGAAAAGTGTGGTAGCGGACCCTGTTCACCATACAGAGTGAATATTCACTCCCCCAGTGTGTTACAAGACCTGAACCTGCGATAGCACAAGACGCTGGCAGGACTCACTGTAATTGGCCAACCACGTGGAAGAAGGTAGGAACAGTTTCCTGAACTTGTCGGGTAGATTGCGTTTTGGTGCCAAACGTCGACCAAACATGGAAAGACAGATTCACAAAGAAGTTGTTAACATTCAGTGATGTGTTTAATGAAAAGAATTTGATTTGAACATGACAAATGTTGGTGCATGACAATTGAACTGACTCAGGTCCATCGATTAGAGAAAGACCGAGGCCTATACCGCCACAGGACCTGGAGGAGGTCAGACAACATGATGCAACAGTTGTTAGATGCTCGCATTCATCATTGTGCTGGTGAGGAGAAGAACGGGGCGCGTTGCGCATGTGTGTAGGATTACAGGAGAGTGAACGCACGACAGTGAGAGAACAGTTATGGCCTTGCCACAGATTGAAACAACTGGTTTTAAAACATTGAGTGGGGCTAAGTGTTTTCACTAGCCTAGATTTGTCGAAGGCATACTACCAGGTACCTCTGTCCGAGCGAGCGAAGAAGAATTTCTGCATTTACCACCCCGTTCGGACTGTCGAGTTTCAGAGGTTGCCATTTGGCCTGGGTCAACGCCCCGTGACCTTTCAGCGGTTGATGGACTTGTTGCTTTGAAGTGACATGAACTTGGCAGGAGCTTGATAATTTTTCTTGACGATATTCCAGTACATGCCACTAACTCTCCAGCACTAGAAAGATAGGAACAATTGAGCTCTGGGAGAGGATGCGCAGTTTTTAAACTGAACTTGGACCCCCGATAAATGTATTTTGCCACCACTGAGGTGCATACACCTAGGATACCTCATCTCCGCAGAAGGCATTAGGCCAGACCCTAAAAAAGATCGAGGCTCTGACGCAGTTTGGCCTGTCCCCAAAACAGTGCGAGATGTTAAAGCTTTCTTGGGGTTTGCAGGGATTTTACAGACACTGGGGTTCCCCAGTTCGCCGCAAAATTGTCAAGCCTCCTGAACGACCTTACTGTTGGATATGTACCACATAAGCTCGAAGAAAACCGCTAAGAAGGCGGGTGCACTCAATCTGTCGTCAGACATATCTCACCTGTGGGAGAGCGAGAGAACAAAGTGCGTTTGAGTCCCTGATCAAAGTACTGACTGCAGAGCCGATGCTGGCATTGCTGGGACCAGTCCCAGCCCTTCATCCTGCATTGGTGATGCCAGTGGGCAGGTGGCACTGGCCTGGAGCCGTGCTGTACCAACATCAACAAGGCAAACTTAAGGTAATCGCATACGCAGCAGAGGGCTCAAACAGACAGAAGTGAACTACCCGCGGCGCACAAGGCGACGAAATTTCTCGCTCTGAAATGGGCCGTGACGAGAAAAGTTTCACGACTAATCTTGGGCTCCCGCGGTCAACCGTGGTTACCTAACGAAACAACCGCGCTTTGCCATGTGTTGAAGAATTGCAAAGTTAGCAGCGCAGTTAGCCACAGATGGTTGTCATCCCCTGTCACTGTACGATTTGACCTCGTGTACATAACAGGGCTCAACACACAGATGCGGACGGGTTGTCCAAGGCGACCGGCAGGACCCGCCAGAAGCAGATGAAGAATACAGAGAGCACTTCGAGAAAGTTGGGGCTTCCTCCTGGAGAAGAGCGAGGAGATTTGTCAAGACGACAATCCACAAGTTGTAAATCGAAGTGGACTGTTGTGAGCATACTGACAGCTAAGAGTGCAGGAAGGCCAGTAACATTCCACTCAGCAGACAGCCCGGCACACCACGCCCATGTCAACGTGACAATGACGTCACTGACAACTTCACCCCAGCTGTCGAAGGCTGTCGGTGAAGGGACCCAACACCATTCCAGACGGCATCTTAGAGCCCGAGGGCGGGGAGCCAGACTTTGCCACCCTGACAGTCGACGACTGGCGGAGGTTACAGCAGCAAGACCCCCACGTTTTTTCTGGCCGTTCATGGCGGCTGATCTCAAGCGGAAAATTCAGAGCTGCGAACGGTGCGTTCGCAGTGGGACGCATGCGCAGAAAGCGCCCATGTCAACCATCGTGGCATCACACCCACTGGAACTGCTGACCATAGATTTTCTCACCATTGAGGTCAAAGGGGAAAAGCAGAACATACTGGTCATCATGGACCATTTTACGAAGTTCGCACGGGCAATACTGACGAAAGACCAAACATCACGAACGACAGCCAGGGCTCTGTGGAATGAGTTCTTCATGACTTATGGATTCCCCGGCAGAATTTTGTCTGATCAAGGTCGGGATTTTGAGTCAAAACTCATCCAAGAACTGTGCAGCCTGGCCGGAATCCAGAAATGCAAGACCACGCCCTACCACCCCTGCGGAAACCCTGTGGAAACGTGGAATAGAACACTGATCGGTATGCTGCGAACTTTAGAGACTGAACAGAAGAAGGACTGGCGGAAACACCTGAAGCCTGTGATGCACGCCTACAACTCGTGAATACACAGCAGGACGGGATTCTCACCCTCCTACCTGTTCTACGGACGGCACCCAAGAATGCCAGTCGACCTGGCATTTGGCCTGGACATAGGGAAGCGACAAGGGAAGAGCTGCAGGCATGTATGTGGTCCAACGAGAGGACGGCTCTGGACCAAAACGGACACTTCATCGGAATCTATTACTCGCAGTGGGTGCACTAGGCTGGGCACCACCTCTGGCCCAGGAAGCAACCACCAGAAACAACAACCTCAGGCAACGTGCAGATGAAGCAGCCACAACCCCCGACTGTGGAAATGGTGAGGACGACGAACCGGTGCAATTTCCAGACATCAAAGTGGGCCTAGGAGTTGAAGCCAGGCACCAGAGTTTGTTCCAGCCGCGGTACCTGGCAGAAAACCGGCAGGAGGAGTAGAGCAGGAAGATGAAAGAGAGGAGACAACAGAGAGCGACAGTGAAGAGCAGCAACCTCTACGCCGCTCTGACAGAATCCGCCCGACTGGGTGGACAGGTTAAATCTCATGCACCGATGTGCTAGTGGAAATAGGTCGGACAGGGGGAAGCTGCATGGTGTCCGACAGGAGATGCAAAGTCTTTTTAGGTTCTAATCAGAAAAACTCAACTCTCGGGGAATACAGTCTGTATACTGGGCCGTAAATGAAGTAATGGAGGTATTGGAGAAGTGGCTTAGTTTACTGAGTCTACCTGAAACTGATGTGCGATCGGTCGATCCCTCCCATTTAGTAGCCATATTTTTTGACATACACCTCTAGGGGTAGTTGTGAGATTGTGTATGGAATTCGATGTACATGGGTGTTGGATTTACCCAGGTTGTCTGTGACACGGAGCTCACAGACCCCTTCAACGACAGTACCGGGGTGAAGCAGGGCTGCATTCTGTCGCCGTTCCTCTTCATCCTGGCCATGGACTGGATCATGAAGACTTCCACCGACAGTGAGAGGAGAGGGATCAGATGGACCATGACTATGACAGCAACAACAACTCTGAAAGACTTGGACTTTGCTGACGACATTGCCCTGCTGTCACATCGCCACCAAGACATTCAGGAAAAAACAAATGCCTTCTCAGAAACAGCTGGAAACCTTGGCTTGAAGGTCAGCACAAAGAAAACGAAAAGTATGAGAGTGAACGCCAGAGTCCAAAACAGCATCAAACTATATTGTCAACCATATATAAATGAAGATGAGATTGAGGAAGTTGACAGTTTCACCTATCTTGGGTCCAAAATGTCAAACACCGGGGATGTGGAGGTGGAGATTTGAGCCTGACTAGCGAAAGCCAGCCACGCCTTCGGCTCACTCAGGAGCACATGGAAGGCAAAAAACATCAGTCAGAAGATCAAGCTGAGGATCTTCAAGTCAAATGTGATCAGCCCCCTCCTTTAAGGATCAGAATCATGGAAGACGACCAAAACCATCAGTAACAAGCTTGATGTCTTCCACAACAGATGCATCAGGCACCTACTTAACATCTTTTGGCCAAACACCATCACCACTGAAGAACTCCACCGAAGAACTGAAACCGAGTCCATCACCACGCAGGTTCAACGAAGGCGTTGGCGATGGATTGGACATGTGCTCCACCAGCAGACAGCAGACCTCTCCACAGTCGCCCTGCGATGGACTCCAGACGGCCGAAGAAAACGAGGCCGCCCACAGGAAACTTGGAGAAGAACAGTGAAAAGGGAGATGAAAGGAAAGGGCTGGACATGGGGTCACCGTAGAGCGGGGTTTCAGCCGATCGACATCGGTGGACTCTGGTTGAGGCCTTTGTGTGCAACCTGATGCACGAAGAGGATTAGATGGATAGACAGTTATGGCAAAATAACTAATGAAATGCCCTGCAGTTTCTTTTCAGAAATCAGCAAAATTTCTATCTACCTCCCTCCACACAAAAGAAGAAACGAGGCCGCTCCCCAAAGGAAACTTGGAGAAGAAACAGTGGAAAGGGAGAATGACAAGGAAAAGGGCTGGACATGGGGGGTCACCTAGAGCGGTGTTTTCAGCCGATCGACATCGGTGGCGGACTCTGGTTGAGGCCTTATGCCCTGCAACCTGATGCACGAAGAGGAATAGATAGATAGATAGATCCTCCACACAAGACTGATATTGCTGGCTTCAGTGACTTGTCAAGATATACTGGTGCACTACGCAAAGAGTATAAACAATGCATGGCGCCACTGCAAGCAAAACATTGTTTGAACTGCTTCACTTGAAAATATTGCATTTAAAATTTTACAGCTGCATCAAGAAAATAGCACTTTTGCAAAAGAAAAAAATATGATTTCACAATATTGTGGAGAAGTAACTGTTTTCAGCAAGCACAGCGAACAACACCCTGTCATTCCATTCTCAAACAAAAAGGTTATTTGGGATATTCTCCCCTGAGTCCTTGTCACCCATCTGTGAGTCTTGTCCATATCCATCTTTATGGACAAATTAAATGAACTTGAATGAGTACCCCCTGCTTGGTGCAGGGGATGAATATACATCACACAAGATATCAGCACAAAGCCCAAGTTATTAAATATTTAAAAAAACAGATGCGAACACGCATTTCTTGGAAGACCAAAGGCCCTGCTATTCGGTTCTCTCTTTAAAACAGCAAATAAACAAGCTTACCAAAAAAAAAAAAAAAAACTTGCCAATCTTCAGTAAATATCACAAGATATCAGTAAAATTAGGCGCATTCAGTCAGTAAGATCATCATAATTCCTATCTTGCAAGATCTGACAAGCATATACACCACAGGCTGCAAGTGCAAGGTTGGCTCAGCCTAGATAGTTTAGTTTGGCCTTAATACCATTTTCTTCTGATGTGTAATGTATACATGTGTAACCGGGACTGACCGGCACCTCTCGCTAGCACCCTATGCTACACCTTAGCGCCAAATCAGTCCATTCCTCTTTGTCGTTCCAGGGATCCCTTCGAAGAGGACGGAAGTTCCAAGGAGAATTTTCCTCTCTACGAAAATTTCTGGCTGTCGTTAGTCGGGTGCGTCGTCTAGTTTTTACCTGCCTCGCGGTTGTGTTCTTTTTTTACCTATACCTATCTCTTCACGCACCCGAGCTTCAGCCGACCTTGGAGTCAACAAGACGCCTGCTTTACTTTGTAACTACACGTAAAGTGGTCTTTTCAGTCGGTGCGTCCGTCAGTTCCGCCGGACCTTCTCTTCGTGTGTTCTTTCCTTCCGGCTGCTGTAGTGTCACGACTACATACATGGACAGTAACACAAACCTCACTCGCGCGTTCACAACGACAGAGACATAAGTACGACACACTAGCACTCGCTGGCACTAACACGCTCACACGAGTGCTACAGTTCAAAGACTAAATTTATTTACAAAATGTACAAAACAACTACCGAACAAAACAACTACCGTACCTATCCAAAACCTAACACCTAACTCCGTGGGGGTGGGACGCTGAGTGATGCGAGCCGCTATTTCCAGCGGACCCACAGCGCCTTGCGGTACTAAGGTACTTCTCGTATTTCTAACTCTGACTCAAAGCGTTCTTCTCGCCTACTGCTTTTACCAGCAGACCAGTTCCCATATCGAGAGAAAAGGCGCGGGCATTTGTACAGGGAAGCTTGGCTACTACGTCACCCGCTGTTGCTGCCCGTCTCGCGCTATGCGCAGCTCGCGCGACCACGGCGTGGGGTGGAAGGGGATGTGGGGTGGAGGGACTAGGCACTGTCAGCAGTACCTGCTGACCTAAACGAGCACCCACCCCGCTACACAGTGTTTACCTCACTGTTTTGTAAATACCATATAGGCATGAAATTTTAAACATTAGGAGAATGCCATCCAGCAGCTAAGCTGCTTGCAGAAGAGAATTGTCATTAATCAGCTCAATTTTAAAAACAAATTTTAGTGAACATTTTTACAAGTGAAGTACAATTCCTGCCATCATGAAAAGAAAACAGAGCTTACCTTGAGTGTACTTTTTGTAGAATATCCCGAAATGTGTCAATCGCATTTGCTTACAAAGGTCATGAACTCTTAGCCCCTCTTCGATGGTTTAGAATGCCTCACGTAAGTGCACTTTTCCTGTCAGGTAGAAACAGAGACAACATAAGTGAACTGTTTAAACTCCTACAGGGCAAACTGTTCATACTGCTACATCTTTAGTCAAAAGCCAGTAGTGTAAAGTATTATTGAAAAAGAAATTAACTATGGTTCTGTGGTCTGTGAATACTATAAAGCAGTCAAACAAACATCGATACCCTAAAAATTTTCCGCTCTTCTTCAGACTGAGGTATTTGCAATCCATTGTTTTCATCTTGTGACTCTGACCCCAGATAAAGATCTCAAACATTGCTTGCAACTTATCCATATCTTCACTGTCTGAAACAACGCATTTTAATATATTGTTAGCAACAGCTTATACAATGTCAGATTCTCAATCGCATCAATCCTTACACAAAAGGTATCTTTCCCTTGCCTGTTTCATTTAGTTTGGAATCTAAAAATGATGTCGATTGCAAGTGCTAAACATTTATTTTATCTCTTCCAGACAAAAAAGCACATTAACCCTTACCTTTCTGTTCTAGTAGTGCAATGGCAACATAGAAATGTGCACATCCTTTGTAGAAAATAGTGTTTTGTCTGAGCCATTGTCATCCAGGGGAAGGGCAGGTAGCTCTTCGCCACTTCTGAAGACATCTTGCGATGCGTGTCACGATATTTCTCTGACACCTTAGAGACAGCATAGAGAGGATGAGGTTAATATGAGATACAATCAGAAACTCCTTTATCCCAGATGACAAATATGTAGCAGCTCTGCACAGATGCAAGGTTAGAACCACAAGCACAACATTAAAATATCATCAGACATGCATACCCGCCACACAAGACAGGTCCTCAAGATACTACACAACTTCAGACTTGTGTGATCACAATTCATATCCTACACGTAGTATTTCAGAGGTCGTACCGCAGTCAACAGCTTTAAGTTGTCGATCTGCATACAGAGACAGAATCAGTGGCGAGACAGAAGTTCACGGAACTTTCCTATTCTCATGCTGCGATGTTCTTGTCACAAAAACTTCCACACCAGGCAGCTTAGCATCATCGGTCCCCCCCCATTCTCACATATCTAGGCGCACACAAGTGTCTGCGAGCTGACGTCATCCGCGCAGTGCATTATGGGAAGTCAAACAATATGGCAGACGACATCGACGACGAGATACTTTGGAAGCAACTGCGGCGCGATAGCGATATTGCACAATGTAGCGAAGAGAGAGAAGAAGAAAAAGAAAAAAAAAAAGATGTGGGTGAGGTAGTGGTAACGCGAAGCAAGAGTCGCTTGGGGGGCTAGTCATGTCTTCTAAAGGAAATATCTTCGAAGATTCACGAGAGTGTAGACGCTTTTTGCAAATAGTCATCTTCCACTTTTAAATTGTTACCTGTTATGCCATTGCCCACAGCACGAGCGATTTCCGTGAAGGTATTCTAGCCTTATATCTGTTCGTGTACTTGGGGTGTGCAGTGTCGAACAGACACGGATATTCTCCAAAGAGAAATCTTGAGCACGGGGTCTGCAGCGTGACCACATGGCCATTGTTTACAATTTGCAGGTCAAAGGGAGCCAACTGTGTTCAAGCATTGCGATTGGCTACAGCCCGTCAATGTCGGCCCAGCGGGAAAATAGAAACACGCGCTATATCTCTATACGCGTTGCGCTATATCTCGTAGCCTAGCAACGAGGCCTTTCTGCGTGCCGTGTGCACAACTCGCTTAACCCTTGCGGGGGCTGCTAACCCCACTAAGTGCCATGTGGCACAGCTCGTGCGGGTGGGCGCCTAACCCGCCATAGTGCATCGTGTGCAAAACTCGATATATCCCTTTGCGGGGCGGCTAAACCGCCATACGTGCCGACGGTATTGGCCGCGGTGATAACAGCCTATAATAACCACACCTGAGCTATCGAGAAGTACTTGCTTGAATTTCTTCACTTGACATTCAGAGCACTGGGCAGAAATCAATTGCGTCAACACGAGTGATGGCCATCGCAATGCTTTGTTTTTAATTAGACAGTCGAATTCCCCTGGTCCGTACCAGTTCTGAGTCGACTCGTTGAATGCGCCAGCCGACAGCGGACTGAGCCGGAGGCCCGCCGCCTAGCTGAGGCGGTCCACGGGAAGGTTATAACCGACTGTTCGAACTTCAGCCAGGCCTGGGCAGAAAAGGCCCGCTTGCAGACCCTGACCCCTTCGGCCAGCCTCGCCCAGTCCGTGGTCATCCAAATACCCCTGCTGTCGCACGCCAGCCCGACTGACCCAGTCCTCAGAGCGGGAATCCTTTTCCGCGAAGTTACGCGGATCCAATTTGCCGACTTCCCCTTACCTACATTGTTCTATCGACTAGAGGCTGTGCACCTTGGAGACCTGCTGCGGATATAGGTACGGCCTGGCAGCCTGGCACATATAAAGCAGGCTAGAGGCATTCAAATAAATATATTCCCAATCTGCAAATCAAATAAAATCTCGGGTGGTTTTCTAATCTTTACCTCGCGTTGTGTGTCCTATCCATCACCACACCCGAAGTCAGCCGACCTTGGGAGTCCACAAAAGATTCTGCTTTAACTTGCTCAGACTAAAGTGTCTCTCCTATCGTGCATCACACTACACGGATGCTTTGCGCGTGTGTTCTCGACCTGACTCTCTGGGTGGGGAAAGAGGCTTGTGACACGAGACGCTATTCCAGTGAGCGGAACAAAACGCCTTTATTAAGTGCCCAAAGGTCATACCTCGTCAGTTTAGGATCGTCATTATTCTCCCTTGCCGTTCGCTTCACTTTCTCTACAGTCGGCCCAAGACCAATTTTTTTTGTTTGTTGTCGATTATTTAGAAAAAAAATCGGACACTTAAGTGGGAAAAATCGGAGAAAGATCAACTTAGAAAAAAATCGGAAAGGAATCAGAAAAAGGCAAAATTTTACAATTAAACGTGAAAACGTAGACCTCTATCGTCAAAATGAGACAAAATTAAGTCTGACAAATCGGACAAACCCCTACCC
Source organism: Pomacea canaliculata (assembly GCF_003073045.1). Lineage (NCBI taxonomy): Eukaryota > Metazoa > Mollusca > Gastropoda > Architaenioglossa > Ampullariidae > Pomacea > Pomacea canaliculata. The sequence goes on along the minus strand of NC_037596.1, from coordinate 19,836,653 downwards.
AGAGTTCTCACCTTTTTACTTGTGACCCCCCCACTGAAGAAACAAAGGTACGTCCGCGACGCCCCCTTTACAACCAGCAATGTAAGCTAATTTTCACTAATACCGGTCATAAGAACTTTAAAAAAAATGACCACCTTCGCGGCCCCTTGTAAGCACGTCGCGCTCACCCCCCCCCCCCAGGGGCTCGCCCTCCGTTTGAGAATCCGCGGCCCTAACCCTTACTGTGACGTGCCGATGTTAAAACCTTTTTATATCTAAATTTATGCGTAAGATATCTTTGCATGTTTTTGCTTAATTGCTGTTTGTAAACGAAATAATCAAATTCGAAAATCAGATCGAGAAAATAGATGAAAAGGACAATTAAAATCTTCACTTTCTTCTGCGTGATTTATTCATGTAGTAAAGGCAAGCTTGACGTACCTGTTAGTCTGTATAAACACGACGTGATAACTAAACTGCGAACATATAATGTTGTATGACAAAATGTATTTCTTAATGTAAAACATTCCAAAGATTGTAAGGTAAGCAGTGACTGGTGTAGAGACATGAGGCTGATCGCAGACCGTAATGGTTGGGGTGTTTTGCACCTTCGTTATCGCGAGAGTTCTCGTCGTCTGCTCGACCTTCTTGTGTTTACACCGTTTTTGTTTGTGCGCTGACTTAGTTTGCTTTTTCGTTTCTTTTTTTACTCAACATTTTCTTGTGGGCGTGTATAGGTGTATGAAGTGTACGGTGTGTGTCGAGACCTGAGTGAAATTGCAGACTTTTGCCTTATGTTTTCCCTTTGCTCACCTGCATGGTGCATGCCAACAAGTACACAGAGTTATCTCTATTTCTGGAAACGGAAATGGCACAGTTGTTGACAGGATGTAACTAATGCAGACATCGACAGTTCTGCTGTTAGGAAAAATAATACCTACCACTACATCGGCTTTTAGATAGTTAAAGAAAAATACCTTTATCTTCATCGGTTTTAGCTATAGATCTTTATCGGGTTTTGGAGAGTTCGAGAAGAATATACCTTTAATTATAACTATATACCTCGCCGGATTTTGGATAGTTAAATGAGTATGCAGTTGTCACATTTTCTTTGGGTCAATATCAACAGTATAGTTAGGCTATGACCATAGCTCACTACAATTTCTTAATCATTTGTTGCCTTCCGTGTCTGACTGGTGATAATAAATATTTTATGACACTCTTCAGTGCTCTGCCACAATTTCCTAAGTGAGACAAAGCTGAAGATTTTGGTTGGTTCAGGTAAATTTATGAAATGGTACTTTTCTATAAATGTAACTCTGATTTGTACATGTGTGGGTGTGTGTATGCATGCATGTCTTTACAGCTAACATCAGTGAAAGCTCTGCCAGCAAGTTGACCCAAACAGAGATAGCCTCCCTCATTGTTGCTCGTCATTGGAATCACTATTCTTTTCTTAATAATCATGTTTTGCTTTCTGCAGAGAGCACATCATTAGAATCTGTAAGTATACATTTATTTGTTCATTGTAAATAAATTTTGTTCTGTCTTTGTAAACATGTGTGCATGCACATGTCATTTCAACATTAAGCAACTATGCTGATTGGAAGCCCATAGCTTATGTAGTACCCTTTGCTTGTCAGAGAGGCAGCTACAGAGTACCAGCCATAATTATAAAAAAAAAGTAAACTACAAAAACATTTTTTTAAAGTTAAAAGAAAAAAACTTACGCTCAAAGAAGCCATTCCATGGCATCTATTAACAACGGAATGTTTACAAATAGTCCAAATCTTACAAAGAAATTTCTGATTATCAGGTATATGTAAGCGGAAGTCAGTCAAAAATAGTGCATGTAAACAGCAGAAAAGCATCCTGATGGACTTTCCCAGGACCTCAGAGTCAGCACCCATTTGTTCAGCAACAGAAAAGGATCACAATACACATAGTCCATTTACAGCTTCCTTTAACTCAGTAACCAAACTTCAGACAGGATGGCAGATCTAGGGTTAGGATTTAATGGGCACTTTATTATATTGGACATTAGTCAAGACAGTAAAAACAGAAGTATCATTTTAAACACCCTTAATTTCATGTAATATAGATGTTAACATTCTAATCCAAGATGTCTGTTATGATGAAGCGACATCACTTACATTATGCTACATTATTCTACAGCACTTTAGCTTTAGCACCAAAGCCAGGCTCACTTTACATACAGGTACATTATAAACACACCTTTTCAGAGCAGGCATCAAATGTACCTTCACGTGAGAACACACAACACACACACACACAATGTATCTTTACATGCACACACACACACACAAAAGATTAGAGAATTGGAGTACCTATAGAGAAAACCACTTATGGCCATCCCTGGCAACAGCACCCTTTGATTATTTTCTTATCCGAAGACAGAGTAACTAAGTTATATGTGAATACATGTAAATAGAGAGTTAAACCTGAAATGTTCCTTTGTGAACAGCTTAGCACCTTGAATCTGAGTTTATTTTATTCAATTTAAGTAGTTTACATGGGGTGATGTCTTTTTTTTTTCCATCTCAGAAAACAGGTCTTAAAAAGAGACAATCCATAACCAAATTAAACTGTTTTTCTAATATGTATTTCAGGTCCTTCTCTTTTCAAGAAAAATATCCACAAGAGTAGAACAGGGCAGCATTTTGTAGATAGGTAAATTCATGTTGGCTTATAAGTTAACAAATGACTAATAATAATGATAATAAAGTTCATTTATATAGCGCTTTTATCCCACCATCAAAGGCTAGCTTAAGAGCTTAACAAAAATAAATGAACACACAGCTAGAATAATAAGAAACACATAGACGGACACACACACTATAGCATGCAAACATAGCATGTCTATAGAATGAAAAAATGGGATGATGAAAGATATGTAACTCATATTTGCCAAATCCTTTAGCATTGTTGATGTAAAAAATAAAGTGCATATGAATCTCTACATGAGTTATTTACTTTATTCAGATTTGGTGATACAAAGATAAAGTTTGCTACATGCAATCAGAGTTGCGAGCAAGCAAGTCTCTTCCAGATTCTCAAGAGAGCACTGCACACCAATGGAGGTTGTCAAACTGTCTCTGTCGACATTCCTGTCTTTGAAGAGAAGCTCAGTGCCATGTAGTTGTGCCCAACACCAAGTAAACATTGAATAACATTGACAAACTTTTGATAACACTGAATTTTTTCGGATATTCTTGCTCTTCTATCAACAATTAAATCTAACCACTAAAAATTCTAAATTTCTTTGTTCCATATTTCCATTTATTCCTGTATCATCTTCAACTTTTTACAGTGAACTGTAGGATATCTTACATTCATTGTGTACCAGTCATAAGAATAATTCTGCATCAATACAAATATAATATGCACTTATGTATCAAATTTCTATGCTTGGCAGTCATCCCAATGAAAAAAATAGTATGAGAAGCAAATAAAGTAATCTGAGAAATACAGCAGTGTGAAAACAATACTGTGGTTTTTCAAAACAAATACAGTAGTGTGAAGATAAAATACAGTACCCATGAACAACTAATATAATCATGTGAGAAAGTATTATGCAAAATACAGCAGTGTGAGAAATGAATACCATGAACTGGCTTCTAGTGTGAGAAATGAATACCATGAACTGGCTTCTAGTGCAGCTCATAGAGTGGTGTACAGGTAGCTTTGCATTCACAAAAGACCTACTCCAGCAAGAGTAAGTAGCATAACTTGCTTACATCTGTACCCAACAAATTCAGCTAGTTATTTGAGGTCATTCTAAGCTCTTTGCATTCAGCTATAGTATTTCTTGTGCTTTGTGTACATTACAGGCTGAAAGACAAACAGAAACCAGAGAATAATAGTAATAATGTTGTCCCAAGAAAACCACATTGACCAAAAAGGCAACCAGCCCCACACAGCAGGCACCTGCTTCTATATCAGAAGAAAAAGCTAATGCAGTGATGTTGGAAAACCCAGCAAGTATCTCACCCAGCTATTTTAAGCTGCATCCACAAGACAAGACTTCAGTTGCACGAGCCAGCACTTCAACTCCACATGAGGTTTCTGTAGTGACCTTACGGTATGACAACCCTGCTTTTCCTTCAGCTGATGAAAACTATTTCAACCTGCAGCCTTCATTCCCAGCATCATGAAGAATATGCTGAACATGATTGACTCTGATGATGGGATGTCACAGACTAATGTGTAGATGATCAGACATCACAGAGGGCAATGTGTAGATGATTTGATGTAAGGGTAATGTGCTGATGAAAACAGCTTTGGTCATGAAACAAAAGGTCATAAATGCATGTCTGTTACTGCCTGTACTAAGAGAAGCTCTGCTTGTACCTAGAATTCTGCCCTGAAGCTCATCTTTTCCACCAGCTCATTCTTTGAGTAGGGGAAATGGATAACCTAATGGCAGGGCAATGGTACCTGAACCCAAACCACACACACCACCTGGTTTCCATACCCATGTGAAGCAGCGTAGTTCTCCAAGGTGACCCAGCTCTTGACTCTATAGAGCAGTGTTTCTCAAAGTATTTCGACCGTAACCACTTTACTTAAGTAAAACATATGGCGGACCACCAAGGCCTAAAATCACTCTGTACTATGAATTTCAAATTTAAATTGCCGCATTTGTATCATTACAGTTCAAAACTAAATGTACTTCTGTGACAGTAGTCTAGTAAGAAGTTGACATAAAACTACGTATACCTCGTTCTTTGTAATTAAATTGTTAATGCGAGGAATGCATCACTTTAAACATCACTTTGCTGACATATGATGACTGTCAGCTGCGGACCACCTGACCACACTTTGAGAACCACTGCTATAGAGGGCTGGGAATAGGCAGTAATGGAGAGGAAATGAGTTCTGTCCTCACAAAAGCAGGGTTAGAGGTAGGTGGTAGGTCTAAAATTTCACTTCCATACGATCATAAGGAGAGGAAATGAGTTCTTCCCTCTCAAGAACAATTAAGGTTAAAGAAAAGTGAGGGCTCTAACACTTACGTCCCCTAAGATTATAACATCTTAAAACTACCTTTACCTTCATTCTCTTACTCTGATTTATACACAATTTGAAATATAGTAACAGATGGTGTGTCCAAACAAAGTGTCACTGGTGCTTTATCTCAACTGCTGTGTACACCTGTAGTTGTATATGGAGGTGTGGGATTCTCACATCTTATTATGGGACAATGTTTGGGGGTTAGCATCACAACCTTTACATAAAGTCAAAACATTTCATTGGGAAAATATACTTGTTTAATGTAACCACATAATCACTTTAAATATGCTGTAAATTTTGGACAATAAACTGCAACTTTTTCTCCCCAACTTTAAATCCTGTGGCTTAAACAGCGATGCAGCTTGTTTGCAGCATTTTCTGGATTTTTTCATTCTGATTAATTTCTGGAGTGTTAACTGTTCACACTTTTAAATTTCAGCTGCATACAATTGAAGCATTCAGATTGTTTGCTGAAGCATACACCCTCATCATTCCAAAAAGTGCATACGATGCAGCTTTCAAGTTGTATATAATTATTGACGGCTTATGAACCAATGCAGCTTATTTGTAAGAAAAGTAGACATTTAAAATTTTGTTTTCACGATGTAAAGGCAGCCTATATACTTAGATGTTCAGTTAAAGTATTATTGTGGCTGATAGGGCTTCTTGATCTTGCAAAGTAGCCATTATATTTCTTACGTGCTACTTGTTTGTATACTCTTGGTAATTGTAGTGTTGTCAAGTTTAATACTCAGTGTTGTGTTGTGATACTGAAAGCTATGTTCTTGGTGTACTATTGAAAAAAAAAACAACCTTTCATACAAGCTGTTACCGTAGAAGCTCATAACGAATGTCCTATTTCAGTGAGGGATTACACACTTCATATAATTTCAATATGGTGTGATCAGTGATGTCTTTTGGCCTTACAGGCATGAGGGAGCTAGCTATTTGCTGTTTTGTTTCTGTGTTTATCTGTTTGGATTTGAATACCCATCCTTTGACCTACACTTCTTGCTAGTGTCCTCATCCTTGCCCATGTACTGAATAGTTTCCTTTCCTGTGACCTTTTCATCTACGACTTTCTCAGTGATCACTAATTATCTCTAACAACTTAATAGCAAAGTTTTTGCACCAAGAAAAAGGGAAACAGATGATGTTGACCAACACTTAGCACCTACTTTGTTCCCATTGCTGCTATGCCTTATTCATTCTGGCTTTCGTTGTATTGTTTTGCATTGTTTTGCATTATTACACAGGGATCATGCAATGTCGGTGGCTGCAGTTGATAGTAAGATACTTCAGCCATATATTCTTATAGAGTCTGAATCATCACATGATCGGAAGAAGACTGCAATATGATGATCCATTTCATTCCTCCACATAAGTCACAATGTTATCAAACTTCAACAGAAATTAACAACGTTAGTGGAAAAGGATATGTGCAGCTGCAAGAATGTCTACTTTTGCATTAGAAGAAAAGGTTATGTCACTGACAGGGTTAGGGTAAAAAAAGAATGTGCATGCATGAGTGTACATGTGAGAGAGGTAGAGAAATCTGTATCTGTTGTAAGAAAGGTAGAGAAATCTGTATCTGTTGCTGTGTCTGTTGCAAGTAGCTGTACAGGTATGAGGTGCTTCCCTGGATTATGTGGGGCATGATCTTTTGGTGAAGCAGACTGAAACATCAGCTCATATTATAATCATGAGTTACATGCAATAACAGTGTGGGCTATTATTTACTGCAGCATGATTTGTTATCTTGTTGTTTTCTAGCTATAATTTGAAGATGTACAAAACATAGCTGATGCTAACAAAGTACTATAGATCTTTTTATGTGACCAGCTGTAAAGTCAACCATCAGCCTTAGAATTCATAATTTTTCTTCCCTCTCCACCAACGATCGCACTAGTAATTTGGTGTATTTTTTTACATCTTGTTCAGCAACTCACCAGTCCTACATATTTTTGTTTAAATGTTAGGTAGAAAACAGTCTTTCAAACATTTTTGACATATTTTAAATACATGTGAATATTATAGGTCCATGAAGATCTATGTACATCAACTTCTCTCTTTCTCTCTCTCATCATACACACACAGAGGAATGAAATTTAATATCATTGGAAGACATGGGCAGAAAATATAAAATTATCTGTCTTTATTGTTAGATATCTATTAGACTGCTTGACATCTACCACATTATCTTCAACAATATGTAGCCAAAAAAAAAAGATACAGACTACTTTTTGTGTGTCTTTGTGCACAAATATGCAGATGCACAAAAGCTTGTGAGAATGCATGTAAACACACATATCCATGGGTACATGATGAATTTACAGCATCACAGAATGTCTACATGCACTCAGTATTACAACTTTTCTGCTGTGTAGCACCACCAGCAACAAGTATGAATATTTATATAGTTCATTCATCCAACAAGAAGTTTCTCTGAAACTTTATGATGGAATAACAGTCTAATCAACATCTAACTCCCACCACCACACATTCGACCTGTGGCTGCAGTATAACATCAGCAGCATATTATTTCTGAGCACCACTTGTGAATGCGGAAAAAGTAAAAGTAAAATATATTATCTGTAGTTGTTTTTGTTTTTTTTTGAAAAAGATGACACCTATAAAAACAGCAGAAAATCAAGCCATGGTTAGGATGGCAAAAGAAAACAAATCTCTCCAATTCCTCCCTAATATCCCACCCCAAAAGGTACACAAAAACCCCCAGAAAAATACAAATGTGTAACACTGAAAACAAAACGTCAACAACACAATCAGTCATTTATAATAATAGTTAAAGTAATAAAACCTGTGATTTACCTAGCACATAATCACACAAAGAAGCATGCTCTAAGGGCATAAGTAGGAGACATGGATAGGGTATGAAGGATGAAAGGAGAAACAACTATGCATATAAGTAATAAAAGACAAACATAAAGATCCAAAGAGGAATCAGGGAGCAAATAATAAGGCATAAGGCATAAAGAAAATAATAAAGATGGAAAGTGTCATAAATCTGCAGAGGAAAATGTGCAGGTGGACTAGTCAAATGACTATAATCATAACTATTGATGAATATGCTGATTGGTGTAAGGAGTAATGCCCATGGAACAGATGTGTTTTTGGTGCACATTTAAAGAATTTGATGGTAGGTAGATAGATGGCAAACATGGAAGGATAGAAAATTCCACTGTTTTGCAGTACAGTAACATTGCATAAAGGTCCTGCATTTAACCAGAGTCAACATCACTATTAGGCATCACCGAATAAAGACTATATCAAGGTGATAACAAACTGGGATCAAAGATATATCTTCAAAGATCTATGAACCTACCATGTAGAGCAGAATGAAAACTGTCAAGCTGATAACAAACTAAGATCAAAACTATACCTTCAAAGATCTGTGAGTCTGCCATGTAGAGTAGAATGTCTTACCACAAAGGAATACCAAATGAAGTTAAAAATGTTAAGAGAAATTCTTCAGGAGGAGAATATCATTCTCTACTCTGTGGCACTGATGACAATCTGATAAACTGATATAGATTATATAGTGCCACAGAGTAGATTATGCAAGGTTGAATATCGGGGCAAACTTTAACAAGAGAGAAGGGGACATTACATCTTTCAAAGATTTCCAAAGTTGCATGCACTTAGTATGAGTAACATGCTCTTTTAAAGGATTCAATTTACATCCTTTAAAATGAAATATAAAATACAAATAAAAAAAATAGCTTAAGTTAACAGTAGCTGTATGTATCTCAACTTTCAACATATGCATAACCAGTCCATGGCACACCACTTCTTCACCACCCACATATAAACAAACTCTCAGACATTCCTTATCCTTGTCGAAACACACATGTACAATGTGTTTATCCAGCCAGGCACCAAGTAATCTCAGAAGACAGGGATTTTGTTTCGAGGCTGTAGAGTTATGTCGTCATCTAAAGTCAGCAAGATCTGCATAAAAAATATTCCATATGATACAATTATAGTGTGGAGAAGAATGTATGATACAATTATAGTGGGGAACAGAAGGTAGGATGCAGTTATAGTGGGGAACAGAATGTAGGATATGAATTTAATGTTTTCACATCACAAATAAATTTGATATTTCTCTAAACCAATTATCATGCTTAAATTTTTTTTTGGTTCCATTCAACTTGTAAAATGGTAATAATATTCCTATTCATCAATATTGAGTTCCTCTTGACCCTTCCTTGTGTAGTGTGTTACCAAAGCAAGGATATTAAATGGTGTGTCTTTAGGTAGTCTACCAACACTGTACCAACACTGTCCCAAATGTGTTCCCCAATTAAATCTTTCCTCACTAGCTACTCACTCTCCTTACCAGGAAAGAAAAGAACATGCTGATAGCAGACAGGAAATGCCATACATCGTGGGCATCATAGAAATCCAGAAGCACACATGGTCGATTTTTTTCCCGGGACAGAGCTGGCGACATCTGAAATTGTACATGTTAGTCTCTAAGCTAGAGACATCTGAAATTCTAACAGTTTAAAAGCTAGTGATTGATAGCACTAAGCTGACATAAACTAAGAAAGAACAGACAATTTTTTTTTAATTTGCAACTGATAAAGAATACTAAAGTTTTTGCCAGCACAAGAAATTCTTCCCAAAAAGCTAATGCTGCTAAATAACTAAAATGTTTAAAATATTTTTTTTCTATGCTGATGTGAGGACATGACCATAGGAGTTACTATACCACCAATGAAAATGTCCTTGCTAAAAACAAATTCAAAACAGAGATTTAGCTTACTTGGTTAGTTCCCTCCCCCTGATTACTCACCGAGCATATTCTTCGAAGGCCATTATGTCAACTGATGACCAGTTTTATACTATTCTCAAAGCCATGGCAAAGAGGAAGATGGAAAGGATCATTAAGTCTTGATGATGAAGAGTTTACTTCAACATTTTATTTTTTGGATTGTTTCCATGGCAACCGATAGCGCGACGAGTGCAGTAAAACCATTTTTTGAAACTTCATTCAAGGGCTAAATAGCTGATACAAAAAAATCCGCGCTATCCCGTGAAACAAAAAACTTTTTTTTTCGACCGGTGTCTAACCTTAACTTTACTTGACGATATGACCATAGGAGAGTGGATAGCTGAAGCTTAAAACAGCCACTGAGGCTACGCTTGGCAAAGCTACACAGCATTGGTGAACAGTCCACAAAGCAAATGGCAACTGTGGCACAGACTGCTAGGACCAATTCCTACATTCAGCTGGCAGACTAAAAGGTTAAGCCATCATGTTTATAAATTTGATGTATACTGTCCAATGTAGCATTAAGTAAAACACAATGAATGAAACAACATTTATGCCAATTTACGTTTGGTACAAGAGAAAAGTGTAAAACAGCACATGCTAGATTTGCTACAAAAGCTTGTATGTACTGCCCTACTCCGGCACTGTAATATGTGACTCACCCCTATAGAATGAGTTGTTGGAAATTTGAGATTTTGGAAATTGTGTATTTTTAAAGTCTTCAAGTTTTGATCCTTCTTTTGATACTAAAGTTGGCACAGTGTCGACTCTATAGTCACTTTTCTGGGCTGCTATGACTAAACTGCTCTGTGCAAATTAAGAATCATTTCGTGGTGGCAGGTCACATATCTAGCTTCTCTCCCTAGCAAGGATACATGCCAGACCTGGAAGCTGATGACTTGCAAAACTCACACCCTGCAGCAAATCATCCCAACCATTAGATATCATTGGTAGTTGAGCAGTTCCTATGGTCACATTGTAAGTTGAAGGAGACAGCCATTTAACCCTGTGTGGTCATTTGTTTAAGATCAGACATACTGTGTACATCTGCACACTGTTCAAGCTGAACCTCCAGGATGTTTATGTTTATTAAAAATCAAATTTTTACATTAAGCTATTACAATTTTAAATACATGTACACAAATAGAGGAAGAGGTCTGTAATTTTCTTACCTTCCAAGATGACAGATGGTGAAAGAAAAAGTAGAGAGCAAAGGCCCATGTGATGCTGGCAGCAACAATACACAGGACTGTTAACAAGTTGATCTTCTCGCCGCTCACCAACTTATTACAGATACAGAAGTACACAATAATACAATACACAGGGCTGTTAACAAAATGATCTCATCAACTTATCACATAAGTACACACACATATGAATCCACCTGCAAACCCACACTGGTTTTGCAAAAAACATCTCACTTCTTCATCTAAACAACTGAAAAATATAAACGTTATAAATTATTCAAGACAAAGGTCACTGGAAAAAGTGACAGGAAATGTATTAACAATCACATACATATAGTTTGTGCAAAAGCCCCAACAATCCCCAAAAAAAACCAAGATAACATTTATCAGGACATAAAAATTCTTAAATCTGATGGTAGAATCCTACCCTCCTTAAAAATGTAAAGATTGCTGTCAATGGGATGGAAATGAACAAAGAAAACAAAGAATTTGCTGTAAAAAAACTGCCAGTGGATACTTTGGAGCTCAGGACAATCAATCGAAACATGTATCACACTAAAACTTCCTTTACACCATGGACAAACTGGTGGTGGTTAACCTTGTAAGAGTGTCCTTGCATGGCATAGGTGTGTCCTAACTTTAATCTAGTAAGGACCACCTCCTCCCGCATTACAGGATGGCATGAAGATAGGTGGTCGGAAAGATAGGGAAGGGTGGCATATAATTTATTTTGGCCCTGAGTTTCCCAGTGGTGTTGCCATAGGGACTGAATGTAGGTCAAGAAGATAGGTTTATAGTCTGATATCAGCGAGTGTAATTTGCCAGGAGTGGTGCAGAAGGCACCCAAACATGTGGAGCCCTTGATGGTGAATATGATTGAGAATTTTGAGGTAGAACTCTCAAGGAGAACAATAGATGATGAATCCATAGTCTAGCTTGGAGCGGACCAGGACACGATACAGACGAAGCAGGACCGTGCAGTCTGCCCCCAGCTGACAAGGCCAACTACTCTGAGAATGTCCAGCCTTTCTGACAAGAAAGGGGTAGAGATCTGATATGAGGTAGAAAAGACAGTTTATGGTCAAAGATGACCCCAACAAATTTTACTTTCTGGACCACTTTGAGTACCGTGCCATTGACAGAAATAGATGGGTTTGGAAATATACCTCTCAGTTTGCAAAAGTGGATGCATACTGACTTCATAGTCACCCACCTTTGTACAGCGTTTGCACACAGTTGTAGCAGGCTTTTGAGGCATGGTCAGGATTGGCCTCGAATGCAGCGAGCAAAGTCATCCACATATAATTAAGCCTCCAAACCTGGACAGATTTCAAGATTGAATCTATTTTGATGCTGAAAAGAGTTGGAGAAAGAATGCTGCCCTGAGGGACACCCATTTCCTGTTCCTGAGGATCAGACAGGTTAGACCCAACTTGCACTTGAAAGAGGTGATGCGAAAGAAAATTCTTGATGAAGAGTGGCATAGGGTCCCGGAAGCCAAGGGCAAGAAGGTCCAACAGAATACCTTGCTTCCAGGTAACGTTGTACGCCTTCACCAAATAAAAAAAAACCCACCTAAAACATGTTCTTTGTCGACAAATGCATCCCTGACAAAAGTTTCAAAACGGACCAAATGGTCCAAGGTGCTGTGGCTTTTTCTGAAGCCACACTGCAGGCTGAAGAGGAGACCTTGAGATTTGAGATGCCAGGTGAGCTGTGCATTCACCATGAGTTCAAGAGTTTTGCGCAGACAACTACTAAGAGCGATAGGACGGTACGAGTTGGGATCAGAGGGATCCTTGCCAGGTTTGGGGATGGGCACCACAACTGCCTCTCTCCGGAAACAGCCGGACACCCATATAAAGTTAAAGATGTCTAGAAGGAGAAGGAGAACGAGAAGGAGAGAGACCTGTGGAAGATGAGTCAGTAGTTGATAAAAAATATTGTCTGGGCCCGGTGCAGAGTCCTTGCACTTCTGAAGGGCCTGCTGCAGTTCAGAGACAGAAAAGGGTAGATCGTACTTTTTGGAGTTATCGGGAAACAATGTCACAGCCAGAAGATTCCTGAACAGATTTCAAGCATTGGAAATCTGGAAAGTACTGCGAAGAGGAGGAATTGTGAGCAGTGGTGGATATTAAGGAATTAGAAACATCTCATGCCTTTGTGAGAACAGAATCTCCAACCTGCAGATGGCCTATTGAGCCAGTCTGAAACCTTCCCTTTATCTTCCTCATGGCAGCCCACACCGCTTGGGAAGTGGTGAGGAAGGACAGTGGAATACAAAACTCTGCTATGCAAGTTTCCTTGCCTGTTTAAAAATATAACGAGCATGAGCTCTATTACGTTTAAAACTTATCACATTTTCAGGAGTGGGTTGGCAGAAGGCAAGGTGCTGGGCCTTCTTCCAAGTGTGTTGGGCCATTCTACGCTCCTCTGTAAACCAAGGGACATGTGGACCGCTATTACAACGCCTTCGTGCAGGAATCCTGTTTGAGGCGATTTCATTTAAAATTGAGGTGAAAAGTTTAGTAGGATGCAACGTGGAATCATTGCCAAGATGTTTTACCTCGAAATTAAAACTAGAACTTCGAAGGAGCCGGGTGGAGCATAGGGTCTTAAAGGCAGCCAATCTGCCTTAGATTCCGTTATAAAGATTAACGTCCTGCTCCAGACTAGTTAAAAAAGTTTTAATTATAAGAAAGTGCTCACTGCCGCACAGGTCATCATGTACAGCCCAGTTAAAATCTATTAACTGTGCTGGGCTGACCACTGATAAATCGACTGCTGACACTGTGTTACTGTCAGGGATGGGAAGTAGCTGTAGCCTACTGTAGCCGGCTACACTACAAGCTACAAAATGTGTAGCCGGCTAAAAAAAAAGTAGTTTGTAGCCGCAGCTACATTTTAGAAAGTAGCCGTCAAAAAGTAGCTTGGCTACTGTCACGACCATTCATCGACAGCTTGTTAGCAAGACGATGACAGCCACTGCTCTCACTGCTCGGTGTTGTGACAGACAGACACCCACGTGTCTCGCATGCTCAGTAACCGCAAGTACTGTGTCGTCCATATGGCGGAAGCGATTTGTCAGGTATTTTGTTTCCTTTGAAAAACGATAATGGACGTACCCATCAATTTCGAGCATTACTTGAAATTCTTTACATTTTTTGAAGCAACAGAAAGTGGCTATACTTTCAAATGCAAGAATGGGTGCGGAAACCCAGTTAATGAGCAGGAAAACGGCGAACCAAATGTTGGAGGTAAGTTTTACTATTTTTTTTTTTCTTCCTTTTTTGTTTGCTTTACTAGTTTTATTTTAAGTAGGGTGATGTATCCACAATTAATATCTTTTGTTCTTGGTCACAGAACTCAAATTTCATGTGCTAAATTGCATTGTGCATTGTGTTTCAGGAAAAGATGGCTGAGCTGAAGAAGAAAATTATTGGTGAACTGGAGAATGTGGAGCATGTATGCATCACTGCAGATTGCTGGACTGCTCATCGAAGGCAAGTTTGCCAAGCAGTGCTGCGGTTGAGAGATTGTTCAGTCTGGCAGGACTTATCATGACAAAGCTGCGCACTAGGGTGACAGACAGCAACTTCGAGGCCAAAGTTCTGGTCAAGTTCAATTCCTTGAAGGACTGAAAGCATGTAGATTTGTTTTAACAGTATTCACAAATTATCAGCACTAAGTCAAAAGGTTGTTTTATACCTTTGCATTTTGTTGTTAATATGGAGTTTTTGGTGGTCTCAGATCAGAATAAAGGTCAATGTATATAAAAACCAGTTCTTGTGTTAGCAAGTAATAGTGTTTTGTGTGTACTTTGATGTTTGTGTATGTTGCTACAGCCAGCTGGCTACAGCTAACTTTTTATAACATCACCCTTTTAAAAGTAGCCAAAAGAAGCTGGCTACATTTTAAAAGTAGCCAAAAGTAGCTGGCTACTTTTTGGAAAATTGTAGCTGTAGTGTAGCCGGCTACATTTTGAAAAAAAGTAGCTGTAGTCTAGCTGACTACAAATTAAAAGTAGCTTGCCCATCCCTGGTTACTGTCTGGACGACAAAAAGTGTTAGAACTGTCATTCAAAAGGTAGAGAACACTTTTCATAAAAAAACAACTCTCCTCCCGTGTCAAGCGGTGGTGCCCGTTAAAGTTCCCCAAAAGAAGGATGGGAGCAGGAAGTTGGGTCAGAAGACCCTCAAAGTGCTGTTGGGAGGAAGAAGATAGACACAGTAAACAGTGATAGTCTTGTCCAGGGTAACCCATGCAGCAACAGCCTGAAGAGGAAAGTGGTATATGATTAAACAAAAGGTGTGAGCAAATGAGAAGAGCAGTCCCACCTGAAGGGACATCTGTCTGCGAGTCCTGACGTAAAACTAGAAAACCTTTAAGGAAAAAGAGGTAGAAGAGTCTCCTGTAGTGCTATTATATTAGGAGAGAAACGAGATGCTAAGCATCGGAATTCTTCAAAGTTAGCTCCCATCTAGGAGAAGTCCGGGCCAAAGAGGTGTTAATATGATGGATCGCAATCCATCAGGGACCTCAACCTCCAGGATCCCATCCTCTCCTGACACAGATTATAATGCAGGGGGCCTATAGGAGGCCACAGAGAAAAAAAAAGACAAATGGCATCAAATGGGAAAAAAGAAAACAGGGGAGGGGGGGGGGAATTGGTGTTTTACGCCGTGTCAGCAGCTAAGGCTATATTACGGCAAGCAGCCAGCCCTGTAAACAGATGCCACGTGCAGAGAAAGATCAGCGTGCCCGAGACGAGAAATGAACTCAGGGCAGCCAACCTTCACTGTATTGGTGACAGGCGCTAACAGCGCTAACCGTTGCGCCACCGGACCACTCAAGAAAACAGGGGAAAGACCAGTACAGACAGAAGATACAAAGGATAAAACTGTAGTATGACAGGGAGATGTTTGATTAGAAGAATATAGATAAAAGGGCTGGGCCAGTTCTGCACCCTCCACTACAAGATCCACTCCACTCAACATTCTTTCTTATGCAATCTCTCACCTCATCCTCGCTGTCTGAAGATTCCTCCTCTCTGGTGTGTTTTCCTAGATTTTTTTTTTGTTGGTGCAATGATATAAAGGATTCAGTTTGCTCCTTACACTCCCCATCCACCACCAAGTCCAACAAGTGGATGTGACCAAGCTGTACCACTTAGAGCATTTCCAGCAGGTTCACACCTGGGATACACAAGGAATATACTCTGGCCTTCCAAGTATGAAGATCAGATTGACCCCAGCCACAGCCTTCTAGCAAAGCTAGGGCAATACACAACCAGCCGGTTGATTGGTGTGGGCCACACCAACCGCCCATCTAGGATAAATCCAGGCCAAAGAGGTGTATTGGTATGATGGATCGCAATTCATCAGGGACGTCAACCTCCAGGATCCCATCCTCCCCCAACACGGGTTGCCCTGCATGGCAAAGGCAGGAGGCCTAAAGGAGGCCACAGAGAGAAAAATGACATCAAAAGAAAGGCATGATGGGAAACAAGAAGACAGAAGTAAGACCAGTGTAGACAGAAGACAGGAGGGAGAAAACTGTAGTATGACAGGGAGATGTTTGATTAGAAAAATAATATAGGTCAAAGGGCCAGGTAAGGGAGAAAAAGGAAGAGCATATGAAAAAAGGGGTGGGCCAGCTTAGATAGATGTCCCCCCCGGCATGAGAAGCCAGGCCCATGGGGACTTTTGTGCAAAAAACTTAGGTCTTAGCCGCAAACTGTTAGTGTACAAAAAAGAGCATTCTTAACTTAAATTTTCCAAGTGTTGGAGAAGTTTTACATAGCAGCCATAAAACTTTAGGAAAAATTGGTTTGCTCAATGGGAGACAGCTTAAACATAGCACAGGACTGGCCTCAACAGCAAGCCCTCACTGCTACTATCTCAATGGGTTCCTCCAATAACAGGTAACAGTGGGGATTGGGGGTAGGAGACCCCACAGATGGGCTGGCTTGCTCTATGTCCAGCTAGTGTCAGTTAAGGGAGTGATGATGATGATGATGATGATGAGGATGATGATGATGATTACAGAATCTGTCACATTTGATCAAACATTCCTTTATATTTGGCTGTGAAGAATGTCCTTAACTATTGCGTACAAACCTTCATAAGTATATAAAAGAGAAGATAGAGGAGGAGGTTGCCAATGAAGATACCCAGTAAGAAGCTAGCAAAGTCCATTGGGTGGACAATGGCGCCATAAAGGGCACTGAAAACAAAATAGTTCACCGTTAAGAGCATGGTTAATTCTTGATAAGAATAAAAAAGAAGTTATAGTACAGCTAAATTCATCACTTTTATCTATACATTTACAATTGTATATACCATAACCACATGTAAAATCAGTCTTATAATGTGTCTCTATAACTATCTTAAAAAAACCACAAAATATAAAGGTAGTCCTGAAACTTTTCCGTTGTTGGAAAGGAGGAGCCAGTTTTTGTCAGAGCCGTGGCCATCTTTTCTCCCTTGCTGCTTCACCCTCCCATCAAAGCATTATTTGACACCGTGTTCTAACACCCATTATCTGCTTCGCCATTTCACATGACATTCTATCCACCCGACTATCTGCTCCGCCATTTTACATGGTGTTCTAACCACCTTACTATCTGTTTCACCATGTTATCTTAATCTGCCAATAATACATGTCTACAAAAATAGAATGAAGCATAACAATTGCTATAAAGCGGTGTTCATAGTATGTGTTATATAACACAGGCTGGGGGATCTGGCGCTGCCTGGGTGATGTCCCTTTTCTTGTCAGTGTACAACACATTTCATGAAGCAAATTATAAAAAAAGGTAGGAGGTAATATTAATGGTTACTAATAAAGGGGACAAAAAAGTGCAGTGATGCCCCTTGCCATGCTCATTTGGTTGTAATGATGTCAGCGATTTTAATGCACATTTGAGGTTGGGTAAATTCACTATCTTGATTTCAAATGTGAAAAATATTTTGATCTGTGATAAGCAGAATACTTCCCTATTTCCACAAGAAATGTCCTTCAGTCAGAATGCTGATCTGCTATTTTGACTTGAAATGTTTTGTACTTAAAATCATTATTTTCTGCATGATCTATACTTAACTTCCTGAATGGATACTTCTTTGTTGTAGATGTTTATTGATGACGTAATATTATACTATTACCATTAAGCTCAGCAGATTAGCCATGAAGTTAATAATAAGTGACATCACACATAGCAACATGGAGTGAACAGCGTCAGCTGTTGGTCTGAAGACGCTGCTATGTAAGGAAGATTATAAATCCTTACGTCATTGCTACCTCAGTCTAGACTGCTGTAGAATGTTCGAGTTACATCTAGTTCTTCTGGAACCTTTTATATATCTGTGCATGCAGTTAGCCCATCTTGTGTGACAGTGACGGTCATGTTAATGATACAGTCGTACGTGTCTAGAGATACAGTCATACTAGTGTATCGAATGACAATTACTAGTGATACAGTCATATTAGTGTATAGAATGACAGGGACTAGTGATACAGTCATACTAGTGATATAGCTGTACAAGTGACTAGTGATAGGCATAAAGTAACTGAAGAAGACAGTGCAATACATCTATTGTGGATGAACCGAATGATAGTAAAACTGTCAAGTACTTGTACAACAGTATAACGAGCAGCCTAAAGACAAGGTTGGCTTCTACCCATAGTATCTTTGGTAGTTCATAGTCAGAACTTCCCTTGAGCGAACTTCCAACTCGTTTGCAAGTTGGACATTAGTTTGTCTCTGACGGACAGCAAGTACACCAGCAACAATGACACTGTTACTCAAGTTTCTCAGACATTGATACACCTGTAGACTTGTTGCTGATATTCTATCATAACCATTCAAGAAACTCAAGCTGAGTTATTGCAGTTATTACATATAAAACTTTTGACAAAAAAGGAGACATTGTTTGGTTAAAAGGTGGCGTTCTGCTCATTGCAGATGTCTTTGCTTTATATTTTTTCATAGCTGGTTGTACAAAACCCCAAATGCGCATAATCATCGGTTACAATTCATTGGATGACACTACACCCTAATGCTCATTTCCCACCTTCTATCCTCTTCTTTCCCTTTTAGTAGGATCTCATGAGTTGTTCCCCTTGTCCAATATTATCTTACAGTAAGATCTCATAGAATTGTCCAACATCAAATATTGTCTTTCAATAAAATCTCATAAGGTTGTCCACCTTTTCCACATTTGCTCTGTGAAGCAAAGATATAACAATTGCCTCTGCATAGTAGTTTTATTTTAAATTTTCATTTGGAGTCACCCCCAAACACCTTATCAAATGTAAAATAAACATTACTAAGTTTGTTAGTGTCTTATGCCAAACATGAATAATAAGCATTATCTGGAGCAAATATATACATCTTATAACATCTAATAACAAAACAAACATGAATAATAAGTCTGTGAGTGTCCTACTCCCAACTTGAATAATAAGCATGCTCTGGAACATATATATACACATACAAACCAAACATAGTGCACGATCTTTCCATAGATAAAAAAATATTCCTTCCCATTTGGGTGAGGAAAGCACAAATGGTGTCATGATGCATAGGTGCACACACACATATTGCCATATTCTGCTTTATTTATAAGATGCATATAAATTGTATGGGAGAGCAAGGGACTGACAATTTTACATGTATATATCTCAACTTACAATGTCCAATTGATGACATTACCCACAAATAACATCAGGAAACGGGTCTGCAGAAATAAAAAAAAAATACTGTCATAACATAAATCCTAGCAATGTCAGTATCATCCTTGCATCTCCAAATAAGTAAAGAGATATGTTAAAAACCATAGCAAAGTCAAAGCACAATGAGATTAAATGAGGGAAACTGCAGTTCTAATCATTCAACATTTTGGGTTAGGGTTAGCAATCCTTTACATACAATCAAGTCTAAAATAAAATACAGTTTTGAGGCATTTTAAGTAGGCCACCATGTTGTAACTGAGCCATGTGGGTGTGAGAGTTAACTGTTAGTCTCCTAAGTTTAATTAAGTCCTTGTTACTCCTCGAGGAGCATAGGGCCACAACAACACCTCACCAGCGGACCCGGTTTTGGGCAGCCCCCTTCAGTTGGGCCCATGTGGTTCTGATGTCCTTGCCTCGCTTTCTACTGTTCTTTTCCAAGTTTGCTTTGGTCTCCCAACTCTCCTCTTCCTCTGAGGATTCCTGTCAAGTGTCAGCTGGTTTGCACAGGGTGTGTCCTATCCAGCTCTTTTTGCACTTTTTGATATCTTGGCCATTCTGGTTGCTTCTTTTCCACAGGCTGCTGTTGGAGATCTTTTCAGGCCATCTTATTTCCAGAATATGGCGTAGGCATCGGTTGGTAAAGGTCTGGAGCTTGTTGTAGATGGTGTTGGTCCAGGTCCTCTAGCTGTTTGGTGAAGGTCCACTGGATACTGGTGTTGTATTGGGTTGTCTTGCACGTAATCCAGTCTATGACCAGCAGTAAGATTGTTGGTGATAATATGAGACCCTTCTTATGCCGGTCTTCATTATGAAAGGTTTAATGAGTTTGCCATTGTGAATAACTTAGCAGGACGAGTCGTCATACAACCCCTGAATAATGCTTATGAGCTTAGGTGGAATGCCATAGTGGATCATCAGCCTCCAGATGACATCTCTATCTGCACTGTCAAATGCCTTCTCAAAGTACACAAAATTTATATAGAGGGAGGACTGTCGCTAAATAGACTGTTCAATGATGCTATGGAGAGTGGCAACGAGGTCAGTGCATGACCTATCAGGAAACCCTGCTTATTCTGTTTCAGTCTCTTGTCTAGTGCCTTCTTGAGTCTATCTAGAATTACCCTTAATAGGACTTTACTGGGGATGGACAGCAGCATGATCCCCCCGCCTATTGTTGCACTGAGAGAGCTCCTTTCTTTGGTAACTTGACCAGGTGGCATAGTTTCCAGTCTGTTGGTACTAGCTGTTGTTCCCAGATCTTGTGTAGATGGGACTGTAAAATTGTTGCTGTTGCTTCTGCTGTTGCTTCTTTAATGCTTCTGGGGGTATGGCATCCGGGTCTGCTGTTTTGCCACTTTTCGTGCTTTTGATAGCTTTGATGATTTCTATGTTAGTGGGGGGGGGGAGGGGCTGATGTTGATGTGAAGTTGTTCAGTTGCTGGTAGTATGTCAGGTAAAGATGGTTGATTAGGTTGATTCAGGGTCTCTTTGAAGTGTTCCATCCAGCAGTCTCTTTGTCCTGCATCGTTTGTTATGGTCTTGCTATCTTTGTCTTTCACTGACTTATTTGGGTTAGTGTTCCTGCCTAACAGAGTTTGTGTTATTTCGTATAGTCGCTTCATGTTTCCCTGTATAGCTGCTGTCTCTGCTTCCTCTGTCAGTTCATGGGTGAAGTGTCTTTTGTCCTCCCTGACAGACCTCTTCACGCTGCGGTTGGCTTCCCAATGTTCAGCTCTGAGATCTTCCTTCTCTTGTTGATCTTGACACTGGTTGAGCTGTTTCAGTCCCTTTCTTGATTCATTCATTGGCCAGGTCTCTGGGGTCATCCATTTCTTGTATCTTCTTTCTCTCTTCCCTAGAACATTTATACAGGTTGTCTTCAAAATGCTCTTGTGTTCTTCCACTGATTCTTCTGTCAGTTCTGAAAGAGGTTCATGCTTATTCTTGATTTCACAGTTATAAATTTCCCTTGTTTCCTAGTTCTTGAGGTACTGAGTATTAAACTTGTGGTGAGGTCTGCCTGCTGGATCAATGAAGGACTTCAGCTTAATCTTGAAGACTGCCACTAGGAGCTGGTGGTCTGAAGCAGCATCTTCACCTCTTCTCACACAGACATCTTGAAGATTCCTTCTCCACTTTCGAGAAACTGTTGTATGGTCAATCTGATTTTCCATCTGGCCATCAGGGTAAGTCCGAGTTGTCTTGTGCATATTTTTGTGCAGAAACACAGTGCCACCTATGACGTGGTCATAGAAAGTGCAGAAGTCTGTGAAGAGTTCCTCATTTTCATTTCAGGTGCTGACGCCATGTCGTCCCACGATGAGCTCCCTGTTGGTGTTATCATCTTCCACTTTGGCATTTAGGTCTCCCATAATGATCTTCAGATCTCTTCTTGGTGTGCAGAGACTGCAGGGAGCTGTAGAAGTCTTCTATTTCCTCTTCATCTGCTGCATTTGTTGCTGCATAGCACTGGATAATGGTGATCTTCCTTCCTTTAGCATTGAATTTTGCTGACATGAGCCGTAGCGAGATTGGTTCCCAGGCCATCAGTGCCTTTGTTGCCTCTGTTGACATAAGCAGTGCTACTCTCTGGGTTTGATCATGGTCCAGGTCTTTGTGGCCAGAGTAAATAAAGGTTTTTCCTGATGTTAGTTTGGTCTGGCCACTTCCATTCCATCTGCATCCATAGCTCTGTGGATCGACAAGGTGCGCAAGCCACCACACCTCTACAAGGTAAGTTGCACCAACTGGTGGTGGAGTTTCCTAAGTTGGGGATGTCAAAATGCTGGCATCTTGGATTTGAAGATTGTGCCTTTAAATTTCAAACCAGACCACTGAAATGAAAAGCTATAGTAGACTGGAGAATACTGATAGAACAGAGATTGTATAGAGGTAATACAGCGTTTCAATGTATTTGCACATGCTTTGACATAGCAGTCACTGTAAGATCAATTTCCACCAACAGCCTCGGTGTAAAAGATAGAAAAATGACAATCAGTTTAATTAGGACAGCTGCATTTTTTTTTGTAAGAAGATGGCCAGTCCTGTTTTAAATGATTGATGTCATGTTGGCCTGTCTTGGCTGAGGTTATTTAGTAGTTGGCAGTACTATTTTTGCTGTCCAGGTTACAGTTAGGGTTAACTCCAGAAGTCTCAGGCCCCTCATTTGTTTCCCCTAAGCCAAATTTGTCTATCACTCCTGCCCATTGTTGGTATCATTTATTCCTTCATCCCTTGGCAGGTAGCAGTCTTTGAGGAAGAGCGGGGGGGTAAATGGATGTCTTCAGTGATGATAAGCGGGTTTTCCACAGGGTGACCATCTGGGTCAATCTTTGTGTTCCAGTCACTGAGTACAGTGAGATGTCCTTCTTCAGCTATACCCTTTCTCTAAACTCTAAAAATACTTTTCAGCTGTTCATAGAACTCTTTTACTTCATCATTTTTGTGCCTGAAGGTTGCCACGTTGGTATAATGTGCGGAGGTTCCATGTACCAAGGAAAGTTCCTTCTCTTAGCTTTGATGTTGGCTAGATTCATGTAGCACACTGATGGCAGATTGTAAATCAAGGTCATGCTGGACAGTCAGTAAAACTACTAATGGTGTCACATTGCCTGACGCATTTCTTGTCAAATGAGTTTGCCATAAAACTGCAAACAATACTCCAGCATCGCTTGGCACTTTTCTTGTCCAATGAGGAAAATTATGTCACACATTAGAGTCAGTTTTCTTTCACAAAAGAGTGCACCAATGTGATAGCCTTTCTGAATCAGCTTAAAGCTGTGCTTTTGATGCAATTTTACATAAATGATTCATTTGCAGTACAAAATGTTGATGGAGCATGATTCATAATGTCAGTATCTATCATTTAAGCTTAATAACATTTCCTTTATTTTACCATTTAAACTAATCACTTAAAACAACTCAGTTTGAAGACATCTGAGTATTTAATACATTATGAAGCAGGACAGGCCTCAGTCATGCAATAATTTCTTTGTTTTACAGCTTATTTCAGAATGGTGAGAATTTTACTATGAAAATAAGTGAGATTAAAATCCTCTTACAAACTTACTGGATATGTGGGCCTAATACAATGGAAGCAGTCAGATGCAAGGAGTACAAAAAGGCGTTTGACGATATAGCGATCTGAGAAAAATAATATTAAGTTATTAGCAATATAAACACTGAATATTACATGAAATATTTATGAACCATACGGCATTACTCCAGAAAACAGTGATAATAAAGTAATGAGCCTTGGTAAAATTAACCTTTTAAATGTGCATGCATAATTAGGAGTGAGTGGTAGAGTAAGCATGAGTGAACAAATGATCTATAATTACATACACAGGGATATAAGATAAACATACTTTAACAAAAGCAGAGAAGAGAGAGAGAGACTCCACGATCACAGCGTATCTAGATTTCCATACACACACAGAGCAGGGCTTCTGCTTACGCAAAAAATTACGTACAGTACGCATTAAAAGTTCGGAGGACCCCTTCAATTTTCGTCAGTGGGGTCCCAGGGGACCCCTTCAAATTAGGGCGAAGAACAGATACAAAATTGGGTAAGTGTAGTGTCTGACATCGTAGAGACGTAGACCAACCTATTGTTGTCGTCTGCTGCAAGGCGAGAGTAACTTCCCTTGCACTGAGTTTGTTTTCCCTTACCAAGAGGAGTTCCACTAAAGGCCGATATCTTCCCACCGGGGGGAAATGAGGGGTATCGTCTGTGCGAGGGAAGGTAGGAGTACACGAGGTGTGGACTGCCATCGGCCAGTCGTCTTCAATTACTACCCGGACAAAAGGCGGGGTGGACATCACAGGCACTGCCGACTAGCATGGCAATAAATCGTCTCCCTCACCCTACCAGTACTTGCGGTAGGGTCTGAGCGTTGATGCGAAACGACTTCTATCTGAACATACTGTCGGGGTTAGGACTGACTGTATTCTCCACAAACAAACAAAGCTATAATTTATAAAGGAGAGAAGAATGAACAACGCAAATGACACAAACATAAAAACAACTGAATTGATCGCATAATGGTCGGGTTAGATAAGCGAAGAAAGACACAGTGGGGGCACTATGTTGCAGTCGTGAATTGTTGGCCATTTGTCAAAGTTCAAAGACTGGACTCAAACCGAGGTGTACTTTAGGTCAGTCATCAGGAGGAATGAACTGAAAATATTAAATATTATTATCCCCTCTTATGAGTAAAGAAAGATATGTAAGGAAAGACAGTATGTTCAGATAGAAGCCGTTTCGCCTCACTTTTCTTAGACCCTACATCAAGTACTAGTCGGCTGAGAAAGGCGTTTAATTGCTAAATATAGTTTGCAACTGAAACTCGTTTAATTTATTTGTTCAGTTTCAAACACCTTCGATCCCCCTTCATCTCATGATTTACGTAACATTCAGAATCCACTGAATGTCACTGAGCTGTGGGCGTCACGTCATGCCGAGGTTCGCTTTTCTACCTTGCACCAGTTTTTTTTATCCCAACTTTTATACTTTTAGCAACGTGCCACCTCTCGTTGATGTTTCTTACAACTCTAGTTCTCACTAACTTATTAATTGCCAGGTTACGGTCGAGAACTTCCTCTTGAATGATGGCATCTGAGGCATTCATACTTTCATACATCCTCTCCCATCCACCACCAGGTGCAGCTTATTTAACTTATTTCAAAGATGTCGTTGACAGCATGGTTAAATTCATTGCCTTAGAAATGGAAAGAAAGTGAGCACCCCAAGTAAAATGAGCATAAGCTCATCACAGATGCTTGCACAGACATCATGGCACATAAATCTCGCCGTTTTTCACTAGACATTACAGTGCTTTGTGTGCCTGAAAGGCAGTTGAACAAAGTATGTTGATTTGTTGATTTTTTTCACATTGTAAAGGGACCCCTTAGAGTTAGCCTGGGACCCCTTAGAAATCTGAAGAAAGGGTCCCTGGGAACCCAAAGAATTTAGCCTTTAGCAGAAGCCCTGACACACACATATATATATACACACTGGCCTTTTAGTGCTAGTCAGGGGTAGTGTTACACTGGTCAGTTAGTAGTGATCATCATGGGGAACACTGGACAGTTGTGGCAGAATATGACCTGTGCTTGAAATACATCATAGAGCTCATGGTGGGAACTGACAGCAAATTTTAAGACCTCAGTAAAAGTCTCTCTGCTAGACCTCAGGCAAATAGACAGCAGCCCAAACAACATCAAAGATACAGTAGAAATGGTAAACAGCCAAAAAAGACATCTAAACTCCTAACAACAGCAAAACAAATAGCCCTAACATCTACAGGTATGAAGAACAGGAGGAAGATAACAGGCTGATGTCTCCAGAAGTCACCATCCTGCCATCACAACCTAGAGACAGAAACTGCATGGTATTGCAAAAATCATCATCGGAATTGCAAAAGCGAAACCAGAGATGGCCAGGATGACATGATACGCCAAAGCAACTCCATAAGTTTTACTATCAAGCAAAGGCTGCACACATCACTTGTAGTTTCCAGCTTGTTGAACAAGTGTGAGATTAGGGCACTACCTGCTGATTTTAAGAAGATAATTTTGCCATTCAAAGCCAAGTGCCTGAAAAAAAATTCCTCTAAATACAAAAGTACTTTCAGAGATTAATCCCTTCTTTGAAGCGCTCCTTTTTGGGAACTGTAAAATGGCAAAACCTTGTCTTTCTTGGTCAATTGACCTATCAAGGCACATGAAAACTACTCTTCACATTGGCTAACACCTAAGCTGATAGAAGAGCTGGCTAATGAACAACAAGCAGTGGATAGATTTGCAAATGCCTGCTAACTCAGCAAAGCTGAAGATGCCTATCAGTCACTGCTTTCTTCCAGTCAGTCAGGAAAATGACTGAACTTATGTTTGATATGGCTGACAAACAATTATATTTACACATTAACTGTAAAGGAAAAACATGTATCACATTGCTGAAATATACCCCCAAACATTCATGCCATTATCAGCAACATACCTAGTTTGATGCGTCCGACATAATAAATCTGTGCGCTGAGCACTAGGCTACTCAGCATGTGCACCAGGGCATAAAAAATCCAAAAAATATTGGAACCATACACCTGAAAACACATAAACAAGCAAATAAACAAGCACACAACCTAATATTATAACCAATATTATAACATACTGTTATAATCAAGGCCTATGATGTTTTATTTTAATGCAGTATGATTACTAACCACTAGCTCCACAGAGAATACTTGAATGCTACCCATCTCCTGCTGCAAACTGATGAATGCTATGTACCGTAAATTTCGGTCTAAGGAGCGCATCTGTTTATAAGCTGCACCCATCTCTACTTTTTCACAAATAACAGCACTGTTTTCTTGACCGCAAGTATATACAACTTGAAAGCTGCATCGTAGGCCTTTCATCTTGTTTTGGCATGATGAGGGTGTGTGCCTCAGAAACTGATCTGAGTGTTGCAAGTGAATGTGGCTTTGATTTAAAAATGTGAGCAGTTAACACTGTAACAACATGAACATTTCACATTTTAACATGGAGCTCAATGAAAAATTAATCGGAAGGAAACGCAAGCAAGCTGAATTGCTGTTTAAGACACAGGGTTTAAAGCTATGGGGGGAAAAGTCACGGCTTATGGTCTGAAATTTACGGTACTTTTCTTCTTCCTGTGTTGACACTAGCTCTACAAATTATCAGATAACACTATCCTTTATAAACACTTCATCCCCCTATCTTGGTACTAAAACTATATTAGCTCTATCACATAGATAACACTGTTGTTTATAGAAATTTAATCTCCCAACATTGGTACTAGCTCTACTGCTTATCATATGGCATTCTTCTCTGTTAACACAACAAATTTACTTTTGCGAAAAAACAGGAGACCTTTCATTTGTTTTTATTACATGAAACCACTATTTTACCCATAAATCTTTCAACAATATACTGTAAAATATTTACCAGCACAGAGAGCATTTTAAGCAAAAAGCACTACAATTGTGCACCATACCTAGTTGCATAGCCTGATGACTGTAACTTCACTTGCAGCCACTTAGTTCACTGATAACAGGGATGAGTAACATGTATATTTAACAGCTATTTAAGAACATCATAATGGCCACACTGGTTAGTACAGCAAAAAGAAATACTGACCACTCCAAGGACAGCTATGAAGATAAGCAGAGCCATAGAGAAGTAAGACTTGTAGGCTTTGGCCTGAACATCAGGGTGGCGAGTCTCATATATCTTCAGCATGCACAAACAGGCAATAATGTACATGAAGGATGTATCTGTAAAAAAAAAATATGCGTGGGCATGCTCACACACACACACACAGAGCTTGTCTTAGATTCAAAAACCAAATGTTTAGTAAATTTAAAAAGTTGAGTGTCCTAATGCAAATTTATGTCTGCTGCAACTTTTATAATCCTCCAAATCCCTTCACACTATTTTATCCCACACCATCTAAAAACGCAGATACTGGTCAGAACTTATGATGTCACTTATCAGTATTATTTTAACACATAATGGGAAAAAAAGACCCACTATTTCTATTATCCCCACCCAACCCCCAACACCTGACCAAAAGCACCACTTGGTGGGAAATCTTTTCTGCACATCAACAAGTGTAATATTTTCTTGTTACCTAGAGCTTGCTAAAATGGCTAGTATGAAGGGACTCCTGAATACATGTATAAACCGGCATATGCTGGCATAAGCTTATGTCTGTTATTTGGGAAAAACTAACATTTGTTGGATGACTAACCCTGATTTTTATCACCTGCTTTCTCTGACTCACACTGATTTTCCCACAACTGATTTTGATTTATACTACTGGTTCCCACAGATGTTCACAAATGCTGGCTCCACACACTCACCAAACTGGAAGTTAGAATAGCTGGGGCAGACATGATAGCAGGCACTTGTGACACCCTCCATAATAAGAGCTAGACCCATGGCATACAGCAGCCCATAGTGCTGTGGAATCCCATAGCAGCGCTCTAACTCTGGGTTTTCTACCACAAGCTTTCGATGCAATAAATCTCTGTACAAATCAAATAAAAATAGTCTTGAAGTTAATAAAATAATAATGTAAACTGAAAATAGGACAACCATACCATTGCTGAATATTTGTAGCAAAAGAAAGTGATTTTACTCTTATCAAAGAAATATAAAATTATTTATAATTACACTTACATATCATTAGGAACATGGGGTGGTTACCCCTGTCTGTGTTAGTCAGGGATTATTGCCCTTGCCAGTATCAGAGAGTTTTTGTTGCGTCGTGTTTAGCGTCAGAACACGACGTCATTTTATGACGCAATTTGAGAGGGACGTAAGGTGAAAATTATTTGGAAGAAAGGAGACGGTTGTGAGCAGCGAAGAGAAGCGGACTGAAAGTGTGGAGTGTCCGTTTTGGATCTTATGTGTCGATCCCAGAGGATTTATTTGTGGTGTTCGCTTTGGATCTTGTGTGTTGATCCCAGGGAATATATTCTTAGTCGTCGACTAGGTGTCTGCCAAGTCAGCACTTACTCCTATGAGGAACCGGAAAGTGTATGTGGTTTCCCCTAAAAGTTTTGTTTGTGGATATCAGCCAAGTGTCGCCAAGACTGCACAATTTCTGGACCAGGGAAAGGGAGGAATTTACCAGGACGTTTTATTTTTGGTTTGTGCAGACGTTCTCGTCAGACAGTGCGGTGTGAGTAACTAAAGACTTTAACGAAATATTCAAAAACATACGTGAACTTGGATTTACAGGCCGCGGCGTGGAAGACCTTCAAACTTTAGATATATATAGTTCGCAGTATCGTGTGTGTGTGTTTAATGTAGACAGTGAGTCCGAGTAGTGTGAAAGTGTGAATTGAACACGCCGCTGACATATATATATTCCAATAGTTTACAATAAACTGGAGCAGATCTCACTTATTTTGGATATGCCATGCAAAACTACTTACACTCAAGGTCATGTCCTATCTTAGCTAAACATGGGGTCAGTAAACCCCACTGTGGTGTCCAGTCACTTAATCCCCAGACACTTCATCCCCAGACACTTAATCCTTTATAAATCAAGTGCAGCCTATAATAGATTGTTGGATGCAGTTAGAGAGCTAATGCCTAATGCAGCTCCAGAGACTATAGTAACAGACTTTGAGAAAGCTGCGATGACTGCTTTTCGAGAGAAGTTTCAGTCCTGTAGAGTAACGGGATGTTACTTTCACTTAAGTCAAGCGGTATTACGCAAAGTCACTGAACTGCGGCACCTAAGCTGTGGAATGCTCTGCCATCGTCATTCTCCACCATCACCTCACCAACCACGTTTTGAAAAAGACTGAAGACCCATCTGTTTATTTAAGACAGACTTAAACAACCAAGCAACACTTCTGCCTTTATTTTTACTTTTCTGGTGTTTTATATATTTGTTCACTATCTTTTTTTTCTTTTTGTTATTTTTTTTGTTTTTTTGCTGCGCAATGAGCATTCTTCTGAATGGATACCTGCGCATTACAAATAGACATCATCATCATCATCATCATCATCATCATCATCATCATCAACTGGGTATGAGAAATGACTATGACGAAGACGACGAGTTACATGGAATGGTCAGATGCCTCCCAGCACTTGCCTATGTACGTGAAGAAGACATTGTCGATTCCTTCGAATTGCTTGCAGAGTCAATGCCACAGCATGATCGCATGCCGGAACTTCTATCCTACTTCAAGCATACGTATATACTGTATATATTGTACAGCAATTGGGATTAAATGCTTAGGGATTAAAAGTCTAGGGGGTTAAGTGTCGGGGATTAAGTGTCTGGGGATTAAGTGACTGGGAACCCCCAGCTGTAAACTTCATCACCTATAAACTAACTTATGCTATGAGTAGACTCATCAGTAATAACATGATACATTTAACAGAATACGAACACATTTCCTATAAATTGGCAAAACAAAGATTTGCACACACACACACACATGCTTTCACACTCACAATAGTGCATGCCTTACCTTCGCCATACCAGAATAAAGAACAGCAGACCCAGGAGGACATAACCCATGTTGCTGATAATGTTGTTGAAGGCACTGACGTCATGAATGGGATGAGCACAGTCAAAGTTGTAATAGCACAGATCATCATTGCCTGTGTCCAGCAAAGCCTGAGATCATGCAAACACGTTTACATCAGTGTACATATAATTACTTGGAAAAAAATGGAAGAACAATATATATGTCGCTGACGTCACGCTTCCAAAGTTTTTCCCTTCAGTGAGGCGTTTAGGGAAAAAAATTCAGCCTCCTGGCCGTCTAACCTCGAACTTGTGTTACTGGGCTGCTGGCACATGATTATCTCTAGCTCTAACACTAACCCTACCCTACTAAAATGAGGCATGCTACTACAAAGCTTTAGGTTTATTCACATTTCAGGTTAACTATTAAAACGAGGCATGATACTACAAAGCTTCTGGTTTTGTCACATTCTTGGTTTAGGCTCGCCGATACTAACAGCAGAGAACTTTGCAAGAGGCTAAGCGTTGGTCTTGGCAGACAGACAGCAAATAATCCACCTATACATATCCATGGTCTAACCTAACCTTTTCTCAGGTTATGTTTCTCTAACAAGATTAACAAAGAGCGGAGTTCTATCCCATCTCGGTTCGTCACGAACCACCTGTCCTCTGACCAGCCTCGGCAGACGACACATGGCAGACTGGCGGAACATGGCAGACAGTTGAGACACCTTCCATTTGTGACATAGCTGGGGACTTAGCCGCACCACACATCTTACACGGTAAGTCTATAGCGCTTTAAAGGATGAGATAGCCACCACACAACTGAACACGGTCAGAGCAGGTCGAACACTGGAGATGAGTGCTCACTGACGTGTCGGGTGGGGCTGAATTTCGTTTAGTCCTACAGTGTTGAACAGTTTGGACTGCTTGATTTGAGGTAGCTAGAGGATGATCTCCAAAGTCATGTGATCTGGTACAGTACACAGAAGAAATATAATCTCACGTGATGTATGCCCACAAATGCTTGCACACGTATGCACATGCACATACATTCTCTCCTTGCTCACCTGTTTATGTTAGTAATCAAATCAAACTCTGTTGTCTGTCCAAAGAAGGCTAAGAGAGAAATTTTTCTTTTGCTCATTATCACAACCACACATACAAACATAATGAGTAAATCTATATATTCAACATAATGAGCAGACATACCCATGAAAGACACTCAACATCCACACATGCCTACGTCTTCTCACACATACCTGCAAACCTTCTAAGAAGGATGCCAGGTAGTGTGGCATCCCTATGAGTCCTTGTGCCTTTTATTTAGGATGGTGATGGCTGCTGGCACAAAGGACCTCTGGTAGGCAGTTTTCCACACACGTGGCACTTTGTAGCACCTGCCCAAGGGCAACAGCTGAAATTTGGGATGGAGAGGGTGTGTTTGGTCTCAAGTAATGTAGCATGCCCTCTTTCTGACTGCATGAAGGTAGAGTCAGAAAGTGGCAGCTGTGATGCACAGACGTACTAATAATTTTATTTGCCTGGTGGATGACTCTGGCCAGCCTTGCCTTGTCTCTGACGAGGTGACCATACCAGGTTACAAAGAGCTCACATTGAAGCTGAGAAGTTTTCTCAAAAGGTGCAGTCTTTGCTGGGCCCTTTCGTACACTTGGTTCACGTGATCGCTAAAGAAGAGCCTTTAGAACCTTGCCTGCATGTTGTCAGGTCCAGGAGATCTACGCAGGTTAACATGAGAGAGAATTTTGATGACATTTCGCTCACAGACTGTGATAAAGGCTGCAGACAATATAGAATAGATATTATCTGCTTCCTTGTTGAAGTCTTTCACGTCAAATCGCACGTAGAAAGTGTTGAGCTCATTAACAAACAAGAGCGGATCAGCAGACTTTGTTTCGACCCATCGTGTTCAGGCCCCTCCATGCTTCCCTTGTGCTGGCCTTGCTAAGTCGCTTTCTTCCTTCTTTTTGTTTTCCACCCTATATGTTTTTGCCTTTGCCCTGAACTACTCTTTTTTTTCACTTTCTGTTTGTCTCCCTGCATAAAAGGTATCTTCTTTCATTTAGACCAGCTGGGCCACAGGCTGGGACACACACATTCACACACACACCCTCTCCTTGCTCATCTAGACATAAACATTCCCTTCTTGCTCACCTGTTGGTAAGTCAAGACCAGCTGGGCTATCCACACACACAACACAAACATATACATTCCTTTCTTGCTCACCTGTTGGTAAGTCAAGACCAGCTGGGCTACAGGCAAGCCATAAAAAATGGCAATGGTAATGAGGTTCCTGGTACATGAAAAAAATTCTGATAAGCCCAGTTTGCCACATAAACTCATTGGTTTACAACATGTTATATAACAAGTTCTGGTATTTTTTGATAAAGCTTACAGGAGGGTCAAAGTACAGAGGCTTTTTTTTGGCACACCTCTTTTTACAGTCACAACCCTGTTACACAAAGCAAGATCCAAGGCCAATAATTAAATATTTCTTCAGGCACAAATTCTCTGCCGTGACAGTAAAGAAGGCAGCATATCTGTGGAGAGGTATCCATCAACTGATGCTTATAGTAAATAAAATTTTCTGTAATTAGTTCTGTCAGCAATATGTTGTAGAATAAAATACAGATACACCTGCACATGGCTAGTAAGCAGACCTAAGCAAGCTGATGTGGTTTTATGTTGAGCAGGCAACTAATGAGCTGCGATATGCATGGCTAGATAATGGGACAGATGTCAAGTTGATTAATACCAACTCTAGTTGGAACACAAATAGATCACATCAGGGCTGTGCTTAGGGGCAGGCAGATGAAGCATTTGCCTAGGGCCCATCACTTTTGATAGTCGTCAGGGGCCCCGCACTTTTGATTAAAACCATGGCGATCATGGTGTTGAGGGCCCTGCACATTCTCTATGCCTCAGGCTCTACAAGGGCTAAGAACGAGCCTGGATCACATCATATGGTAATTCTAGTTGGGACACAAACAGATCACATTATGTGGTAACTCTATTTGGGACAAATAGATCATAGGAGGGCTAGGAGCTCATGAGGCACTTTGTTATTATAGGTGACTGGTGTGTGAACATTGTAACATTCCCCTAAAATACTGTGTTAAAGTGGGTGGTCAGAGTTGTGCCATAACTGTCACCCAAGTGCCCAGTTCCCTGCGGCCAATGCATTGCAATTGACAAGTAATGTTAGAATATTTTAACAGAGCAGAAGAGGTACACATCCACATATTTGGACAATATTGCAATATGACATTGCAGTCATTTAGGAAACCCCTTCCAAAGATCCCAAGAGCCAAAAAGAATACACATACAACCCTAGACACATAAACAAAAATAATCAGGGTTAGGACTACCTACATACATCCCAGACACACAAAATCAGGGTTAGGATTACCCATACACACACATCCACCCCCCAGACATGCAATTATAGGACTACACACATACATCCCTCACCCACCCACACAGGGCTACCCACCAGTGATAGACCTTGAAAGTTTTGGACAACCTCTTGTAAGACTTCCGAGCCAAGTCACTGACATACAGCACTGTCTGTCAAAAATACAAGTCTTGTTCAAGTAATTATATAGCCAGGGACACACACACACATGCATGCAAATAAGCGAATAAAACATTAAATAACTTTTAATAATATAAAGAAATGGTAAGCAAAATGTGATTATTGTGTCCCATAAAAGGCTACCATTCTTTCACTCTCTTGACCTGGACTGCTTGATGTAAATTGGCTTCACCACGCTAGTTGGGATTGAAATTATAGGAACAAGTCTTCACATGTTTGCACAACTGAGGGTGACCATGTTCAATAGCATGGAATTCATTCACCAAATGTGGCTTTTCTTCTAAAATACTCTTTAAATTTTTCCAGCTCCCTTTCTAAAGAGCTTGTTGTGGGCTTCAGCTCAAACTCAGAGTCAATGCTTTTTTTTTTTCACTA
The DNA here is from genome assembly GCF_003073045.1 of Pomacea canaliculata. Classification (NCBI taxonomy): domain Eukaryota; kingdom Metazoa; phylum Mollusca; class Gastropoda; order Architaenioglossa; family Ampullariidae; genus Pomacea; species Pomacea canaliculata. The sequence continues at coordinate 19,801,914 of NC_037596.1, read as the reverse complement.
ACATTAATGCTGGTCTAGGCAGAATTTTTGGCAGAAAAACTTTTTTCCCACAGATATCTACTAACAATCAACAGTACAGGCAGATATCTACTAAGGATTTCCAATAGAGGAAGAAAATCCTCAACTGGCAGGGGTTGTGGAAGATTAGGGTTAGGCTGTTGTGGAGGTTAGGGTTATGGGTTATGGTTAGGGTGTTGTGGTGGATGGGTTTTTGAAGTGATTTTACAGTCAAATGACTAAATGGAATAAAGTACCAACAGCAATTTTCATAAGTTTTGTTTCAAAAGCCAGATAGCACAATTTCATCATTCACAATATAAAAAAAAACAAACCAGAATCAGTGATCCATCTACACCTTTCACACCTGAAACTTGACCTCCACACAAAATAAGGGTCAGTGATGATAATAATAAATAATGATAGGTCAATATCACATCATTTTAAAACAAGCCTGTGCATAAATCATAACCTGGCTAGGATTAGGGAAAAAAATAATCTTACGTTTCTCTTTAAGCATATTTATTTCCTGAAAAATAATCTCTTCACCTTAGCCCTCAAGACATCTTTTTCGAAGTCAGCATCAGGTAGAAAGTCAACATCAGATGTGTCCAGTTCATCATCATTGTCCCCAATGCTGCTTCTGTATGAAGTACTAACATTAGGTTCCATATTACCTGATCCTGCAGAATGGTTGCTTTCCGACAGCGGATTTTTCATTATGGAACCATAAGCTGACAGTTGTGATCTTGTCAGAAGCTGGTTTTCACACTCTGCAGACATAAAACATGTACTGATAAATCCACTGACAACATTCAAATGTCTGAGCTGCCTATTCTCAAAAGTTCACATAAGTAAAAATGGATCACTTTTTTTTAAAAATCTTATCACAATGAACAAACAAAGGGAACATGATAATTTAATATTTTATATCTGAAAAATCAAAGTCAAAGTTTATTTTCAGACACATTATCTTTTCTTTATTTATCATACAAAGTTTACTTTCAGACATAGTGTCTTTTCTCTATTATATAAATTTTACTTTCAGATATATTATCTTTTGTCTATTTATTAAATAAATTAAATCAAACTGGATCATTGCACTGGTGTCCTTTTATCTTTCGCCCTTTCTTATCATCATTCAGTTATGGAACAGGTTTCACATCAATTTTCTGAGTCAAATACAGCAAAGTAATATTATGTTTTCTCCCAGCCTGAATGGATTCAATAATGATGTAGCACTTTGGTCTTTGGAACAACAGAATCAACCAACTACAGAAAAACAAGCTTTAACACAATCTTAACTTATGCTAACAGACAACATAAAAACCAAACCTGAGATATTGCCATCAGATAACATGCTGCTTTGGCTATCATAGCACTGATGCCCTTGGCTACCTTCTACACTTCCAGTCATTGAGGTACAGCCCAAAAGCTTTTCTGTCAGGTAAATAAATAAGAGAATGAACACTGAACAATCCTCCATATCTACCTTATTTGCTAGCATGCTCAGTGAACTAAGCATAACTACAGAAACTCTTTAACATGTTTAGAGATCAATACAGATTATTCAGATGTAACTGCTAAGCAGTTACACAAGAAGATTTTTAAAAAAAGGACCTGTAATCTACATGACATGAACCAACAATACATGCCAATATGCATGATCACAAATAGGTTAGAACACATATGCACAAGATAAAAGGATTTCATTGGCAACAGAAGCAGCCATGTATGTTGTCCATCATGCTCAGGGGAAACAACTTCTTGAACTCACAGCTGTGTCTATTCCTGTTAACCTTTTCATTATCCGCTGGGGATAGATCAGATCAAAAGCCAAGGCCACTAACCACCAGACAACAATTCCACCCACCCAAAACCTCATGTCCATACGATAGTAAATACACCTTTAAGCTGACAACATTCTATCCCAAAGTATGGGTTCTCTCACCTTTCTCAGCATGGGTCAAGTCCATGATGTTTCTGTGACACCCACTGCAAATAAGAGATTCCTTCTTGTTTAACTTGACCTCATAAATAAGAATCTGGGAATGCTGACCTGACCCATAGCTTGTACCTATGACTGTTTAACTTAACCCAATAAATCACTGTTTGCACCTGGGATTGCTTAACTCGACTTAAAGGGATTCTAAAGGCAAAATAAAACTGCTTAGAATCGCGTAAAGAAGAGTATAAATTTTAATCTCGTCTATTTATATGTGTGTTCATGTGGAAAACGTTGAAGGTTTTTAGTAGAATGTTGTGTTTAATAAGAGAAATTACACGGGACTCTTTTTTTTGCTTCCACGAAGTCTTGTTCTCCGTCACGTGACCCTATGACATGTGGTTTCCATAGTGAGAACCATGCCTCGAGAATGTGCTGCACCCAACTGCCACGAAAAGATGGGAAAAGTTTCAAAATTTTCTTTTCATCAGTTTCCGAAAGACAGAGCATTACAAGCCTTACAGACAAAATGTGTCATACGAATAAAAAGACGATGACAAATCTTTGCCACGACATCAGACACTTCCTGTGCGTCTGACGTCATAAGGAGACTGATGTCATAAGGAGACTCGTCTGCTTGACCATCTCGGGAAGATATCGTGATTACTCGGCGGAAGGACACAAGGGTCGATTGCACTGGATTTTTTCAATTTTTGTAAACATTGGCAACTGAAATAGTGCTAATAAGTGGTAATTAAGTGAGAAACGAATACTTTATTTCTCCTGTATTACTCTCGTGATCTGTAATTGTAACTAAATATATTTTTGAAACTTTTGACCGTCGCCACAGCCTTATCACAAGCCTTGAGTATCCCTTTAATCAAAATCTGCACCCGTGAATGTTTATTAAAGTTTGCTACACTTTCAGATGAATTCATATTTTTAATAAAAATCACTGCTTAAGTATAACACTGGGATAATAGGTACGTGTTGTTGAACCACTTATTTCCTACAGCCCACTAGTATCTTTCGATCCCACCATACCCTCTCATTGCATATGTTAGTTCAGGATACTCATGACTGACATTATTGCATACAAAAACTCTATACATGCCTAATGATCTTTAAGTGCTTGTAATTGTAGTGATCATTAGTATACAGATGTGTGACAAACATTTTCTGGGAATGCAGTGAATGTTTCTTGGTGGTGATGACAGTGGTGCTTATAATGCTAACAACATCAGTGGTGGAAATTTCTTCCATGCTTATAACGACAATACAATCAAAGTTAACTGCTACTTACCAGCCATGATAGATGCAGCCAATGATGGCAGCAACTATGTAAAACCCTAAGAAAATACTAAGAGCGCTGAATATAGCCTTGTAGTACTGTGAACCTAAGAAACATATAATACCTAAGTAAAAATCTAATCTAGCCTTGTAGTACTGTGAACTTAAGAAACTATAACTATATAAAAATCTAATCTATGATCAATGCACTGCAAAGCTAAGAAATGCATAAAAACCTAACCTATGCTGAATATAGCCTTGAAGTACTCTGAACCTAAGAAACACATAATACCTATATAAAAAGCCTTGTAGTACTGTGAACTTGAGAAATACATAATAACTATATCAAAATCTATTCTTTGTTGAATATAACCCTGCAGTGCTGCAAAGCTAAGAAACACATAACAATTACGTTAAAAAAAAAAAAAACAACCAACCTAACCTATGCTAAATATAGCCTTGTGGAAGTGTGAAGCTAGGATACATGCAATTAACAAATTGGACACAGCCATGTAGTATAACACACCAAACAAAAAGAACACCTAAACTGTCGACAAAAATGTATAACCTATAAACAACATACAAACTACCAATTTACAAATCTACAACTTTGTTTACAAAAACAAAAAATAGTATAGAGAACACCTACAAAATGTTAAATTGTTGGCAGCTTTCTCTAATCAGTAGAAGGTTAGAACAGTGGTTCAAATATTTTTGTTCTTCTTATGAAGAAAAGGGCTATCACTAAAAATGTGCAATAATGTTCCTTCATTCAAATATAGCAAAAGACCTGCCTATGACAAAACAGATTTTTAATTATAACTTGTCTCCCTCATAATGGCAGACATTGCACTTAACTGGCATACATCGACAACTATTTTAATTTCTTCCCTGTGTTAGTTTTCCTTCTGATTTTGGTTTACTTCCGATTATCTACTGACCACAATTACTATAGTACTACCCCCAGCTGTAACTGGTGCCATCCAGTGATGGTGAGATTACACTCACTTGGGATTGTGCGTGTAATCACAATAGAGAGATTCTTGCTTGTCACACTCTCAGGTTCAGCACGACGAATGATATCTTGCACTGAACAGTCTGCATTAATGGGCTTGACCACGATGACCACATAGAAGGCAGCAAATTGTTGATAGTTGCTTTTCTGAGCATACACATGCATGCATATCCGCATACAGTATTCAACATCATTAGTATTAACTACATTCATCATACAGAATACATCTAATGGTATTCATTGCTTTAAACATACACTATGGATGCTTGTACTGAAACACACACACATATCACACAGGAATCAGGTAGAGGGATGGCAGCCTTATGTCACCAGCAAATCCTTAGGATGCATCCAGCGTCCTATTTCTGATCATGTGAGTTTTCACTCTGTGGTCTGACTGTAGGTATGCAAAGCCTGTATGTAGAATAAATCATCACAACTCATTCATTCCATGTGCCATTCATTTGATCAACTCTAGCTTGAGGTGACCTGGCCCTGTATGCATGTAGACCAGAGAAGGGGTTTAAACAGGTGTAGTGCTGATCAGGATGAATAGCAGAGAAAAACGTGTACGCATGGCAGTCTGGAGAAGCTCTCCGGCCTGGCAGATTGGGCTTAAAGTTATTGGTGCTCTTGGGGCTGAATAACTCACTACTCTCGAGGAAATATGGCGGCCTTCATTGTGTTCAGTGGTAGCGTTGATTGCTGAGACAAAATCGGGTGTTTCATGACAGATCGAACCCATTTGAAATGTTTGATGACTTAGAATTGTATTGCAAAATTTAATTTAGATGAGCGATCATTCTAGTGCTGACTGCTGGGGCATGTGAGATCACTGTCATCCCTTTACGATATTATGTCACATCAAACTTTCAAGAAGTGTGTGGAGAATTCACTGATGTAGACAAATCTACTGTTAGTCGTACTGTGGCGAGACTCACCGATGTTTTGCATCGGCGAGCATCTAATGAAATTTTATTGCTGGATCAAGATTGTGCTGAAAATACAAAGATGCAGACACATCGGGTCTATGAATTTCCAAATGTAGTTGGATTTATCGACAGCAACTTGATTCAAATTCAGACTCCAACAGAAAATAAATTAAACTTATATATAAAATATTAATAACTGAATTTGTAAGGCGCTTGTACATGTGTAGATGTGTGCTTGATGCATCACACACGAAAGATTGCAAAACAAACCTACAGCCAAATACATGTGTACAAGAAATATGTAGACAAAATGAGACCCCAAAAATAAAACGCCCTACATACTTGGTAAGGGACGAATTTCATTACCTATTCAACTCTAAAAAATTTGCTGATCAACATACAAATAATTTATCCTCTTACAATCCTAATGCCTATAAGTTCCATTCTTTATTGACATCAACAAATAAAAAGACCCTTATTAGATGAACTCAGTTTGTTATTACGTAGGGTAGTAATCTAGAAGAATTAAGAGAATGTGTATACAGTCAAATCTCTCTACTATGCCACCCCCTACTCTCGCTACTATGCCACTTTAGTGTGATTGTTAAAAGGCACAAGTTGTGAAATTCCGCGCAATGCTCGATTATTATACTCTATGGTAGTGTAGGACATTGCAGTTAGGTGGACGGAACCTAGCACGCACACAGGGAGGGTGGAGGGTGGCGATGTGGGTAGGTCGCTGGCCGGGTCACAGTCACGTGACAGAGGGAGAGCTGGAGGGAGTCGACTAGCGACAGGATGCAGGTGTGCGGATGTGGTTGGGAGGGGTGGAGGATGAAGAGGTGAGGGGGAGAATGAGAGGAGACAGCTAGCGCCAGCCGACGATTCTTGAGAGCTTTGGACTGACAGGTAACTTGAGCAAATAAAGCCGTTTTTACGAACCCTCCGTATTATGCCACTCTCGCTACTATGCCACTTTTGCTCGGTCCCGGTAGGTGGCATAGTAGGGAGATTTGACTGTATAGGTGGATGGGGAGGTTTACATAAATAAATAATAATAATAAATGCAAAATTTGTAAAGCCCATACTCACACTCCTAAGGAGCATGTTCTTAGCCCTTAAAAACAAGAACCAAACATGGACATCATATGAGGGAGGGGGAATTGGTGGGAATTGGTGTTTTACGCCGTGTCAGCAGCTAAGGCTATATTACCGCAAGCAGCCAGCCCTGTAAACAGATGCCACGTGCAGAGAAAGATCAGCGTGCCCGAGACGAGAAATGAACTCAGGGCAGCCAACCTTCACTGTATTGGTGAAGGCGCTAACAGTGCTAACAGTTGCGCCACCGGACCGCTATCATATGAGGGACAGGAAAACAAATCACATATGAGCTATAAAAGAAACATCAACCGTACTAAACGAAGAATAAAATCAAATACAGAAAACACAAACAGGAACCAAATAACAAGAACAAGAGCTGAGAGTAACATGATATTGCAAAAGGAAGAGTGTGAAAAAGGACTAGCATTATGGGAAAGGTTGTTAGGAGTCATGTTTACAGAAGAGGTGTGTTTTCAGTGCACGTGTAAAGGATTCAATAGTGGGCAGGTGGCAGGTAAGGAAAGGGAGAGAGTTCCTTTGTTTTGCTGCACAATAACTAAAAATCCTGTGACACATAAGCAAATATGAGTATATGCATGTGTGTGGGGGTTGTGTATATATATATAAGCAAATATGAGTATGTGGGGGGATTTATATATATAAGCAGATATGTGTGGGTCAGTGGGGGTTACATATATATATACACACAAGCAGATATGAGGCTGTGTGTGTGTGTGGTAGTGGTGGGGGTACACATGTATACATAAGCAGATGTAAATGTGCACCAGGGAGGATTATATATGTGGAAATATGAGTAGGGTGTGTGTGTTTGTCAGGGGTACTATATATAGATATATACAAATATGAATGAGTAGGGGTGTGTGTGCTGGGAGGTATATATATATATGCAGATATGTGTGGAGGGGATTGTATATATAAAATTCCCCCTACATATATACTTATATATGCTTATATATATAAGCCACATGCACACACATATAACCCCACCCCACCCCCCCAACACACACACCTACACATACCTGCATATATATAATTCCCCTTACACACCTACTCATATTTGGATATATCTAATAATATCCCCCCGACACCCCCCCCCCTTACTCATATCTGCACATATATATATAAATCCACCCCACACACACATACATATCTGCATATACATAGGGGGTGTGTATGGGGGGTATTATATATATAAGGAGTATGTGTGTGGATGTGACATATATATATAAGCATATATAAGTATGTATGTAAGGGGGGATTTTATATATATCTATATATGCAGATATGAGTAAGAATTTATATGTGTATGTATGTGTATGCATCTGTGTTTAGGTAAGAATGACAGAGAGGGGCAGAAACATCCCCTCCAAAACTTTTTGCCTGTTTACATGTGTTTATATACTTTGATTTATTTGATTACATATGCAGTGATGGGATATGCATTAAAGGGCTGAAGAAGGAAAAAAATAAGTGAGGCAAACAATTAGCTTTTAATGTATTAACTGTTACAAACTGACCAGTGAATGTGTGTTTAGGTGTGAATGAGGGAGATTGCATATAAGATATACAATAATGTGCGTGAATATATGTATATTTTGACTATCTCAATACCCTTGAAAGGGTAAAAAAAAAAGATTCTTGAATCATAAGCTTCAGAAACTGATGACACCCTGAGAAACATGAGCTAACTGCATGGATGAAGATGTAAGGGATGAACCAAAAAGTACTAGATTACACAAAATATTTCTTCAAGAATTCTGAAAGTAAAAGGTTTTAAAATCAAATCCCCACAAATACAAGCACTGGTTAAAAATGCCAAATGCTGTGCTTGTCTGTCCATGATAGAAACAGTTTGAACACTATTACCCACATTAGTTATAAGATCATTAGTGTCAAGCAGAGGAATTTGGGTTTTTGTTGCTATTAGTAACTTGTCTGGCATTTAGTCAATATCTAAACATCTGCAGGAGAACTTGTTTTATTAAATTCATGCAAACCTTATGCATGCCAAAAATTCAGAGACAAGATATAAATATACATACACACACAAAATCATTTCCTTTATCATTTCAACTGCTGAATAGTGAGTGAAAGGTGTGTGTGAAGGGTATGGTCCTAGACGTAGAAAACTAGGAATTAAAAAAAAAAATCAAGCCATGCATTCTTTTATGATGTACCACTTTGTTTTGTAACTGAGCACTTGCTTTGTAACTTAGCAGACTTATAATTAACCTCTGGCATTTAATAATACTTATCATTTGTCAATGACATTATATTTGTGTGTTCGAATCCCCATATTCAGTGAATATATAAAGCAGTTTTCAGCATATACTACAATGTTGCCCTCTCAAAATGCCACTGTGTGTGTTTAGCATGTATGTAGACACTTTGTAAATGCAATGAACTCCTCCATCGGGAGGAACTAGGTATGTGTGTGTATACTAAATAGTCACTTGCTTTCAATCGTTGAATAATGCATCATCTGGGTTATAAGTTTAATTATGTAACGAATTAGTACAAAGTTGGACTGAACACAGGCTACATTTGTAAATATTTACTTTTCAGGCACTTCGTTTGTCTTTGTATTCAGGGCACTTCTATGTGGCAACCCACAGGCATTCACCTTTTGCGTAATGACTTCCCATAAAATCTCATTTTTTTTAGGTTGAGTCACAGTGTAATTACCAAATAACATACGGTGCTCGGTGCAATGTTGAAATGCTGAAGTTAGCCTTGCCCACATGTTTATTTATTGAATATTTTAAACGTTTGCACATGTAATATAGTCACAATGACTTTCGTTGCTGACGACGCAAAACCATCTAATCTCTGACAAATCCTTTTGCCAGACCCTTTGCTTATTTCCTTATTTTCTTTGTCTCCCATGCCGCTAGTAACCATGTTAACATGCCATGCTGAGAGATCGCTGCCTTACACTTGCACCTCAACTACAATAGGGTCAAGTACCTCACCTTGAGACAATGACTTTCTAATTAAGTAGGTGACGCCTCAGAGATGACAGCTCGATGTAAAGGAAGAACGAGGTGATGATAGGAAGTAGTTAGCCTTCCTTTACCTTCACTGAAATGCCATGGCGCTTCTAAAAATGGCAGCAGTTGTTCCCGCTGCCAGTTGCAGAAAGCTAATGGAGACCAACTAGAGATCTATGCATGTGGAATACAAATACGCCATAAGTGTGTCTAGGTCTTGATTAGCACTCCGCGAATAGCAGGTAAATGGAGTTGTTCTCATTCGATTTACATGCATATGGGGCCTGAAGTCACCAACCGTATTTACTGTTGCTGGGAATGTGTGTGTGTGCATATATTTATAGAGTGTGTGTGAGAGAGAGAGAGATTTTTTACATATATATATATACTTATCTCAATATATTGCTAGTATGAGCACTATCTGGAATTACCCTTGTGGATTAATAAAGTTGTATTGTATGCACACACCATGAAACCCACATTACACATACCTGGAGAAACATCGCAGCTTGTGTAGTCATAGTTTGATGCTTTCCCCCATAGCCAATGTTGTTGTCTAGATCCATCACAGGACACTGAAAAAAAAAATAGAAATTATCAATAAACAATCCTTTATAAGAAGCTTCCACCAAACATGAGCCAGTATAATTTAAATTTCACATGCTTCCTCTATGTGTGCTTATAGAATGTAGAATCCTGATTATTTCATGTACACTTTTATTGTTAAGTAGTCTGTAAATCTTATTTACTGTATTAAAATTTTACTTTTACAGTGTTATTCTGTAAATCTTATTGTATTACATTTCTGCTATTACAGTGTGTGTATCATCTTATACATTGTAGCATATATTTGTCTGCAATATGCATTGTACCATGCAGGGCTACACTTTAGTCCAATAGTGTATACCATGCTTTCATGGTAAGTTACATACCTTGATCTGTTGCACTGAGACAACTGCACAGAGGTTATCATCTGACGTCACCTTCAACAAGACTGTGTCAACATCCTCAGGAAAGGTGTACATGTAATACTGAGGCTGTGATGGTGATGTTGTCACATTTCTGGTCACATCATGTCTGTTCATTGTCAAACCTAAGTCACTTCATGACACATTTTTGGTCACAGCATGTCTGTTCATTATCAAACCTAAGTCACTCCATGAAAAAGTCACAGCTCAGTTAAATTCATGATTTGCCATTGTACATTTGTAATCAATCTTACATCACACATTTAAAGTGCAGGTCTTTTATACACCTTTCTAGTTTTCTCACCTGCTCGTACCCAGACATCATCTTCCTGCATCAAAGAGTTTTATTAGATATCAACTAAGGAAAGACAAGTGCCAAACAGGATTATTCAAAGTCTGACTCCATAAAGACAGGAGTAGACTACCGTAGAGGATATGAGTATTCACTTACACCAGTTCAAAATCAGGCAAGAGCTTGGCCATGAGACTGAAGCTGATATTACTGTTAGACATCGTGGCCACATCAACAAAAATGTGCTGCTGTGTTGTCATGTTCAGCCTCCTGGTCTTATCCATGGGACAAAGAGTGCGGTCCACAAACTGGAATTTATAACTGAAACACCATATGACTGTATAAAAATTGATCCTCTGTGTAACTGCATAAAACAAATTTTCTTTCATTTCAGCAAGACAAGGTACTGTCAGACATGTCAAGGCAATAGTCATGAACCAGCCTGGTTCAAGACTAGAATAAAATGGCCAATAAAGAATGTTAATTATATGTGCATGGTGGTCACTAAAGGAAAGCCTTTCTGTCTGTTTTAACGACTGACAGGCCACAGTGATGCATGCAGCTGACCGTGGCCTACAGATGGGAAAAGAGAGAGGTAGGGTACAGAGTTACTTGGGGCATAGGTAGAGGTAGAGTACATATGAGACTTGAAAGGATGGAGGCTTTCTGTTCATTTTTATGGTTGACAGTTCGTTTTTATGGTTGACATGTGTGGGTAACAAATGAGACCAAAAGGGGTCCGTCAACGGTGACAGCGGTGTGCCACCATCGAATTACCCACTGTCCTGTGAATCATTAAAGGCAGGTAGGCATAGCCATTTTTCTTTACGAGGGACTTAAATGGCCATGTCCCAGGGACAGAGTGATTTCAGACAGCCATGAACTTTCGTATTAGGGCAGAATCCTGTTTTTGAGCATATGTATGGATATATATATATTTTGTGTTTGAACTTTTAAGTTAATAATACTGGTGAACACTGAAATTATTACTGACTTACAAAGGTCCTAATCTGTAGTATCTTGATGTACTGCACAAGAATATGACCATGAAAATTTTTATTGGTTCTTGTTTAGAAGATATTTGATGTAGTTCATTGTCTATGTTTTACCATGTAAATTTATCTAGTGGGACTGTAACATCTTAAATAAGCCTAGAATGATTGTATCACATTGCATAATACTATCATGCACACATCATCCAAAGTTTATTGCATTATTTTTTGATGCAATATAGCACTACTGCCAGGCAGCTGCTGAAGTAAGCTGATGTCAGCAGTGTATTATATAGCCCAGTCAGAAAGGTTGAGCATTTAAAATATTTCAGACTTCGTGTGATGCACTTTAAGCTACTGTTACATAAAATTGTTATTATTTTATCCATTTAGTTAAAATACAGAATACTAATGCCGTAAAAGTGCATTAATACCATGGACAATTTTTCCTATATTTGTGGGGAAGTGACATTTGCCAACCAGAAAACTTCTCAAGTGAAGAAGTCTTTATTTCGGATGCAAGATTGGTGACCAAGACAAGCCTTGGGCCCCGCATACATGTATATGATGTGCTTAATGGGCAACACAGCTTTCACATGGTTGAATGGCAAAAGACCATCAATGCTATTTGCAGTCCCTGTGGTGCGGAGAAAGCAAAGCAACCACATAAATGAGTTGTTACTTCTGCTTGTTTTATCCTCTTTCCGACAGGATAACGAAGCAAAAGAAGTCAAGAATAGTCTACCCCAACATTCCATTTGCATTGAGAACAGTTCCAAGTGGTCAGAACCTCCAGCAGAATATTCTTTTAAATCAGCTGATGAGGATGAGGGTGAACCTTCTCCTGATCATTCAGCATGCAGTGATCCAGATTTTCCCTGTGGTGCATCATCAACCCCAAACATAATAACATAGGAAGAACTAAATGACCTGGTTTATAATTTGGAATTATCTAAGAACAATGCAGAATTGCTAGGTTCAAGACTCCAACAATGGAATCTTCTAGAAGAAAGTGCTATCAGCAGTTGAAGCCTTTCTTCAGAAAGGAAGGTAATCTGGCATTCTGTTCCGATATTGAGGGCCTCATGAATGCCTTAAAAATCACTCATGACCCATAAGAATGGAGAACATTTGCACAATGGAAACTGACTTCCATCTTTTCCAGTAGCGCATGCTGTCCATCTAAAAGAGACTATGATAACTTAAAGCAGTTGCTAAATTCCATTGAGTATAACAAGTACAACTGGCACCTCTGTGGTGATTTGAAGAAAGTTGCCTTTTTAAAGGGACTGCAGCGGGCATTTGCAAAATACATGAGTTTCTTATGCCAAGCAAAGGAACTGCACTGTGGTGGAAGGAATGTACTTGTAGACAAAATGTAGCAGTTCGAGAGAAGAATATCCAGCACACAGCTCTGGTCGAGGCTTACAAAATCATGCTACCAGTCTTCACATCAAATTTGCTTTGGTGAAGAACTTCATGAAAGCCAAGGTCTAGACTTCGCCAGCTTTCCGATATCTGCATGAAAAATCTCCTTGACTCAGCAAGGCAAAGATTAAAGAGGGAGTTTTTGTGGGTCCTCAGATTTGCAAGCTCTTCAAAGATGACTGGTTCAATAACTTTCTTACAGGGTGATGCAAAACAAGCATTGAATGCTTTTTTGCATCAGACACTTAGCTGCAGTATGTCTCTAAAGATCTGCTTCCTTCATTCCCACCTGGATTTCCTTTCTGACAACTGTGGTATGGTTAGTGATGAAAATGACAAATGTTTTCATAAGATATTGCAACAATGGAAGAAATATAGCAGGGAAAATTGCCCACTACCATGCTGGCTGACTACTGCTGGACACTCCCCAGATGCTCCTGAACAGCTGTACAAGAGACAGGCAAAGAAATCTCAGACATAGTCTGACTTTATATTTACAGATAGTAGCCATAGGTCAATTACAATTAATATGCATTTTGCATTGTACACAATAATTATTGCAGATTACAAAATACCTAGAGCCTATTTTGCATTTTGATTTTCATATTCGGGTTGAGCACATAAAAACTGATATGAAATGACTAATTTTATTTCAGTAACATGACTTTTGTAAAAATTTGTTGACCGTTGTAATTCATTTGAATTGTTTTTGTAACTCTGTTGTCAGTTGTGGGTTGTGCATGCAAGTAAAAGGAATTACCTGTGCTGGAGTGTACGCAGAGGGTGAAAGCTGCGTGTAAATGAGCTAACATTAGAAAGAACCACTCTTTCCCCTCAGGCTGATTAGGCTATGCTCCACTCCAGTTGTTAGAAATGTCACACTTTTAACTGGCTTTTATTGCCATTTCAAACACGAAAATACCTTTTCTTCTTCCAAGTTCATTTTATGCATTTTTTCTTGGATTTTCCTCACATTTATTAACATCCTAACAACATGGGACCTGATTAGTTTCCCAAAAATGTTTATTGATAACAAGCTTACAAAAAATGCATTTATAAATGCTTAGTGGAGTTACTGATTATAAAAATATGTCATTCTTTAACCTTTCTTGGATAAGTTAAAAGCTCAAGAGAGTTTACTTTTTAAAATATATTAACTCATTACTGATGTCCAGTCAAGATTTACAATAAAGGTATAGACAGCCATATACTCCTACCAAAGTTTCATATGACCACATAGATAAGACTTTATTTGTGCCAGAGGGCAATTCATAGTAAAGGTACTTTGGAAACTTGCATTCTTTTTGCAATAACATATAATGTAAGTAACATACATGAACACATCATATAATATACTTACACATAATCAATATACACAGGGACCTGCCAAGAAAGAATACCCTCTTGCTGACGTACTACAAAAGTAATAGGGAAGTTGCCGTCAGCTTCTTTGCTGGATGCAGAAATACGTACTGCTGTTGTCTGGAAAGAAAAGAAATTTCTTCTGTATTATACAAATAGAAAAACGCACAGAAAGCAGATGACTTAGACACAATTCTTTACTTGATTTGCAGCAGTTAAAAAAAGGAAGGTTGGAGGAAATGCATTACTCATGTGGAATAACACCAGGAGCATTACCTATTATGCATAATTTTTACTGACACAAAGAAACCTAACTATCCATATCATCTGGTTCATACAGGAAGTTTAATAACTCCATACCCAACCCAGCTCTGTTAAATCTGCTCAGCCACTCTCCTATATACAATGGGACTGTACTGATAGCTATAGCTGAAGGCCAGCTGTATCACACATTTGTACAATGGGACTGAACTGATTATATAACTCTGGGCCAGCTGAGTCACACATTTGTACAATGGAATATAACTTTGGGTCAGCTGAGTAGCACCTTAATTGTACAGTGGGATTGTACTGATATAGAACTCGCAGCTGAGTAACACATTAGTAAAAGAAAGCCACAGCAACAATTAACAACTTTCATTTCATCCTACAGATTCACACACACAGAGAAACAGACAGAGCATAATTACACAAAAGCGCTTCATGTAGTGGGTGTAGGTGTATATATTAGAGAGAGAGAGTGTGTGTGTGTGGGGGGGGAAGATGACAGTCTATAAGTGTAAATCTTAGTTAACTATGAAAAATAGTTTGTAGGAAAATCAAAATAATTAAATCAGTTTTTTTCCTTAATATTTTGTAACACTGTGCATACATAAAATGTTATATTTTTAACAAGCGAAAACAAAAACAATGACGACATTTGACTAACCTTGTTAGTTTCGCTGTAGCTATAGACAAATAAATACTGTTGCTCCAGACTCACGTTTTTTATATAAAGGGTGCTATTAAATTGGGCATCAATTATCTCCGTCTTAAACTGCAACTGCGCACTGCTGTCTTTGTTGTTGACAGGATCGTGTTGTGGTTGCGAGCGTCCGAATAATTGTAAGTTGAATGTGATTAACGTAATCACAGCTATCTTGAATAGAACATCCATTCCTTTACATAAATGAAAACTGCAAATTTCACAACTTAAAAACAAAGACCAAACCTGATACAACTCTCGCTATAACATCTAAAATATGACCGTCACATGATAGTTACATGTCAAGTTTCGGTTCCGCATCTCAAATACAACGATCTGGGAATATTATTTTTCAGCAGTATGGTAGGCAGAAAGTAACTATTTATATCTTTACTACTGCTTTGCCATTTGTCGTTTCGGGTGTCTTTAGAGAGAGAAAAAAAATGACCAGATGATTTGTGGCTTTACTGTTTTTGTTAAATGACGAACTGTACTAGGTCGGTGTCAGATCCCAAGTCAATCGATTCTCAAATCTCCTGACTTGAGGTTTGGACTCGATTCCCAAATCTCCAGACCTGAAGGTTGGACTCGATTCCCAAATCTCCTAACGAGGTTAGACAGGTGACTTCGGTTCAAAAATGGCTGCATGATTGAGCATACATAGTTTGCGTGTTTTGGTGGATCCCGGTAGGTGTTTATCATGCTAGTCCTTTTTCATACACAACAGTCCTTTGATGACGGATGAGATCTTCTTCAGTGTAGAATTTTCGCATCACAGGTCCCTTGTGCCAGACTCAATTCAAAGCCTTTTAAAGTCTGTGAAGTTGTGACAGGTCCTGCTGATGCTGAAGAGGCTTCTTTATCCGACAGTTAAAGATCTGCTCAACTGTGCTCCTATGTAGGTAGAAGCGTGCTTGTTCTGCTAGCAGTTCCTCAGCAGTGGTGTCAATGAAGTTCTGTATTACTTTTGGCATGACTTTGCTCGAGTGACTGATAAGGCTTATGGTTCTATAATTCTGGCTTTGTTTTCCCTTTTATTTATGTGTGTGTGTGGTAAGTGTATGACTAGTCACTTTGTTTATTCTTCTGATCATTCTTTGCATTCTTCGCCTCTTTGGCACAGAACAGTGAGGACCTTTCTCTTCCACCATGCTTGAGTAGCTCAGCTGGGATGTTATTAATGCCTGATGACTTTCCTCCCTTCAGATTGCACTCTGCTCTTTTGACTTCTTCCCATAAGACTGGTAGGTTTGCAGGTCAATTTTGGCTGTTTTAAAAGATGTTAGCATCTGTCTCCATCAGGAAGTTCTACAGGTATTTGCAACATTTGATCTATTGATCTACAGCAGGGCTTTCTGTGAGACAGTGGCCATTGCTGTCTTTGACGATCGAGGCCATCTGTTGATCTGTCTTGGTGGGGTATCCTCAGTAGTTGGTAGGCCTTTATGCTGTCACCTTGTGCCATTTCTTTTTCTATTGTCCAGCATTAGCTTTCAGTTCTGCTTAGCTCTCTTCATCCCCTTCATTTTGTTGCATTTGGAAGCTAATTTGGGTTAGCTTTTCCTGTCCTTAAAGGGCCTCTTTTGGTCACAGAGAACTAGGATGCTGTTAGTGATCCAGGGTTGTTTCTTCTTTTTATGCCCTAGCATTTCCTCGGCTGTTGATAGCATCTCTGGGATGTTTCCAACAAGCGTGTCTACATCAGAGTCCACAAAATTTGGTGTGGTGAACTTCCTCCAGCTATGGCCTTGAAGACTTCTACAGCATTCTCCCAAATTAAAGCAAATTCAGGGAATATTTGAGTGGCACTTCACTTTTCAATTCAGTCTGGTTAAAACAAGGTCACGGTTGCTGCCTGCGTCAGCACCTGGATATATTCTCTGCTTGTCCTTGTTGATGCTGGTTTGGGAGCATTTAGGCAGCAGGATAAAATCAGTTTGGTTATGGACCAATCCATATATACGTGCAATATAGTAGCACGTAAACATCATCCCCTCCACAAAGCACATGGTGTTGGTGTCAGCTGATATTTTGAGGTGGTGATATCCATATTGGGTATTGTATGTGGACTCAATCATCATAGAGGGAAAGTGCTTTAGGTACATTTTATATTTCTATGTAAGGATATGACTTTCACATTGAATATATGTGTGTGTTTTTGCACATGCATGCATGTCTATACACATTTGTGCATCAATCTGTGCACATACAAGCATACATCTATTTGTCTTGATGTGTACATAAATGTATGCAGGAAACAGTTTGTGTCCAGGGATCGTTTATTGGGGACACTGACATCAGTGTGTGCTGAATACTTGCAGGAGACAGTTTGTGTCCAGGGATCGTTTACTGGAGACACAGACATGGATGGAGCCAACTTTTCTCAAGACTCCACTGACTCAGATGCAATGGAAACAACCTTTCCACAGTCCATAATAGAGACAGCCACAAGTAGTCAGAGTAATCTGGACAACAGCAACAATATTGTCATCATAATGCACGATTCCACTGGGGAAACCAGTACAGCTAATAGTGCTAGCATTACGAGTGGCAGGACCAGTGGTCAGCTGCTGACTGGACAGACAGCACATGTTGGGGTACTGGTTGCCCATGATCAGGTAAGATTACTGTTGGAGGTCAGTGAAAGTAAATGACAATGACAATTCTTTATTAACGAGAGGTAAAATAAGAAAGAAAATGCTTTTTTCCATTTAGCCTTTATGGGGATAAAATTAACTAAGTAAATGAAGTAATTAAGTATTATGAGAATAATTTGTAGTAAACTTAAAAGAAGGTGGATATCAGGGCTTCTGCTTACGCAAAAAATTGCGTACAGTACACATTAAAAGTTCTGAGAACCCTTCAATTTTCGTCAATGGGGTCCCCTTCAAATTTGGGCAAAGAACAGGGACCCCTTAAAAATCTGAAGAAGGGGTCCCTGGGACCCCAAAGAATTTAGCCTTAGCAGAAGCCCTGGTGGATATGTACAAAGTGGTGGTTAAGAAAATATATATATATTCAAAGTTTCTTGGAGGTGGGAGGTATCTATAGAGGCCTCATATAATTGTCTTAAAAGTATTTAGATAGATGGCGTCAAAAGCAGTTCAGGGAGTTCAATTGCTTAAGATGGAGAGGTAGGCTGTTCCATAACATGCTCCCAGAGTATTTCAAACTTGATTTAAAAAGGTCTAATCTAGGAATGGGAATATTCAGTTTTGGAGAGGTTCTAGTGGTATTGGAGGAAAATAGTAGAGAGAGTCTTGGTGATAGTTTACCCGTCAGTATTTTGTACATGAAAATGCATTTATTAAATTTAAGTGGAAGGACGTCCAGAGAGGTGAAGTCATTTGGGTTTTTATTTTCGGGTTTAGGAGAACAGCTTTGATTTCTCACCTCTGAATACTTGCTAGAGGTTTCCTGGAAGCTCTACTAGCATAGTCCCAGAGGGTGGATTCGTAGTCAATGATTGTCTGAATATGGGTAGTATAGAAGAGTTTTCTTGAGTGTCTAGGAAATGTTTAATTCTTGACAGCTGTTAGACTTTCTTGGAAAGGCTTTTTTGCTTGTGGCTGAGATGTGTTGGGACCATGATAAGTTATCGTCGATGGTAACACCCATGAGTTTGTGGAACTGTACTTCCATTATTGATTGAGTGCCAGATACTCAGAAATGGGGTGGTTAAGTTTTGTCTTTTCTGTCAGGCTGTTAGAAGCATGTTAAGAAAGTTCTCTGGGGGATTGTCACATGTGGTTTGAGATAGTCCAAGCCTGAAGCTCATCGGCGCCATGCTGTAGGAGGGAAGCAAGTGGCTCAGTCTGCTAGTGGTATGCGTGTATTGTGGTGTCATCTGCAAACATTTACAAGATTGGGATATGTGGAGAGTAAGATCGTTTATTTATATGGAGAAAAGAAGAGGTCCTAATACTGACCCTTGAGAAACACCAAATTTAACTTCAAGAGGATCAGACAGTTGGTTGTTTACACCGACTCTCTGAGTTCGATTACCGAGAAAGGAGGTAAGGAGTTTGGCGCTGCCGGTACTTAGTTTATATAATTTTAGTTTTCTGATAAGCAGATTACGATCTATAACATCAAAGACTTTGGCAAAGTTAACAAATAGGGCAGCAGAAATATGATTGTCATTAATATTATTTAGCCATTGTTCCACTATACATGTAAGTGCAGTGTGTCAAGGAAATTTGAGTGTGGTACATGTTTTAATTACTTGTCCTGAACTCCAGAGTATCTGCCAGAAGTTTTTTCAACAGCTTTGTTTTTCTTGTTTAAGTCCATACCATTGGTAGCTATTTTTCTATTTTTTAGAAGGATAGGGTTCTGTCATAAGATTTAAAGCTTTTTATGTTCTGATAGTTTTTTTTTTTGTTTGTTTGTTTGGGGTTTCAATTTGTTACACTTTACTCATTATTCTTGCTTCTTGTGTTGGCTTTTGTTAATTAAGATTTTGCGGTTCTGTCACTTGTGGGAGTTGCCCTTAAACCTTTTACATTAAGATTACTTTTGTCACCATGATATAGCCTTAGTTGCTGGCACAGCATAAAACACAACCAACCAGCTACAACAAAGAAGTATCTATTCAGGAAATTTAAAAAGTATAGATCATGCAAAAATATAATGATTTTAAGTACAAAACATTTCAAATTAAAATAGCAGAGTTAGAGAACCTTAACACAAAGGACAGTCATCGACAATAGACATTTGGAACTGCCAACACTAAGTAACTTTTCTTTGATATTGAGACGTGAGCCAGAAGAGCAGAGATTCGGGAGAAAGTGGAAGGTTTAGTTAGAGAACTTTAACACAAGTGATCAGTCAGGGAAATGGACTGTTGGAACTGCCAGTTGCCATTGTGAAAATTCCAAGGACCACATGACAAGAATTTGGGCTACCTGTGAGAGGTAGAAATTTATCACCAAAGTTGGCATAAGTTACCGTTCTTAAAATAGAATAGAAGTGTGTTCACCTGTCCTCCATATCACCAGAGTTGAATGAATTATGATACATTAGGGTGGTGGTTGTTTGGCAGATGTACATGGGATAGGTTATCCTGGCACATACCATTGTGCGCTGTATAACAGTGTAGTCAGGTGAACATGCAGTTCTCAAAGAAACCGCATAACATCCATGGACAGGTACAGTGCTTGGTATCCATGTTGCCAGATATAATAATATGTTGAATTTGTTTAGCACTTTTTCTCCCACCATTATAAGCAGGCTCAAAGCGCATACTAAAAAGAAAAAGAAAAAAAAGGTGATTGGTCATTGCTGCCTGGC
This sequence comes from Pomacea canaliculata, assembly GCF_003073045.1. Taxonomy (NCBI): domain Eukaryota; kingdom Metazoa; phylum Mollusca; class Gastropoda; order Architaenioglossa; family Ampullariidae; genus Pomacea; species Pomacea canaliculata. The sequence goes on along the minus strand of NC_037596.1, from coordinate 19,781,325 downwards.
GTGGATGGCTGACCTAAAGGGTATTTGTCAATAGACTGTCAGATGGGGCACTATGACGAGTCACTAGCATACTGTGGCTTTCAGCTTCATCTACTTGCTGAGATTTTCTACTTTACTCATCATAAGTGTGGACTTGAGCTATGGAGAAACTGAGATCTAGGAAAAGCTTGCTGTACAAGAGAACCAATGACAAAAGCATAACAAATATACAGACACAACAACTACAGTATGCTTTTATTGTAAATTAGCAAATATACAGATGCAACAACTACAGCATGCTTGTACTGTAAGAATAACATTAGTTCCCCTTTCAGTTCATCCATGTACTGTGTGTATCCATTTACTGTAACAATGACATTTGTGAACTGTCTCCAGCAACAAGCATCGGAGGGAGCATTGAAGGCATGTCATGTGTGTGGTGATCACGCCTCTGGATATCACTACTCTGTCTTCTCCTGTGAGGGCTGCAAGGGGTTCTTTAAACGTACAGTACAGAAGAACCTTATCTACTCCTGTAAGGATATGGGCAACTGTGTCATCAACAAATTCACACGCAACTCATGTCAGCACTGCCGCTTCAACAAGTGCTTGGTCATGGGCATGAAAAAAGAAGGTGGGATATGGCAATTGCATGGTGTGAAATGTAATTATGAAGTATCATGCAATCAGAATAGACAAAGTACTGTGTAATGAACATGAAATAAACTATGCTTGTGATGATGCTAGTACCAGCTACACTCATACATTTAGTCACAAGAGATCATGTCATGTGATGATGATGATGATGATGTAGTTTTGTAGCGCGCTAGTATCCGCATCACAAAGATGTGCTCAATGCGCGGTGATCCCAGCAGCCACCAAACTGCAGGTCAAATGAGTGAGTCTTAAGAGTTTTCTTGAAAGATCCAATACTATCAGACTCCTTGGTCGAGAGGGGAAGCGAGTTCCACAAAAGCGGGGCTACATTGGAGAAGGATCTGAAACCCGCAGTCTTCTTATTAGCATTCCCTGACTGAACACTCGGTCGTTCAAGTCTGAAGTGTGCTGCTGAACGAAGGTTCCGCTGGGGTTGGTAACAGCGAATGAGTTCTTACAGATAGACAGGCGCAAGGTCGTGAAGACAGCCATAGGTTAAGGTTAACAATTTATGCTCAATTCGCTTCTCCACAGGAAGCCAATGTAGGTCACGAAGTACAGGAGTAATGTGGTCAGTTGTTTTCTTTCCTGCAACTATCCTCGCAGCCGTATTTTGCACTCGCTGTAGCCTCGACAACTCACTCTTTGAAATCCCCCAGAGGCAGCTGTTGGCGAAGTCTAATGTAGAACCGATGAGGGACACAGCAACTGCATTTGCAGTCTTCTTATTAAGACTGGGTCGGAGTCGTCCAAGAGTGCGGATATGGAAATAACATGCCTTGACTACAGAACTGACATGATCAGACATAGTTAGAAGATTGTCAACATAGAGTCCAAGGTTCCGTACGGAGCTGGAGAGGGGGATTCTAGCTTGACCCACTTGGATGGAGTCTAGAGAGACTTTACTAAGGCTAAGCTTGGAACCACATAGCATCGCCTCTGTCTTCTCATCATTAAGCTTGAGTTTATTCCTCAGCATCCATGACTTGACTCTAAGCAACAATCTTCTACAGCACAAACTGCCTCACGCACCGACTCACTGTCAGTACTAAATGAAAAATAGAGTTCAGTGTCATCTGCAAACATCTTACGGTTCACATTATGCTTCTCAATGAGAGGACCAAGCTGAGATGTGTAAATAGAAAATAGAACCGGGCCCAAAACAGAGCCTGCGGGACACCGCACAGCAATGGAACTGTCACTGAAGAAGCTTGATTGACCATCACCCTTTGTGTGCGATCACTGAGGTAGGAATGGAACCACTGCAAGGCGGAACCACCAATGCCCACCTCCATCTGGAGACGAGTCAGAAGAGTGGTGTGATCAATGACATCGAAGGCCGCACTCAGATCAAGGAGGACCACAAGAGTCACTTTCCCTGCATCCGCACTGCACAGAAGATCGTTCATAAGACGCAGAAGGGCTATCTCACAGCTGTGCTTGGGTCTGTACGCCGACTGGAATTTATCCAATAAGCTGTAGCGGTCCAGGTGGAATGTCAACTGCTGAGCAACGACACGCTCCACAAGTTTCGAAACAAAAGGCAAATTCGACACAGGTCTATAGTTTTTACACAAGCTAGGGTCCAAGTTGTGCTTCTTTAAGATAGGCTTGATCACAGCTGTTTTAAATTGTCTGGGTACAGAGGCAGAGAAAAGGCTAGCATTGACTATGCGAACTATTACAGGAAGTAGAATGTCAAGGTGCTGGAGAAGAACACTAGTGGGGATAGGATCATCCACAGACGTGGTTGGGCGACAACGCCGAACTAATTTCAAAAGTTCATCTTCTGTCACTGGTTGAAAGTTAGAGAGGGGCGTGCCACAAAACAAGTCACTGGTTTGCTCCACAGTATCAACCGAGTCACTGAAGCTGTCCATGATGGTCTTGATCTTGTCTTCAAAGTAAGCACTTAATGTACTGGCAGCGGTCTGGTCATCCATCTCTGGAAGAACAGGCTGAGTCACATCTTTACCCAGGAGACCATTCACAACTGCGAACATCTTGCGGGAATCAGAAACTGCAGAGCTTAGAATATTCATAACATACCGCGACCTAGCTTTGACAATGATGGCTGAACACTGGCTCCTTGTATGGCGATAAATCTGACGATCCACCTCCAGTCTACTCTTGCGCCATTTGCGCTCTGCCTGACGCCTGACCTTCTTGGCTCGGCGTACCTCTGGAGTAAACCACGCGGTATCAGGACGCTCAGTAATGCACCTCTTTTTCACAGGCGCAAACTTGTCAAGAAGAGCAGTCAGGGTGCTGTTGTACAGAGCCACAAGCTCATCCACATTGTCAGGAGGGGAGACCAGGAGAGCAGAACGCTGAAGTGCAGTACGAAAAGAATCAGAGTCCATGCCCCGCACATTTCTAGTGTACACACACTTTCTCGGTAAGCCAGGCCTTGACATGCTGGTAGTAAACAACACAAGAAAATGATCCGAAAGTTGCAAGTCTTCCACAACAATAGACCTAACAGTGTGATGGCCGGGTCTCGCAATAACCCAGTCCAAGGTGTGACCCTTACAGTGGGTAGGGGAGTTGACATGTTGAACAAGATCAAGGGAATCCAACAGCTGACAAAGTCTCTCCGTATCAGGGTCAGATGGCACATCAAAATGAAGATTCACATCTCCAAGAATTAACAAGTATTTGTTGGCAGCAGCTAGGTTGGAGACCAGGGGAATAAACTCTTCACAGAACGCTGAATTAGTCACTTTGTTGTTTCTAGAGTAAGGAGGGCGATATAGAAGCAAGACATGAAACGTCAGTGAACTACGAGTGAGGGCAAAACTGAGTGACTCAAAAGTCTTGAACGTTTCTGACTCCAAAGGCCTCAGAAGCACGGATTTCTTGTATACAGCAGCAATCCCACCACCACATCTATCTCCAGACCTGGGATTGTGAATGAACGAAATATCCCACGGGAGTGATTTGCCTAATAACAAGTTCATCTCCAGCCTCCCTAAGCCACGTCTCAGTGAGCAACAGCAAATCCAGTGACTTGTCAATAATCATATCGTGAATGTCCACAGCCTTCCTGACGACCGACTGGGCGTTGAGAAGGCCACATAACAGTTGAGTCTGAACTATCTGACTCTCAGACGAACTTGTAATATCTAGCGTTTCTGATGTAAGGGGGTCAACACTAGACCCATCTTCATTCACAATAGACGTACAGTGAGGGGACAGGTCTGTAAACTGGAAAGGGAATGCCGGAGTAGGGGCGGAGGAACAGCAGGAACACTGGTGTCACAAGAAATTAATGAGATGTCAATAGGCACAGGGTTGTCATCATTCACCAACACAGTGGTGAAGGGGCCATCAAGGACAGATGCACTGGAGCATGAAGAATTACAGGGACAGAGCCGTAGTCCCAAAGACAAACTTTCCACAGAGGCAGCAAGTCCTGGAGGCTCACTGGTGCCAGAGCTTGGTGCTAACACTTGCACTAAGTCTGAACGGGAATGAGCAAGTCTACAATGCACGCACTTTCCTCCCACCACGTACTCCACGCACAGTTTTCTTATTAATTAGACCAAGTTTTCTGCAATACGACAGCAATTTAATATCCAATACACCAGACACATTTTTGGCAAGGACTTTTAAGACAGAAGCAGAGTAGTGTAATTGACTCATGAAAGGTGGCTAAAAAGGAACACAAGTGTGAGAGAGACAAAAACTGCTGCTACTAAGCGCATTGAACACCACTGACCCACCACTAACTGACGATGTTTCAAACATAACAAACAGTTTGGTACTCAATGTGAGCACACAAACATGCGGCAATCCTGTTAATCACAAACCCCAGAACTAAAGAACTAAAGTCATGTGAGACTAGCCATAAATTATATAGATAATACTGGTCAGGCACAAGACTATGATATCCATTGGCTATTTGTTTGCAGTCAGGCATGTTGCTGAGGTGATAGTTAACCAGGTGAAGATGTCATGGTGTGCCAATATGCCCCGTAATCTCTTTGATGTAACAATCCAAGTCTGATAAGACACAGTTGTGTCACTGGAAGGATGGCCGAATAGACACCATTTTAGAGTGCGATAGGGGATAGCTTAGAGGTGTGTAAGGGGACAGCTTAGAAGATTGGGGTGGAAAGTTGAAGCCAGAAACTAAGGCTATATCTAGGCCCTGTAAACAGATGCAACATGCAAAGAACAGTATGCCTGAGGTGAGAGCTGAACCCGGGATGGCCAACCCTCACTGTATTGGTGACAGGCACTAACCGTTGCACCACTGGGTGGCCCACATAGAGGAGTCAGGAAGGTGATAGGAAGTGAACGGAATAGATTGTGAGGAGCAGTTAAGAAAGGGCAAGAAAAAGATGTTGTACTTGATTTAATTTTACTACTCGCAAAAAGAAACATATATTCTTGCATATTTAAAAAAGCCATCCCTCAGCTAGAACCTTTTATTTGAATATTGAAACACAAATATACTGCAGGGCTTCTGCTTACGCAAAAAATCGCCTACAGAGCGCATTAAAAGTTTGGAGGACCCCTTCAATTTTTGTCAGTGGGGTCCCGGGGGACCCTTTCAAATTTGGGCAAAGAACAGATACAAAGTTGGGTAAGTGTAGTGTCTGACATCATAGCCCAATCTATTGTTGTAGTCTGCTACAAGGTGAGTGTTATTTCCCTTGCACTGAATTTTTTTCCTTTCTGGCAAGAGTTCCATTAACCTATTTCCAAGATGTTGATAGCATAGCTAAAATCATGGTCTCAGAAACGGAAAGTGAGCACCCCAAGTACAGTGAGCATAAGCTCATCACAGATGCTTGCACAGACTTCATGGCACAGAAATCTCGCCGTTTCTGACTAGACATTACAGTGCTTTGTGTGCCTGAAAGGCAGTTGAACAAAGTATGTTGATTTGTTGATTTTTTTTTTCACATTGTGAAGGGACCCCTTAGAGTTAGCCTGGGACCCCTTAGAAATCTGAAGATGGGGTCCCTGGGACCCCAAAGAATTTAGCCTTAGCAGAAGCCCTGAATACTATTGAAAAATTTAATGCATGTTTAGAAATAAACAAAGAAAAGTTTGCTAAACACTGGCTACCATATAAACAACTTTTCAACTAGACATAAATACTGATTTATATGTATATAAAAATGACTTTATGATTACTTAAAGTTATTTATGTCTGGATATTAGGTACATTATTATTGATGTGCTGTTAGCCTATGGCACAAGGAATCCAAGGCACCTGCTATGATGTCTGTGCTTGATTTGTGTGAGATATGAAAAGATCACATGCTGGTTTAAACATATGTTGTTGTGTAAGATTTTACATTGTTTTTGGATGGCTTGCTTGGCAGATGTACTCTTAAATGACTGTTACCTTATGTGAATATGTTTGTTTTAAATTGGAAAACATTGTATTTTATGTGTTATGTATCTGTGAAACAATAAATGTTAATTAAAAAAAAAAGAAAAGATAGGAAAAAGTTAACAATTTTTTTTAAAGGGGATAGTGATTAGTGAAAGAAGTGTGTCTGGCCTTTCTACACAATAAAAGGTTAACCAAAACCTTTTGCATAGTAAAGGGTAAGCCTAGCCCTTCTGTAAAAGCAAGCTACCTGCCACCTTTCTAGCCCTACTTTATTGAGCACAAGACTCTATATACATGTTCATGTGCTCACACAATTTTCCTCCACATCACTATGCTGCACTTGGAATACGTCACTAAACTTAGAGATAAAAACTAATGAAATTTGCTGACTGTAGTTCCTTTGCTCAAAAATTGATTTCACCGCTCAAAGATAACTAACAACATACAATCTTATATTAAGAAAAACATTTTTAAGGCACACCTACATTATACACCCATGTGTATAGATATAACAGTTCATCTATAATTGAACAGCTGGCTTGAAGAGGGTTGCTATTACTTCTGCAGACAGGCATAGCATAACATGCCTGAACTGGATAAAATATTACCAAAGCTTTTACTAGTCTTCTTATAAAGAGACCTTGGTGTAGAAAACATATTTTCTACTTTTAGCAAAGTTTGGTTAGAGTTTAGACCACCAACCGTGCACTGGTCAAGTTACCACCACTCCGGCTAATGACCTGACAGGATGGTCAAGGCGGGACCCATAAATCTGACCAGTGACACAGGACATGCTACACCAGTGGTTCTCAAAGTTTTTCGGACCGCGGACCACTTTACTTAAGTAAGAGCTACGGCGGACCACCAAGGCCTAAGTAAAAAATTATGGCGGACCACCAAGGCCTAAAAATCACTCTGTACTATGTATTTCAAATTTAAATTGCAGCATTTGTTTCATTACAATTCAAAACTAAATGTCCTTTTGTAAAAGTAATATAGTAATAAGTTGACATAAAACTACTTATACCTCGTTATTTGTAATTAAAATGTTAATGCGAGGTATGCATCACTTTAAACATCACTTTGATGTCAGCCGCGGACCACCTGACTTATGCCCGCGGACCACTAGTGGTCCGCGGACCACACTTTGAGAACCACTGCGCTACACGCTGGCCTAAACACAAGGCAGCATGGTAGAATAGTTTTAGTATCTTCGAACTTCCCTGAATCAGTCCAAGATCAAAGGGTGACCCGGAACACCCCACATGTAGGAAGAGGCGACTCAGCGTCAAGACTACCTATGAGAGAAATATCACTTTCTTAATCTGCGTGATAAAGGAGACATAAGGAAGTTGTTTGCTGGACTCAGTGTATCTATAATGTATTGGAAGTTTATAGCAGCTCAAGGTTAGACTTATAGAATTGATGTTGTAAGAAATGAACTGTGAATATTGGATTACGAACTTGGAACTGTGAACATTTATGATGTAAGTACATCGAGGAGAGATAAGTTTTAAAATGACGTTTGGACCAAGATGTAAACTACTACTGTGTGTATATATATGCCCTGTTTTATTGCATCTTCCCGTTAAATTACACTCTTTTGTTTCATATATATATATTGATCTATTTTACTGATTTGGTGAATGGACCTATAGTGAATGTTGTAATTAGGTGTGGTCGAATGCTTGTCAAAAGAGTTACCCATTGCGCAACAGAGCACTTAACTGTTACAACTGGACAGCCTGCTGAACCTTTACAACTGGACAGCTCACACACAACCTTTACACTTGCTATATCTGCACTTGTCATATGTAGCTAGTGAATTCTTATGTCACATGGATTTTAGATTCTGCATTCCTACTCTTCTGTATAGCATGTAATACATATCGCCTTAATAGCTGTCTGAGGACTGTGGCTTCACCTAACCAATACTGGAGTGCCCCATAGGCCAGGCACATGTCAGGGAGACAACTTACAGTGGTTAAAGAGCAATTGTAATCCTTTATCTCCTATGATCATGTCATCTAGTAAGTCTTGAAAAAAGAATTTACAATAAAAAATGTGTATATCTCTCAAAGTATATTTCATGTTCTTTTGGATTTTGTTTGTATGTTGGTTTTTTTTGTGTAGCTGTTAGGGAAGATCGTTCACCAGGAGGTAAACATCGCCACAAACGTCAAAGACTAGATGAAGTTGCATCTGTGACAGCCGGCACCATTCCCACAATGCTAGAGACGCCACTGGAAGTTCCTGAGTTTCATGACCCACTGGTAGATCGTCTAGTGGCAGCCAGACCAGACCGCATCCCCAAGGCTGAGCATGGTAAGAGGACATGATGAAAAGGCTGGCAGTCTTGTATTTTTGTTTGTTGTTTTTTTATCTTGTGTAAAAGATGAGCATCCTGTGGCAATATTATGACCAGTTTCTCTCCCTTAATCATATGGGATGATTAGAGGTGCAGTACGATTACTTTTTATAGACACATAGCTATGGAGCTTGTAGCTAGGGTGGGGTATCAAGGTCTTGAGATAGCATTAAGGCTTTGAAAGTGCCATGTGTGAACTGCTGATATAAGCTAAATTTCATTTTTCATTAGTTTTATGTGAAAATAAATTAGTGATTTTGTGACTTTTAGAAACTTAGGACATTTAGAACCGTCCTAAGTTTGCATGTATAGTTCAAGAAATCTCTCAAGTTATGTAAAGTACATTCTGCTCATACACACACAGGACTTACTGGTTGCATTCTCTCTGCTACTGAGCTGATGCAGTATGGGTATGTGGAACTTAAGTACATTGTGCAGTGGGCCAAGAATGTACCAGGTTTGTCACCCATTTTTCTCCATCTTAAATATTTGTACTGTTGAGTGTCATCATTATCTCTGCTGTTAAAAAATTACAAATGGCTGCAGAAAAAATGAGATGGAGTGAAATAAACTTCAGGGATTGATTGTGGCCCAACTGAAGGGAGCTGCCCAAAACTGAGTCTGCTGATGAGGTGTTGTTGCGGCCCTATGCTCCTCAAGGAGTAACAAGGAGTAAATTAAACAAACAGAGAACCTTATTTTTGTGAAATGATCTTTCCTTTTAGGCTGCAATAAATTTAAAAAGTGGTATATATTTTGTATTGCTTTGCCCTAAAAAAGAAGTAAATTTTTAATCAGTTTCAAATTTTACTGTTTGTGAAAAATTTGGTTGTTTTTAAGACTAGCTCATGTAAATGTTGATATTTGTAAGGTCAGTGTTCAGTATTCTTGTATTAAGGATCTGTGGTCCTAACCTGTTGTGATGTTATATCCTGTTCGATAGTTAAAAGTATGACTACAAAGCCAAAGTTCTAAGATCAGACCTAGTAGGGATAGTAGACACAATGATACAGCAGGAATAAGTGTAGCTATTAGCACACTGTAACTCTAGGGTTAGTCTTCTGACATGATACAACAGGAATAAGTGTAGCTATTTGCACACTAACTGTAGGGATATGTCTGTATTTCAATATGATGTAACTGTTTGCTTTGTTTCTGGGCAACACTAGGATTTCAAGATCTGTGTTTGGTGGACCAGATGGCACTGCTAAAGTCATCCTTCATGGAATTGAACGTGTTCCGTGTGGCATACAGGTTGCTTGGATTCTATTTTATTGAATTTTTGTTTATTTACTTTTTTTTGTCTTTTTTGGCAGAATGTCCTTAAACATGAAACCTAGGGCTCTTTGTAACATGATAATGCCAGTCTTGTTTATGACAACAAGAGGTTGCTTAAAGACACAAAAATTTGCCAACATTTTGCTCACCTTGATTTTCCCAGAAATACCCCAAACCGTGCATGTACAGCTCTGCATGCACTTCAGAGACCCAGCACACTTTCCCTCATTATTAATCTCAGTCAGCATATTATAAACTTTATGTGAAAGTCTTTTGGGGGTCAAAACTTGTCAGATGTAGCTAGTCTGGTATGTATGAGGCTTCGGAATGCACATACAGGGGACATCTACCTATGTCACTGTAGGCCACATCGATTGAGTAATTTTTTTCAGTGTAAATGTACCTTTTCCCCTGGGAGATTATTTTTTGAGCCCCATATTTTTGATTTGTATAAGTGCAGTTGCTTTATCTGGCTATCAGAAAACTTAAGTACAAGATCTGGTGTGTTAGGATTTTTCAGTTTTAAAATTTGGAACAATCCCTACTTTTGCTTTGCTTGATTTTTCACTACTAGGTTATTTATAGGAGTTTACCAGAACTTTCACTGTGTTATCATTGTATGTCTATTTAAATATACCTTTGTTCTTGTATTAGGTCCATGGGGCTCGACAACATGATCAAGTTTGCAGAGCAGGTTGTTATGTCCCTGGAAGAGACCCAGACTATGGGATGGGGCAAGGAACTTGTCAACGCGACTGTGGATTTTGCTGTGCGACTGAGTGAGCTTAGTCTAGACTTGACAGAGTTCTGCATCCTGAACGCTATCATCTTGACATACCCAGGTGTGTTTCAAGTAATTTGAATAATCTGCATACACTGCTGAGTATGCTGTCCTTGTCAAAAAGAGATAAGCTCACAGGTTACCTTTAGTTGTTCATATACCAGATATCACTTAACAGAGTATTGTAAAATCTGTCATTTGTGAGTGAGATTTATAGAATGCCAATGGAGGATGTGACATACATTCTTTACAGATTTTGGTTCTGGTACAGAGTATTTCAGATTTAACCATTGTACACTGCTTTTACCTAGTTGAGTATAAGTAAGCAGGGCTTCTGCTAAGGCTAAATTCTTTGGGGTCCCAGGGACTCCTTCTTCAGATTTTTAAGGGGTCCCTGTTCTTTGCCCAAATTTGAAGGGGACCCCATTGACGAAAATTGAAGGGGTTCTCCGAACTTTTAATGCGTACTGTACGCAATTTTTTGCGTAAGCAGAAGCCCTGAGTAAGGATAGTGATTTTCAGCACACAAGAAATGTAAGACATAAATCAGGCCATACAAATATGGCTTGTAGAGTGTTTTGAGATCCAAAATATTATTATCATTAGCTTACCTGTAGCCTGCTTAGTTCCAAGGGGGAGTAACCTATTGTTACATCGTTGCTGTCTTGATAAATGTGGTAGTCCACAAGTAAGATTGTTCCAGCTGAGACAGAACATGAGAAGAAACAGAAGTTAGCAAGACAGATGAATCGTATAAATGTATTACACTCAAAAGTTTTGCAAATTCTTCTTATTTCTTCATCCTAATGTATCAATTATCACCTATGTCACAAAAGGCAAATTAATCAAAGGCATAGAATAGTGTGTAGTTTATCATCACACTTTGTACCTGTGCTTTCCAGATTTGACACAACTGTCACAGCATTCTAAAGATTTGACTATATTGTCACAGCTGGTGCCAACATTAAGTGTTGTGAAGTGTCACTGTGCTAATTCCTTAAGTAACATCCTCATTAAGTATTTTCCTACCAGTAGTTCCACAAACATTTGATATAATCATGAAACATCAATAGAACAAGAGCTTATCAAGGGAAAAGTCTATGAAGTCTATGAAATGTCTATTCCAAAAGTCTTCTGCTCAGAGTGCTTTCCATAAATCATATATAGACTAGATCATAACCATCACCCATATTCGCATAAAACAGATGCTTACAAAAACCATCATTAAGGCCAAACAGCACAACAAGTGGCTGCAGCAGCACCCACGTTTCAACCGAAACGACCCATACTACCTGCTTACAAGAGCTGAGCAGGTCATTATTTTCAGGCTGAGGACAGGCCACAACCGTCTCAATCACCATCTTTACACCAAGCTCCGGATCGGCCAGACAGACCAGTGCCCGTGCCAGACAGGCAGTCAGACAACAGCACATCTACTGCAAGAATGTCCCATGCACGAAGAACTCAGGCACCGCATTTGGACTGATGAGACGCCAGTATTGAGGAAGCTACACGGCAGCCTGGAGGACCTGCGGCGCACAGCATCATTTGTGCAGGAGGCAGGCGTGTCCATTTGAGTGAACGACGAAGAAGAAGAAGATGCTTACACCTACTACAGAAGCTACTCATGCACAAAGTAAATACAGACATGTGTCTTGCATGCACAGGGTCACAGTGAAGTCGTTCTGAAAAGATGTGTCTTAAGTTTGGGCTTTAAGATGGTAAGAGAATCCGAGTGACGAAGGGTGATGTGTAGTCCATTCCAAGTTGTTGGGGCTTGGTAGGAGAAAGACCTCTGTCCATACGTCTTTGTCTTAGCCAGTGGGACTCACAGAAGCTTTGTGTCAGAAGATTAGCAAAGCGGATGTTGTAATGGACTGCCACGTGTGGGGTCCTGCGCGCAAGGATTAATTAGCACTCGCATGCACCCGTCCAGCATGCGTCCACACGCTCACTCCAAAACACTCCTCAAAATACAGATTTCAACATGAATAACGAATATAATGAAAGAAAAGATGTACATATATATACACATAACTAGATAAAAGATTGGCTACAAGTATATCTTAAAACATCTCTCTGGTGTTTCTTCTTGATAGTTTCTCACGATAATAACTCCACTGCTCACTATTCACAAGTTACAGTTCAGTCCTATGTAGACTTCAACGAGAGTTCACAAATTCCTGCTTATCCAAATTCACACATCACAGTTCAGTCCCCCACGTGGACTTTAACGTCTTCTATGATCTCTAAGACGGACTCTCAGCGGCCGCTCACCAGCTCGCTACTTGGAGAAGTGACGTTCTCTGCCCCTCGCCAGACTTGGTTCCTTCTTCCGGTGGGCGTAACTTCCTCCCGTTGGCCTTGGAGGTGTAGCAAGGGTCTGGACGCAGGTGTAAGGGGCGTTGCTCGCCTCAGGCGGTCCCCGACCTTCAGCTGGACAAAGAGAGGTCGGGCTGTTACCCGGTTGTCTCCCTCTGGCCATGGTTGACTCGCGGCCGCTTACGTCAGGTGTTGTCGTTAGCTTCGACTGGCCACTGGTAATGAATGGGCGGCCAGACATTTGGCGCGCCAGTCGGGCCGATATGCCGCCAGCTTGACCAGTTCACTGCTTTAATGACTGTAACAACCTTACCCCCACCCGACTAGCACACTAAATCCACTAACTACACAAAATGCCACAAATGTAGAAACATATTTTCTACAGATGTATAGATAGGAGTGATTTTGGATAGATGAATAAAACTCTTTAATTGTATGATATCAGTAGAGTCAGGCCTGTCTGAGAACATGCTCCATACCTATATATATATATGAGTTTTTGATGGATGCAAGCCTTTACTTAGATAAAAACCTTTACATCAAGGTTATAGTGTAGTCACTGTGCCTTATGATTGGCAGATGCCGCTGGGATTCAAGACAAGATGCAAGTTATGAGCCTGCAGGTGCGTGTCTTGGACTCCCTGCGCCGTTACATGGCCTACCGCTTTCCAGGAGACAACCGTCGTTTTGGCAAGGTGCTACTTCGTTTGCCAGCTCTTCGTACTGTCAGTGCCAAGGCAGCGGAGCGCTTTTTATCTCTGACTCTTGATGGGTCTGTGCAGCTTAATGAACTGGTTCTGGAAATGATTAACTAAGCTAGAGACTGATCCAGGGGTTAGTTAAGCTAGAGATCACTAGAAAAAGCACAAATCAAGATGATTGACTCCATACTAAAAAATAAATTCTTTTTTGTAGAGTGGTGGGCCCCATTAGTTTTCATCAAGTGGCACGTTGTTTTGGGTCCTTCATTTTACACCATGAAGTAAGAGTTGCAGTAAGACACACTATTCATACAGGTTAAAAAATGCGTTATAAATGTTGTGAACATTTATGTTTTGTTGTGAACATTTATGTTTTCAACAAGGATGTCTGATTTCCAGATGTGAACATGAGAAACTATTTGCAATCACTTTAAGACAAATGGTTACGGAGTTGCAGAATTATTTAAGTTGGAATTGACAAGAGGTGAAACTGAGAAGTAGGAAAAGAATAGTCTTTCTTTGTCAATTAAAAAAAAGTGGGTAGTGTTAAAAAAAGTCAGGACAACTAAAACTGTGAGTTGCACATTACAGTAAAGTTTGCATTCTTTAGATAGGTAAAATCCATCACTTTCTAATGGTGGTATCCACAACATATTTTACATATTTACTTTTAACGTAAGTCAGTCTCATTAAAATGTAAAAATTGATCTGAAAGGTAGGTCACCAAGCAAAAATATCGATGATCTAAAGTATTTTACAAGGTTTTTTAAACAATATGAAGGTAAGAAAAGCTCAGAAGATGTTTTCTATGTTTAGAATACATAATAACATAAAAAAATGTAATTTTTGTCAAAAACACTACCGTGCCCACCCCTTTAAGCAGAATGCGCAATGTAAAAGTGAGAGTGACGTGCAATAGATTGGAAGAAAGTATCGTCTGCTGTGAGTGAGATAGGAGTATGAGAGCATTATCTGCATCAGTTGCATGTCTTCTTTCTTGTAATTGATGTTTTTCATTAAAGAACAATTCTATCTGTGCCTGTAAAATTTATTAAAGAAGTGGATTGGTATGGGTAAAGGAAACAGTTTATATTTGAAAGAAGTTTAGTCAACATAACCCATTTAGCAGGATGAGTGCAAACTTGAGGCATTGCACAAGAACAGAAATATTGGTCAACAAGGTGTTTTGGTTAGGATGCAATGAGACACGTTTTCATAATGTATCAAGATATTGCTAATCACATACAGCTGACCTCTTTTCAACAGATGGATGGATGGACTTATTTTGACAATATGCTTTGTGGTCCTTTTTGTAACTTCTTGAAAATCATAAATGCTGACATTCTTCTGTATTGAATTTCAAACATATAGCTCTAAATATTAAAACGAAAATTTTAATTATATCAATTTAAGTTGCTCTCCTAGAAATAATTATAAGGATCAGTCTATGTTGATGGACTATGATCTCAGAATATACTGATTAAAAAAATATCAGTTCAAAAGGGTGTGAGAAAAACCACAAAAAATAGTCTTACCATTTGTGTGTGTGTGTTTTTGGTTGTTTTTTTTTTTACCTTTTTGGCAAATATAGTATTTGTATGACAATATCATTATTCCTTTGTTTTTACCATGTGCAGCATAAAACTTTTCATTCAACTCTTTCAGTGCTAATTTTTAAAATACAGTTTTATTCATTTTTTTTCATTAGTTTCCATTTTTTAAGTGCCTCCATTGTGCAGATACTGTTAACATAATAGTGAGATGACTGTCTAGTAGAGGTGCTTCATACAAGAGTATGACAACAGTCGCATCACACAAGACTCTTAAGTGTCTTCATGGATGATAATGGAGGAAGCTTGCCCCTATCCCCTCTCTCCCAGCTACTCCATAAGTTAACAGCCATCACAGTGTCAGTGGATGCATCAGAACTTTTCTTGTTTGTAGACTTTGGTAAGGGTTTATACAAAAAGGAAAATAACAAATCTACATCATAACCCAGGTTAATTTCTGCTGTTAAAGTCATCAAGCTGTGATGTTATTATGTCAGCTTATGAATTGTTTCATGTGAGTCAACCTTGTTTATGCATGGCATCATTGTAGTGAAATATTGTTCTCTTAATATCCCTTCCACAGTCTGATGGGCTGACAGCTTTGGAAACAGTAGCTCTAAATTTCAGGTGAAAGGTAGAGATAACTGAGAACTGCAAGACATGACGTACAAACTAACAGTTTTTGCCAACAGACTGGCAGACAGTTCTTGCCTAAAGACTCACAGCTCAAACACATGGAGACCAGTATCGACTTTCCCTGGACATAGCAGATATCTACATAAACTGAGTGCTGTTTGAAGAAGTAAACAGCTTTAAGTACTTTAAAGCCATCCTTTCCAAGGATGGCAGTTGCACACTTTCAGCATACAGCAGGTATCAGACAATATCAGCATCAACAAACACAAGAGCAGATGAAGATGTGACTGCAAGTTTAATAGCCTGCATTCAAGATTTAAGCGACTTTGGTGCACTTGATGTCTTCATCAAGATATTTACATTTGAAGATTTCTTCACTATAAGCAGGATGATTCAAAAAGAACTTCACACTTTCAGTAATACATTACTCAGTCACCACATTAGATAAAAAAAAATGGAGCCTAAAACTCCTATAAAATGAGGTTGCATGTGGGTAACTTAACATCCACCAGTAATATATCCATCACCCTCGTGCCACATACAGCAAATCAATTTTACAGCCTAACTCATGTGTCATATTTCACTTTATAGTTCAATTAGACTACTATCACAGTTGATATTTGATGTAACAGCCATGATGCTTTTGTTCATTTTTTTCTTGTTTACATGGAAAACATACCCACCCCAAAGACTGAAACTAACATTTATTTGACATGTAAAGTTATTCTCTACAGGCTAACAGATTTCTAAGGGTTGTTCAGTAATGGCATGGGGAAACAACCATAGCATTATGCTGATGGCGCCCACTAAGGATGCTTCAAATTACCAACAAGGAGTGGTTTTTATTTAAAGCCTAAAGTTCTCAATTTAAACAATTCAAACACTCTTCTATGCCACTGAACCAACTTTTTCAAGCTTTGTGCTTCATTCCCTTCTCTACAGGTTACCAATTTTATGACACATAAACAAACCAAAAAAAAAGAACTTGTAAAGCACTAGCTTCAAATTACATAAACTGAAAGTGTGTAATACTGTTTGAATCATCCTTTTCATGTAAATTACTGATGACAGAATTTACCATGTGCTTTATCATGACATAACTGAATGCACTCAGCATGCATACTCTTTTATATTATTACTCATATTCTTATTTTCAGGCAGGTGGGTCTTTTTTTAATTTAGTATGAAAACCACATGGTACTATCATAACATGGTTTGAAAACCATTTGTTACTGTCATAACATCCAATACAAAAACCACATGGGACAATGATGACATTAGTGTCAAAATCATGCACATCTGTCATGATCTACTATGAAAACTACATGTACTATCACATCTATGGATGATTTTTGAAACTGATGACTTTCTGGATTGACAATGGAAACTAATCTGGCTCCCCTGTCACGAAGTCCATCTTTCTGCACTAGCATCAATCAGTGAACTGGTCCCCTATTGAAAACATACTGACCTAGAACATTTTATTTTAAATGGAAACAGGTAAGTATAAGACAGGCATCAAACAATACACTGTCAGCTGAGTTACATTACATGGCAGTTTTCTTGAGACATATCAAAAACTTTCTCACATTGGGAAAGCCAAGATGATAGATATAATGACAATGGAATGACAGTACAGTTGACAATCATCACTGAATCCATTGCCATGGAGACATAAATCAAAAATTATGGACCATAAAACTGAGCTATTTTGCAGATCATCATATTCTACTTTAAACGTCCACACAAATGTGTTAATGCTCTATGCAACATCTAGTGGGCACTACTGAGATATTGAGATGACAGCTAGGGCTGCTGAGAAAGGTGATGCCATCACAAGCATGATGGCAACAGCATCTGCCAACAGGAACACAATAATTTAATCTGAACAGCAAGACCATATCTAAATCTTCCAACAGGAAGACAGTAACTAAATATGTTAATAGGGTGTCAGAAGTAGAGTGAGCTCTTATTCTGATGCTTAAGTCACAAAGTGTGTGTTTCAGAGGACAGCAAGATAGTATGACATGACAGCATGGGGAGATTGAGAATGAGAGGACAAGCAGGTACAAAGTGACAGCCAAAAAACAAAGTGGTTAGAGTTAGGGTTAAGTGGCCCTGTAAAACAAGGGCTAGGATTAACCCTGTAAAGCAAGTAGCACAGGCAGCATGATGGACCCTTTAAGCAATAACAAAGATGAGCTAGCTCTAGGTTATGATACAATATGATAAAACATCACGATAAACAGCTATGTTTATAAGATACAACTTTATCAGAGGGAAATTATAATGGTCTGATCCACAAGTTAAATTCCTACACACACACACACCCCCCCCCCCCCCACCTAAGTTCATATTTTTGTGTCAACTGAAAGTGCCATGCAAATTTTTAAGTGAAGAAAATGACACAACTGCACACTTGAAGCATATGTGAGGTTGAAAGGCTCTGTGTTTTTGTTTCGGTGGGAGGGCTACATAAACTTATAGGTTTAGTGACTCTCTAAAAGGCCATATATGAAATAAACCTGCAATCTGTTAGTTGTGTTATGAATTATTAATGCACACATTTGTGTGAAAGTTTGTGTTGTTGCATGATGTAGATTTAAGCATAATCTACACACACACGATACATGTACTTACAGGAGAGACAGACAACAGTAATCTAATGCTTATTTAAACTGTAAACCAGCGGTTCTCAACCTTTCACTTGTAACGCCCCCCTGATGAACAAAGGTACGTCCGCGCGCCCCACTTAGCCAGCAATGTAAGCTAATTTCACTAATACCGGTTTAAGAAACTTTTAAAAAATGACCACCTTCGCGCCCACATTGTAAGCAGGGGGACGCGCCCCACCGTTTGAGAACCGCGGCTGTAAACTATACTTTCAGATGTCTCCAACAGATGACAATCCAGTCATGATATACAGAACTGACTGTGCTACTTTAATTGTATATGTTGTGCTTTTGTATGTATTTAATATGCTACATGTCTTGTGTATTCCATAATTAAAAAAAATCCATGATGTCCTGAGCTAACTTGAAGGGGGGAAAAACCTACATGATTTAACATGATTTTGTACATCACTTCAAAGAATGGACAATTATCTGATGAAGACAGCATGGATGAAAATGAGAAGGGCACACAATGCAGTTAATGACATTCACAGTGTGCTGTGCATGTGTCTGATGTGGCATGCCATGCTGCTGTTGAAATTTCACAGCAGCCTGCTCAATCTGCTGTTGGCAGAGTACCTGATGAAGTCAGGTTTTATGGCATCAGTCATTTTTCAAGAAAAAGAATAAGAATTTGTTTATTTGCCAAGTGATATTACATTCAGAATTCTTTGACTTGTCATTCGGACACACAAAAAAACAAAAACAAAAACAAAAAAACAAAAAAACCCAACAAAACCATGTCTATTCTGCAAGAAAATTACACAGAAATTATGCCTGAAATGCCAAACTGGACTTCACAATTAGTGCTTCGGTGCTTTTCATGGTATTCAGTAGCTTGTGATAAAGACGAACCCAACTCTGAAACTCGTGAAAATATTTCAGTGATCTATACACAGATGTATTGATGTATATTATACATATTCAAGTGCTTCTATGAACTCTTCAACTGGTGATCACATTCAACAAAAGTACTTTTGAAGTGACACCAAATGTTTCCTTGCTAATTTGTTGAGGTTTACAGTCTGCAAAGAGTGCTTGTCTAAAGGACTTGAGACTGAAACATAGTGTCTCAAGATCATGCACACCTCCAACTGTGCACAGTGAGAACACTTAGATGTACCTTCTTGCTCCATGCACACTTCAAGCATGCATGATATTCAGATGTATTTCAACAGCAAAAACCCAACAGCTGTAATTTTTGTCAAAAGAATTTCTTGGGAAAATATAGGTTTGGAAGTCCATGCTTGATGTCAACATGTTAAACAGTTTCCAACTTAACTTTCTGGCAGTACTCTCGTCAAAGTCACCATCACCATGTGATATGCTCTCAACCGTGGTGATATTTCTGTCAGCCCTGTCTGCTGAGAGGCCTGCATCAAAGATTGGATGGTAGAAAAGTGAAGCTGAATAATGATAAAACGGAAGCCCTCTTATGTTTGAGAGAAAGACTGGTAAATCGTATCAGTCAGCCCGAACACATTAAAGTGGGTGAAAGAAACATCAACTTTGTGACATCTGTCACGACCTTGGATAGACATTACAGCTGTCTGCCATTCTGCCAATTTTAAGCTACTAAAGATCAGTGCCACCACTTTCTCTCTACACACATTGCCTTGCCTCTTGTTTGTGCATTTGTTCTATCTCCACTTGATTACTTGCTCCCAGGCTTCTCCATATACTTATAACCTCCAAAACTCTCCTGCACGTTTGGAGCTGTAGCTAGGAGATGGCACCATATCACACATTTCTTCTGTTCCTTGAACTGGCTATTCTGCATTTAGTACAAGCTGTCTATGCTGTGTTTTAACTTCTTTCTAGGCTCTTGCCCTGCCTGCTTCTTTGAACCTCTCATCCTCAACACCCAGAAAGTATCCCTGTCACAAAACAATAACATATGGCTTTTTCGCTACCATGCAGCAAAACAATGGAGCCTTCACCCCTTTCATATCCGCATATCCGTCACTTACACACCATTAAATCCTTTCCATGTGCACAAGAAGCACATCTCTCTTAGCATTACTCATATTGTCCACACAATGCCAGTCCATTTATTAACCCCCTCTCATGCTTAGTTGTTGCCTAATGACTGGTCCACTACCTTGTCTCTCTCTTCATATGAATGTAAATCACTTTAAGCCATCACTGTTTGATCCCCCATATTCCTTTTTGTGTCTTCTATGTTTGTCTTTGATATCTTTGTCAGTACTGTTTTTCATTCATGATGTCCATGTCAAGTTTTGTCTCAAGGCTGAGATTTCTGGAGTACGACCACGTGATGCTAAAATTGTGAATTAGAATTATTATTCAACTTTGAATCTATGGTAAATTGAAGACCACTGTGTTGGGAGCTTTGTGAGGTTGCACTGGGGAGTTCAGTCTGCAATGTGATGGAAGAGGTTTTAGTATGCAGATACAAATGACAACTGTAATTTACTGTGTTTGTGTTCTTCTAATTGTCATCATACTGTATCAAAGTCTGCATAAAGAACAATCGAGTTAAGCAAAACTCCATATAAATGCAATGTAGAGATAGAGGTGATTAACCAGGAAAACAGAGACATTAAGTTCCTTTGAGTTCTCTCCCACACAGGAATAAAAGGAAACAAAGAAGCTGATAAACTAGCTAGACTGGCAATAAAACAAGAAACAAACCCCAAAGTCACCACCCTAAACATCTCTATTTCAACAATAGAGGGAACAGCCATAAAACCAGCAATAAAAATAAGGTGGAAAGAGAAATACCAAAATGAAGGTAAAGGTACAAGAAGACTGATAGAAGACCAGCCTACTCACACTTTGATGTTCTTAAAAGTCAAATAGGTCTGACTAAACCCAAATCAATAGAATGAGGGTTAACAGAAAATACCTAACAAGATGTAAAGACCCCCCTTCATGTGCCTGTGGGGATAGCCTTAGCATCCCACATGTGCTGCTGGAGTGCAATGAAAGCAAGCCAGAAAGAGAAGAACTGAAGCTAAAACATTTTTTAATATAAACTGGTGCTAAACCTTAATAACTGCCTTAACCCACCTAAAAGACTATGGCATAATATACTTTCATTAGTAGCATCAATAGTGACAAGCCACCCAAACTCTAGACTAATATAAGATAGGCAAAGGGTTAAAACTGGATAACATAACCATTTATAGAGGGGGAAAAAAAACCAGGAAGCCAAATAAACAAGAGCAGAGCAGCATGCGGAATCCAGTCCAACACAGTACATCACCATGGTGGACTCGAGAGACCCCCTAGGCATCGATAGCAAGTAGCAGCAGCAGGAAAAGAAAGCTTAGCAGGTCTCGTAGACTAACAGGTAGAGGGCACTAACACAGTTTACCACCAATGCAGGCCCGGCAAATTCCAACAAAAAAAAAGAAGGCACAAGCAAGAGTAAAACAATACCTGTGGCACAACAAAACCCTCTAAACCCCTCCCTACCTTCGCCCGCCTAACCCATAACCACATTCCCCAAAGATCCCCATCCCCCACAGTGCAAAATCACCGCAAGGGGAAAGCACTTTCCCTCCCCAAACCAACAACAGGTGGTTAAAACGATGCTGTGGTAAGTGGTCTATATATACTTGCTACATAATATATACTAGTTTTTTATGGTGAAGTAGCGTTTGTGGCAAAGTTTATGCATGAGAAATGATTGTTAAAATTTGCATCTGGTCAATAAAAATGAAAACTTTTTTCAGTTAGCATTATCATATACAGTAAATAAATATATTCCATTAATTTTGATCTTAAAAATGGAATGGACCATTAACATTTATTGCAGCAGCAGAATGAAACCCTTGACCCTTGATCCATTTAGCCATCCTGCATGCTCAACATGACTTCGTGGGTCTGACAACTCCTATGACTACGGTAATCATAACAGTGTAGTAACTACTTCGCATATCTGACAACTAAATTATTCTACCACACCACCCACACAAGGATCTTTTGATGCGTCTTTGAATCATGGTCAGCCTCCATGACAGTTTTTATGAATTCCTTCTAGCTACTGTGACATTAGACATTGTTAACTTACAGGTTAATTAAATACTAATGTATATTATGCATACAAGAAATGTTCGCACATCTTTTCCTGCTTCTGCAGCAAAATGTTTTCTTCCAACGTTTCTTTATAAAAACTTTTTGATAAAAACGCAATATAGAAAGATGTCTTCATAAACTTTTTCATGTGTTCATATAATCAATTTATCCTCTCATGGCAAAATAGCTTCAAAGCAACACATCTTGCACAGAAAAGGTCGCAGCAAAGAATCCTTGTTATCCATTCAGAGATATCCCTAACCCAACTGCCAATGACTAACACAGGTAAAAAGCAGTTCTCTATTATAAATGTCCTTGATGATATGAAAACCTTTAAAACCATGTCAAAATCCACCTCACAATCTTTTCCAAAAAACATGAATAAAATAATGAAATTATTGACATGGGACACTCAAGATTTGTTTATATCCATTAAAAGTATGAGCTTTCTTAATGGGAAATAAGTTACAGAAGATGTATTTTTCATCAAAAGCTTCTTTCGGAGATGACATGGCAAATATTTCTCCAGGTCACAACCTCTACCTTTAGTTAAAACAAGAAATAAATCATGGAACTGGCAGAATGCTTCAAGAACAGATAAAGTCTCTTGAGAATTTGAGGAAGAAAGGCATCAATCAAGTATACATGTACCTAGCTATAAAGCATCTAAGTATTCCTTCTATGCTATTTTAATGTTTCCAGGTCTTAAATGGATTGTGTTAAAACAAAAAGGTGGAGGTAACCTACTTCCTGTGCACTAGTTGGCAAGAAAGAGGCCGCAAGAAAGCAATCAGGAATGGCAAATCTATTCACATGAGAAATATGGTGGGGCAGAGTGGAAGCATACCATAACACTTTAGGACATTGGGTTGTGCCCTTTGCTTGTTGATGATTGCCTTAAAGCAGGCTATCCATCTCGGTAACATTGGGGGTAAGAAAAAGAATGGGGCAGCTGGATTTCTGCTGAATTTCGCTAAACACCCTTTGAGGTCATGCAAGCTTCTAACAATTTAGCAGTGCATTATAAATTTAGAAACATTCAATGCAAGACATTGATTTCTAACAAAAAACAAAATTCTCACAAAATCATGTGTTTGTACTTTCTACCACTGACAGCTGCTATAATCTAAAATAGGATGCAATAACAAAATCTATTTCAAGCTTGAATTTATCTGCTCAAAAAAAAAAAAATCCTAACATGCATTATCATAACACCAATCAACAATATATGAAAAGAACAGTCTCCTCTCCACAATATTTACCCCCAAACTTCTTTTCTGTATGTATAAAAAACTGTGGGTATTAACATGCTTGGACCTGAGTGACAAATGTACATCCTATATTTTTCCCATGCTGCATAAACCATCGGTTTGTTCATTATATGGCATTTAGAATGCCACAGATAAACTAAGTTGCTTTTTACAATTTATATGGTTACTGCTTGCAGTATAAGGTAATGCATTACAATGCTGTTGAGACCAGCAAGCATTTCCATGGTCACCACACCATCATCACAATCTTTATTTAAAGCTGAAACAAGGGATATCACTGATCAATCCAGTTCGCAAAATTACTGGTCTTTGCAGGAAGACCTTTAAAACCTAAAATCCAGATCTACTAGAAAGATCTCAGGGTAGTGTAAAAAGCTTAAACATGTTGTTAAAATAAAATGTCTAATTTTTTAAATCTCCTGGGCAAATTTTAGGTTAGTGTTACGGGCGTGAACTTAAAACTATTCTTGACAGGTTTCAGCACTAAATGAGAAAAGTGTCCATGAAATAAGGCTAACAGTCAACGAGATACATTAAGATTAAAAGCTGGTCACCAGTAAAAATACATGTAATATGGGCAAACACTGCTGCTAGATTTACAACAATACTCTACACCTATGGCAGAATCAATACTGCTAGATAGGGTGAGTTAACTGCAAAGTATACTGTTAATTCAGAAACATAAACTCTAACAAGCTGAGTACTCAGTAGCTAGAACAATGTCATCCCATGTTTTGGAATACTATTATACCATGTCGATACTCTCATGGAGGTCATTCTTTCTTCTTCACTGGCTCTATGCATATGTAACCTCCACCAGTGTTGCTATTTTGCGATTCCAAGTTACTGACACATTACTGTCAAAGCAGATTGAATCAAGAGTACTGGTCGTAAACATGATTCAATTTTGTGCTGACAAATATAACCTTTTTTTTTTTTTTTGTTTTGTTTTGTTTTGTTTTTTTTTTTGGGGGGGGGGACAGAACAGAACAAACCAAAAAAAAAAAATCTGCTAAAGCATTATCTAGCCTGAATGCATACTTTCAAGCCAACTCCCAATTTCAAACAGACTATAAAAATACACGGAAGAATATTTTTATCTCTTGTGTCAAACTGATTATGGCTTTACAGTACCTCCAAGTCAAAGTTTACAAAAGGTAGCTAAACAATTTAAAAATGGCGAGAGGGTATAAAAGCCCAAGTAACCTTCACTACAATCAGATTTAAGGTAACCCTAACCCAAATGCTCCACTATAACCCTCTTTTCTCTCAAAAGATGTCTAGTGCGAATCGGGGTTTAGAGTTAACCCTAATCCAGGTAACATGCTCCACTAAAAGCCTCTCTTCTCCCTAAACATGTCAGGGTCCAAAAACTGCACATATTTAAAAATTGTCAACTACACATTTTTACCTGTCTAAATATTATTAATACATGGATTGCTGTTTTCAGAACATTTTCTTTGTAAGAAACAAGTCATCGGAAAAAGGAAAATATTCCATATGCTGCAGTATAACCTAAAATACTAAAACCTTAGACTGCATTCTGGATCTGGAGCTAAAAAAATGATGCAGTCCACAATAACAATAGTAACATTTTTACCTGAGGAGGCACACTTATAAAGCCACAATTTTGATGCAGTCCACAGTAACATTAAATTAGCACACTGAAACCGGTCTGCTCCCCTTGACAATGCTGCACAAAGTTTTACTTGGCATCTTTGAGCGACCCTGAGCTCTGCTGTTGCTGCAAATGTTTCTGTGACTGTACCTGGTGCTGCCCTTTAGATCGGAACCAGTGGAATCTATCAGCACCACTTCTACCGTTGCAGCTGCCTAAGCTGCCAGAGTTGCTGGTGCTGCCAGACCCCAGGTGGGTGAAGCCATTGCTGCCAGAGCTGGTGCTGCTAAGTGATCCCAAGTGGCTGGAGCCATTGCTATGGTTAAAAGTTCCTGCCTCTGCCTTGTGCTTGCCTCCTCTCATGGCTATGCCGGTGCTGCCTCCAATTCCTTTACGAATGCTGCCTCCACCACCGGCCCCAGAAAGGCGAGAAATGCGTGAATGTGGTGGTGGGTGGACAGTGGTTGAGGAAAAAATAGGTGTGAAATGCTCTCCATCCATTCCAACAAGGCTAGGAAAGGGGTCTAGCAGAGCTGAGGTAAATCCATCAAGTGGGGAGTATAGGTGAAGACCAGCATGTGGGGGAACAAAGTCACACAGGAAACCGCTGCCGTCGTGTTGAACAGAAGGTGATGAGTGCAGCAATGGGGGAGATGAGCTGTGTGCAATACGAATGTTTTGCTGGCGAGAGTATTGGGCCTTGGCCGTATCAAGTAAGTCTCGCACATCTAGTGACCCAATTTTGTTGTCCAAACAGCCACCTCGATAGGTCAGCACTGTACAATATGTAGCTTTGAGATCACCAAACCTGTAACATGTAAGAGCAATAGGATTTTCAAGTTAGACATTGTTAGGCTATAACATATCAATGCATGATAAAACAAATGCACTCACCAGCTTCGGCCAACAGATCACATTCTGCTTTAATTGTTATGATGGATGGCAAGTGCATCTTGCAAGATATGTCAAATCAAAATTTCAAGAAATATGAATAAAGAAATGTGTTTAGCTTCCAAGCTGAATGTGGTGATGTTTACAGATATTTATCTCAAAAAAAAAAAGAGTGGTGGCGGTGATGGGGGATATTCACCCAATTTTGGGAAATAGTATCTTGTGCCGAGTTATCAGAACAGAAACTGCCTCCACTAGACCTGTAAAGCTTATAAATGAAGAGTTCACAAAATACTTCTGCAAATATTATCCCAATAATGAATACACAAGATACCTCTACAAATATTATCCTAATGATGATACCTCTATAAATGTTAACATAACGATGAATATATAAGAAACCTCTACAAATATTATCCTAACGATAAGCACACAAGGTACCTCTACAAATATTTTTCTAATGATCAGTAAATATGACACCTCTGTATTATCCTAATGATGAGTACACAAGAAACCTCCAAAAATATTTGAGTACACAAAATATCTCTATAAATATTATCCTAATGATGAGTACACAAAATACTTGCATATGCACCCTTTTCTCTCTTTCTCTCACCTGCAGCACACCTCCTGAGGGTCGACCCAAACTGTCAGTTCTACAGGAATCTGCAGGTCCTGGTGGCGAATGCCACTGTTGCAGGCTGCCTGATGTAGCACAGGGTCCAGCGGTTCTGCTGGGTGAATTCGGATGCTTCGAAAGGCCTGACCACGTGCTGGAGTTTCTGTATGCCAGTGACCCTTGAACTTTTGTTCAAGGATTCGTGACAGGCAAGATTGAAACTGTTCCAGAGAATCCTCAGTTGTTAAGGCATCTGATGCGTCTAAGACCCGGGCAATGAAGCCTGCTGCTGCTGCTATTTCTTCCCGCATGATGAAAGAAGCTGATGTGTGACAGTGCTCACAAGCATTCCAAGTGCAAAGAGGCCACGCCCCAACACTGGGCAGACCAATTACCGCTTGAGGCAAGCAAATGAGATAAGATCTACCATGTACCAATATATTCTATAAGGTTATAGCAGAATGATAGAGTAAACATTCATGAGCAAACCATTCAACAGTTGTGTAATAGGACACTCATCACAACACTCAACAGCTGTAAAACTGTATTGGTCACAGAACAAAACGGCTATGAAATACTAACTGCACAGTTATTACCACATTCAACAGCCGTATGACAGCATAGAGATCACAATATATCATAGTCAATCAACAGTTCTGTGATCTGTGCATTGAATGGCTGTGCAACAGTTTAGAGGTCAAAATATACAATAGCTGTACAACAGCAAAGAGGCACAAATGCCTTAAGATCACATCAGCAAAGGTGGAAAAATTAATCAGATAAGAACTAGTCCTCTTTTACACCTAATCTTCCTTTATGTACCTCCAGGTCTCCAAGCCTTCAGCTTCCTCCACCTGCCCCAACCCACCTGCACCTGTAAAACAGAAACAATCTGCATTTGTAAAAGTTGTTCGTTATTCGAAACAAGTTTTCCCATAAAAAAAATAAAGGAAATAGATTTAATTGGTTCCCAGCCCCTGTTGACTCGCTAATATTTGAAAGTTACAGGCTATATAGGTATTTTTTATAATGAGAACAGTTACAATACAATATAAATGGAGTTAAATAAACATAAAAACATTAACGAAAGCATTTAAACATCAGAAAACTTGCCGTTTTGACGGCGTGGGTGGATGGAGGTGTGGGGAGGAAAGGGTGGAATTACTGCTTGGATTACTGTATGAGCACACGTGACATTGTAAAATCGGGGGTAACTTCCCTTTTCTGTTGCTTTGAGGTTGAAGGAAAAAAACTTGTCCAGTGTCTGTTGCTTCTGCCTTTTTTGTAAAACTCTTCGGTAATGCGACATTACATTATCATTGAACATGTTCAGGCTCCTATTGCCTATCACACTGTTAGGGAAAGACTTTTCTACAAACATTTGCTATTCCCCCCACTTCGCACACATTTCTTTAATCATTGAACTTGGGAATTCCTCCTGTCATTACCTCACTTCTATTGCTCTTAATCTTCTTATGAGCAGTGATTGAGGATTAGCTTATTAAAATAAAGCACAAAAATCACTAAATAAGAAGGATGCGCATAGATAAGGAACGACCGATCGTAACTGTGTCTCAAGCGCGAATGATGACATGCTGGTTGGTCACGTGTTGTTCATATGGCTGTTCGTTATCCGAAATTTTGTTCACTATCCAAGACAAATTTTTAACAAAATTTTTGTTCGTTATCCAAAATATTTGCTATCTGAGGCGTTCGCTAACCGAGATTTCACTTTATTTATCTGTTACCCCCTCCCTATACTGTTCACCTAAACCCATTTACAAATATCTGTATATCTTTAAAATGTCACAAAACTGCTGTCTATGCAACTGATGGAATGGGGTAAAAGAATGCAGTCAATGAGAAGCACATAAAATGCATATATTCTTCTTCTTGTTCCTATTCGCCCCCCATGGAGCATAGGGCCGCAAGGAAAAAATGCATATGTACATGCATCCAAAATGGTGTTTTAACTCTTTGCATTTTGCTTTCCTACTGAACAGCTATGTAGGCATGCTCAACATATAGTCTGCTTATTATATAGTATATTTATTACTGACTTGACATGTTTGACTTAACTGTAAAGAGACCCTCTGGTATTTTTAGCTCAAAAAAGTATTTGAACAGATTAGCTACCCTCTCCCTATAATG
The DNA here is from genome assembly GCF_003073045.1 of Pomacea canaliculata. NCBI lineage: Eukaryota > Metazoa > Mollusca > Gastropoda > Architaenioglossa > Ampullariidae > Pomacea > Pomacea canaliculata. The sequence goes on along the minus strand of NC_037596.1, from coordinate 19,752,434 downwards.
AAGAATATTTCTGTGTTGCAAGAAACTATTAAAATTTTTCTATGACAAAAATCTCTGGAATGACTGTCATTTTGCAACTAGATTTTTTGGGGGTATTTGTTTTAATTTTTTTAATTTTTAGCTTTACCATAACAATTTCTTATGTCACAGACTGAATGGTAAACCTCAGAACATTAATGATCACTAGTTCAGTAGAAGAGGGAAATACTGCCTTCAGATTTGACAACCGCTGTTGAGTACTATAATTTATAATACAGTGATTTTTCTTAAAAGGACTACATTTATTCATTATTAATCCCAGCTTTAGCATGTTAATCGTTCGGTCACATTCCACGTTTCAAGATTACACAAATTCCTAAGATAAATAAAATTATATAACTATAATAAAGTTAATAAACTATATTTAAAAAATACACAACAGATCTGAAGCACTAGCATAAGCCATGGTTTCGACTTTTGTTTTAGGATGGTGCAGATTATTTACTTTACTTCCTAACAATCAGTTCAAATCATGGAAATGTGCTGGAGCCTCTATCGAAACTATAGATCTACCGTCTTGTAAGTGCACTAGCTAAAAGGCTTCTCTAAGTAGCATTTGGGGTTTAGCGCTATGGAGGGTACAAATGTTTAGAATTTTTAAGCAGCTGTCCTCTTCTACAATACACATAGCTTTGAGAAGTTGATTTAATTAGATTGGAATGAATATCAAGCAGCCTGCTTATAAAGTATATACTCATATTTTTCGTGCAATGCATGCCGATTCCGTCACGAGCGCGCCCAACTGCGCACGAAATGAGGTCAAGCCTCCCAAGACGGAGTTTCCTGCCTTTTCATCCCCTTTTCTGGTGATGCTTCCTTCAGCTCTCAATCCAAAATATTCCTGCAGTTAGTATTTCATGAAATCTTCAAGTAAACTGACGAAGAAAGAAAGATACTGCTTTAGTGCCATTACCTTTTGCGGATCTTTAATAAGACTCTTGCACCATGAAGACAAGTTTCGTGCTCCTCCTTCCACCAATCGTAACTCTTGTGGCCACGCGCCATCTGTCGGAACACAGTAGTCTCCCCTTATCAACGGTGATGGCATCAACTTTTAAGTTCTGAAACAATATACTGTATAGGTTTCCTTGAATTTATTACTGGAGTCAAATCAGAAGGTTAAAGCATAAATGTTACTTCTACGATTGAATGAAACATTGTTGAACTCATTTCTTTCGCACTTAGGACACTTTTTGTTCCTCGTGAGACTCGATCATAATAAACGAAGCACCAATTACATCTTAATTGTTATTAGACGACAGGATCATGCTCATACTTCATCACAACACGTGCCAGGTCATCTTGATTTTACTGGGCAAGAGTTTGGGACTGAGTTAAAGAATAAATCGTATGGGTGACCTCAAAGAAATCTGCCAACGGCTATAGGCGTCTGCTACATGAAAAATAGCACAAAGAGTACAGCAGTCTGTGAGTAGAGGCACAAAGAGTACAGCAGTCTGTGAGTAGAGGCACAGAGAGTACAGCAGTCTGTGAGTAGAGGCACAGAGAGTACAGCGGTCTGTGAGTAGAGGCACAGAGAGTACAGCAGTCTGTGAGTAGAGGCACAGAGAGTACAGCAGTCTGTGAGTAGAGGCACAGAGAGTACAGCAGTCTGTGAGTAGAGGCACAGTGTACGACAGTCTGTGAGTAGAGGCACAGAGAGTACGACAGTCTGTGAGTAAAGGCACAGAGAGTACAGCAGTCTGTGAGTAGAGGCACAGAGAGTACAGCAGTCTGTCAGTAGAGGCATAGAGAGTAGAAGTCTGTCAGTAGAAGCACGGAGAGTGTAGAAGCTAACTCTTACTAAAGTCGTGTGGCCACTGTTCTGTCTTTGCTGTACTAGGGATTTAAACCAGCACACGCTCTCGATCGTCGTAGGCCATTAAAGCTTTATTCACAATTGAGTGGAGTAAATATCAGTGTCTTGAACTTTTATTTGACTTCATGTTTCGTTAATTATCTTATCATTTTTATCTACAACTAACAAATCTTTATTTACGAATGCAACAGAATCGGCAAAAATTATGTTTATTTACTACATCTTGCCGTCCATTTTAAGAAACTGAAACACTAGTGCACTACTGAAGGCTCACCTACCAACTGCTAACAGGTGTCACTAGGTCAGGCATGGCGTGATTACCGTTGTGTACCTGGCCCAATGGTCACCTATTTATAATTATTAACAGATTTTCACCTCGTTAGTTATTTTTCATTGCTACATAGGATCGAGTCTTCGCAAAACTCTTCACATCGGTCATAAATATATTTTTTCTTTCGACTTCTACCTCTTCTTCACCATATTGTCGTCACTTTACATTGCTAATGACGACGACGACGACGAAGTCCACCACCACCACCACCACCAGCTCTATCTCTGCTACTGAGACCAGCTACATGCCACACACCACGGCCCGTACTATTGAAGGCGAAGGGTAGGTAACCAACTAAGGAGAGAGAGAGGTGGCGCGCGACTGGCTGCTAACGCCCACGCCCCACCTGAGCACCAGGTTTGGATTGGTTGTAACAGACACACCTCCACTCAACCAGCTGACCTGACAGCTTCTTTAGAGTGTAACGACAGACATAACTGACATCTGTTCCTGCTGAATACCACCACCACCACCACCACCACCACCCACACCACCACCACCACCACCACCACCACCACCACAACCACTGAACACTATAAAAGTGCCTGGAAGTGCACTGAACGACAGCTGGGCGACAAGCAGGACACATTCCGTTTGCACAATTGCATCGCTGAGCAAGAAATATAAGGCTGCAAATGCCATCGTCGACTTTAGAGGAAAAAAAGTGAAGTTAAATAGAAAATTGTTAGAGTCAGCAAGACGTTCAGTCACCCGAGGAAGGGGCCATTTCTCGAGTGGATCGTGGACTCTCGCGCCAGATGAATGTAGGAGACAAGTTGTGATGACAACAACGTAGAGTGGTCTGGCACTTGAACTTTACATTTATACAAAAAAGACTGAGACCACCAGACAGCTGTTTCTGTCATCAACAGAACCTCCATTTAACAGCAGCTTTTGGAAAGGGGAAAAGACACTTTCGGCTGCTGTGACAAATTCACCTGTCAACATAAATACACACCTGAGTATCTGAAACAACAGACGACATGATGAAGATCAAAGCACAGGGCATCAAGCTGGGAGCTGTCATTTTGATCGCTGAGATAACCTTCATTCTTATTTTCGCTTTCCTCGGTGACTATGACCTCAGTTCTTTGCCTGACAACCCGGGGGACACATCGGTACACCTAACATATCCCAGTAAGTCGTCTTTATCTGTAGTCCTTTCACATTTCACTCTTCTTTAGTCATTTAAAAGTCTTCTTTAGTTTTGTTTGCTGTGTTCTACATTCATCTTAGCTATTCTCGTTGTGAATTCAGGTTAGTTTTCTTTGTTCATCTGACAAGTATTCTCTAGTCGTCTTATTAAGTATTCCTCAGCAGCATTTCAAGGTATTCTTTATTCATTTTACAAAGTATTCTTTAGTCGCATTACAAAGGATTCTTTGTAAATCCCATTAAGTATTGTGCATTCACCTTATAAAGTGCTAAAGAAAAGTGTGCTGGCCAGACTTGTAAAGTGTGATGCATGAGGCCGAGAGGATGAGGACGAAGCAGCAACTAAAGCAGCTTTGTGTGTGTCCTCCTTACAACATCTGTAGACTGTAGGACAGACCGACACTCAAACATCCAGCTTTCTTGACGGTTTATCATGTAGTTAACGGTGTTCACTGTTACAGGATGTCGATGTAATGATGGCCGTGTGTTGATGCTCCTTGTTAGTATGTTTCTCTTTGTGTTTCGTGTTCTATGTTGATGACCATGATGTTCATCGGAATGTTCTTAAGCTGATGAAAGCACCCCGGTATGGGAGGCTGTTTTCTATGTTTACATCTCAATGTTCTAAGGGACAAATAATATATCGACATCAGTGTTCCGGGATGTTCACAGTGTGTTGACGCCTCAGTGCTCAAGGACGTTTACAGTATGTTGGCTTCTCAGTATTCCATGGTGTTCATAGAATGTAGGCGCCTTAGTGTTCTAGGATGTTTAAAGTATGTTGACGTCTCAGTGTTCCATGGTGTTCACAGTGTGTCCACGTGTCAGTGTTCCATTGTGTTCACAGTGTGTTCACGTCTCAGTGTTCCATGGTGTCCACGTCTGAGTGTTCCGTGCTGGTCACATCACAGTGTTCCATGGTGTTCACAGTGTGTTCACGTCTCAGTGTTCCGTGGTGTCCACGTCTCAGTGTTCCGTGCTGTTCACATCACAGTGTTCCATGGTGTTCACAGTGTGTTCACGTCTCAGTGTTCCATGGTGTCCACGTCTTAGTGTTCCATGGTGTTCATAGTGTGTTCACATCTCAGTGTTCTGTCGTTTTCACAGCGTGTTCACGTCTCAGTGTTCCGTGGTGTTCATAGTGTGTTCAAGTCTCAGTGTTTCATGGTGTTCACAGTGTGTTCGCGTCTCAGTGTTCCATGGTGTTCACATCTCAGTGTTCCGTGCTGTTCACATCTCAGTGTTGCGTGGTGTTCACAGTGTGTTCACGTCTCAGTGTTCCGTGGTGTTCACAGTGTGTTCACGTCTCAGTGTTCCGTGGTGTTCACAGTGTGTTCACGTCTCAGTGTTCCGTGGTGTTCACAGTGTGTTCACGTCTCAGTGTTCCGTGGTGTTCACAGTGTGTTCACGTCTCAGTGTTCCAGGATGTTCACGTCATGATGTTCGTGGGCTTTGGTTTCCTGATGACCTTTCTCAAGCGTTACGGCTACAGCAGTGTTGGTGTCAACATGCTGGTGGCTGCCTTCGTCCTGCAGCTCGCTCTCATCGTCAGGGGCTTCATCCACTATGACATCATTGGAGGCCAGCGCTTCCAGGTCACAATTGGGGAGTACGTAGTTCCAGCCCTTGAGCTTTCTTCACAGCAGAATATATATATAATATATCTCCTACTGTCACTAAATCGGTCTAAGACTGTAGCAGTATTTGAGAACAATGCATAACAATGTTGACTGTAATCATTGTTTTCGTAAAGTTGAATCTGTTTCGCTGTTTTAGGTGGTGAGCAATTTTAGAGGCAATAGACTCTGGCAACGTTTGGAAGTAGTCTCTCAGACTGTAATCATCTTTCGGACTTTGCAGTGCTGTACCATCTTTTAAAAAGAATAATCTCGAGAAACCGTCAGTGTTGTCTTCAATTGTAACCATGTCTTCTACTTTTTATGCTGTTGTTTCCGGACTTTGTAATGCTGTCTCTATGGTTGGTTGTTTTTTTTTTCAGAATGTTATCTGCAGACTTTGCGGCAGCTGCCGTGCTTATCTCGTTTGGCGCTGTGCTGGGCAAAGTCAGCAGTCTTCAGCTGCTCATCATGGCCACCATCGAGGTCATCCTGGCCCAGCTGAATGAATACATCGGCCTCCACAAGCTGCACGTGAGTTGTAGTCGGCCGTTAAGACGTTAGCAGCTAGTAAAGTTAAGGGCTAGTAGGATAGACATCAGGCTCATTGGGAAAGGTGCAGCAGCTAGTAAAGTTAGGGGCTAGTACACGAGGCCCGCATCCAAGCCACATATCAACGCACGTGATTTTGTTCCTGTAAAATTTGGTTTTGCATAATTATAATCTACAAGGGCTGGTAGATGTTTCTTTGTTGTGTAGCTTGCAGTACCGTGAGAAGTGTGACAATTGTGACTTTGTTCTGACAATCTCTGTGGGCTTTGTGGTTCTGGCAGGCGTCTGACATGGGCGAGTCCATGTACGTGCATGTCTTTGGCGCCTACTTCGGCCTGAGCGTGGCGCGCGTGCTGTACAACGAGCACGTGCACGGCAGCCGCAAGGAGGGCCCGGTGTACCACTCCGACATCTTCTCCATGATCGGTAAATCATCTCAAGCCGTGACCGACAGACACACCCATACACTTCATATAAATGCTCCTTTTTGTAATAAAACTAAGGTTAAGGTTAACGACGACCGTGTTAGATTGCCGACGAATGCCGCAACGCTTCAGGCCGGTGGAGGTCATTTCCTGTTCCCCCACAGTTGGGTGCAAAGGTCAACCTCTTCCGCAACAGATCCTGGTCTTCTGTTTTGTGAATAAGTCAGTAGTGTAAGAAGTGTTTGGAGTCAGTTTTATGGATTGGGCAGTCCTGTAAGAAATGTTTTGAAGTGTTTTGTGAATAGTGTAGTTCTTTAAAAAGTGTTTTGAAGTCCACACACTCGCGTTTGACTGAGTCTACAATACACGTCTTTCTAAGATAAGCATTTAGACCACGGTGTGCTCCACACGAAGGCAATAGACGAGGGTCTGATATGATTAAAAACCAAAGCTCTGAATATACTACACGACTGAAAATCATTACATACCTGTCTGACACATGAAGGAACATCATCCACATGCCAGCATTTTGAAGATGACTGAAAGAAAAGCATCTTTACCGTGAACGCGATCGAAGGCCAGATATACTGTATATAGATATTGTGTGTTGCAGGCACTGTGTTTCTGTGGATGTACTGGCCAAGTTTCAATGCTGGTGCCGCTGAAGGCCATGAGCAGATGCGGGCTGTTGTCAACACCTACCTTTCCCTTTCTGCCTGCGCCATCATGACCTTCGCCCTCTCAGCCCTTCTGGACAAAAATGGCCGCCTGGACATGGTGCACATTCAGAACGCCACTTTGGCCGGAGGCGTTGCCATGGGGACTGCAGCAGACATGCCGGTGCATCCATGGGGCGCACTTCTTATTGGATCTGTGGCTGCCATCATCTCTGTCCTCGGATTCAAGTTCCTGACAGTAAGCAAACAGCGTGGGTGTTCTGTAGGGATGGGGATGGGGATGCAGAGAAAGCACGTAGCCTTATTATCTGGTGTCTTTGAAGGGCAAAGGGAGGGAGGGGTAGATAATAATGTCAAGAGGAGTGAAAGACAAATTTGTAACCTTTGTCTAATTTATAAATACATACAAGTATGCTGAAATACTGCAAAGTTATTTACAAACAAATGCAAGAGCCATTGCGAGATTTTTTGAAAGACTGTCAGATAAAATGCACACCGACAATGTACACTTCCTAGTAGCATAAGAGCCTGCCAGCATGTTTGCGAGACAACAAGAGTATAGATCGAGTACATCTATTGCCATAGTGCAGTGATGCCCAACCTTTTTCGGCCTGCGGGCCATATCCATTTCGGACAGTCGTGTCGCGGGCCACTTCACCGCAAAAATACAAAAAGGAAAAAAAAAAATAGAGCAGATAACATGTTTTATTAGAAACAAGTTGTACTTACCATTAATTATGTAGTAATTAGTGGCATATTTGAAGTTGTTTTCCCGAAACCAACTTCTGAATGTCCGGCCTCATCGTAGAGACACCAAGTCGGAGCACTGAATCGAAATGTTCGTCCATCGAAAAAAAGATTGAGAGACGCCCCTACGTGGGGATAAATACTTCTTCCTTTTTTCTTTCGTTTTTTTTAAGGTCTTCTTTTATTACTAACATGCCGATTTCCTGCACTGTGGGCAGAAGTTTCGCGGGCCTGATGGCACCGCGTCGCGGGCCGGATATGTCCCGCGGGCTGTAGGTTGTGCATCCCTGCCATAGTGTATTTTGGGCAGTCTGGTGGCACTGTATTAAAGCCCTTGTCACAGTGAGAATCGGCGGCCTCGTGTTCGCATCTCGACTTGGGCAAGCAGTGTTTTCCTGGGATCTATCTTTAGTTGCTGGCTTGGCGTGTTCAGACGGTATAAATGCTGCTATTAGTAGGTATGCGAACACTTAACTATATATACCTGCAGAATATCTCCATTATCCTACTGCGCACTATCATTCTGTTGAATAATTTCACACTGTAGAGTATTGTCACGACAGAAATGTAAATCGTTTTATTGTGATGCAGCCGCTGCTGTCGTCCCGCTTGAAGCTGCATGACACGTGCGGTGTCAACAACCTGCATGGCATGCCGGGATTGCTGGCGGGCATTTCTGCGGCCGTCATGGGAGCCCTATCCTCACCTGACACCTGGGGGGACAGGTAAGAAGTCAAACGGGGATGCTTGTATATAACATTACCTAAGGTACAAAGCTTGTAAATTTTGTTACCTATTTGTACATCTTGATGAGAGCCACAGCGATAACTGTACGTGTTTACATCCACTGCTTCCTTTAAATATTTCTACGTATTATTATATCTCATTATTAGCTTTTTAAAGTTTAATTAAAACTTGTCTGACCTTGAACTTGCCCTATGGCAAAGAAAAGGAAGATGAGAGACTAAAGTTTGAAGTACTCGCATCCTTTGCTTGTTTTCACGTTTGTCTCTGTTACTCTGTTAGTTCAAATTTAGTTAAAAAGCCTTGATAAACAGTAATGACAACCAGGAAACCGTGAATGACAATAATGACACCTTAAAATGAGCAAGAAAGTGTAGAAACGTAGACAATGTGGGTTACGCAGTTTGGAAAATTTAACTCTAACCCACAGATATAAGATACAAAATTAAAACAAACACCAGTAGGCCCATTGAAGGTCTCCAAAGTATCCTACGAGGTCTGACTAAACCCTGAGGAAACTGGTCAGAGACATGAGAAGTGAGTAGTTCTCCCGAGCTGGAAGTGTGAACATGATGTCTTTTGTCCACGTGTGACTCTTCTTGTTGTTTTGATTTCATTTTCTCACGCAGTTGAAGCTAAAAGATACCATTGCATTTTTACATGTGGCTCTATTAGTCTTCTCTTTCTCAAATTCTGTTACGCTTGAAACAAAAGAGTACAATTCCATTTCAGTATGTGCAAAATATTTCCCGCCCGTGAGGGATGTGGTGACAACTCCACTGACTTGAACAGGTCAGCACTAGAGCAGGGCGGCTACCAGATGGCAGCACTGAGTGTCACTCTGGCCATTGCCATTGGTGGTGGCATACTGACAGGTAGGGCATGAAGCTGGACGTGAAGCACTTCCTAATAAACATGATGTAGGGAAGTAGTTGCAGTAGTTGTTTCTGACCATCTACTATCAGTTCGTTAAAAAAATTATCTCATCTCTCCAGGTTGCTTACTGTTCCTATGTTTATTTAACAATGTGCTACATGGAAACAAACAAAAACAAACTGTAATGAGTTAATCTGCCCTTAGTTTATCCTGGGTTTTTTTTACAAAGTAACTGGGCTGCTCTTGCTTCTTATTTATGTCACAATGCTCAAGAACACTATAGCACCAACTGATGTTAATCTTTTATTAAAATTTAGTATGCTACAAATATTTTAGCACATTTTCATATTGATCAAAACCCTCACACTGTAGAATTTCAAAGAGACAAGAAATAGTGTCTTGCGGTCTTTATTTTTCAATTTTCTGGCCTTTTGAGTGCTGTACACAGATCCCTATCTAAGTCTTCTGAAATTTTATCTTCAAACACCCTGACTTTTGGGGAATATGTTTTTACAGTGTTTTAATTTGCAAGTTTATCCATAAAGCGCTGTGCTTTCTCCATGAGTTAAGGTTAGCTATTCACATATCATTAACCCTAACACTTTTGTAGAGTATCCTCAGATTTTGTCCTTTGCAGGATTTATACTGAAGATTCCCTTCCTTGATGCCCCAGAGAGAGACATGCTCTTTGATGACCAACACAGCTGGAATGTTGCTGAGCAACAATTCCCAGACGTTCTGGTTGAATCAGAAGGCAAGCACGAGAAAAACAGCATGACCTACATGTAACTGTAATGTTGAGAGCCTACCTTCACACATGACCTACATGTAACTGTAATGTTGAGAGACCTGTCTCTATACATGACCTACATGTAACTGTAATGTTGAGAGCCTGCCTTCACACATGACCTACATGTAACTGTAATGTTAAGAGACCTGTCTTCACACATGACCTACATATATGTAGACATGTTTTTTTGCATGCACCCGAGGCTCACTAGCTTTGGTTCATCTTTATTAAAATATCTTTATGATAACACAACATCTATAGCCGTTATTCAAGGCCAAACGGTCATATTGTCATGTTTCTCAATGATCATGTCTCTATATGATAATGTCATGTCATGTGTTGTAGTAGCCACGCCACTGTTGTTATGTCACTATGTGGTTGCACCTGTACATGGCCAGAAGCTAGTAGTCTATGTGTTGATGTTTCTCGAGGAAGGCCCAGGATGTCTTTATAATTCAGTCATGGTGTAGTTTGCGGAAAACCTCACTTGATTCTTGCGTCTTGCTTTAAGTTCTGTAACAAATACATTCCCTCTTCTCTGCACTCATAGTTTTTCTGTGTTTGTTTGTAAATTATTTCTGAGATAAAAGTATATTTCTCATAGCTTCTTTTCTTGTACTTTGAAAATGAAGCTGAAAATGCACCACAATACAATATTGTACAGATGTCGTTATTTTTGTCTACAATATCAGACTTTGAGCAAAGTACTGATGTGATAAAGTTTTTTTGTGTGTGTAACTTTCCTAATATTCCAGTAAATAATCTAAAAACCTCGCAAGTTACCTTTCTGCCAATTTAGCAGAGAAGTCAGTAATCACGAAATAATTGTTAATGATTATGAAACTAATTATTTTCCATGTAATCAAATATTTATAGTAAAATATTATTCATGTGTTAAATCTTCTGTAGTCGTTCAGTAGTGTTTTGTATAGAAATTGTATTCTTATATAAAATGAAGTTGCTAAAAACTTGTGCTAACAGACGATTTTGTGCTATGTGAGCATCGTGCGTGTTGTCAGCATCAACAGGCGCTTGGTTTGGGCTTTTTTGTGTGTGACAGGAGGTGAAGTTGTCCAACTTTTCCATCCAGCGGAGTATGAGAAAAGTGTTGTGACTAGGTGTGAGGGGAGTGAGTAGATACCCACATTCTGCCTGAGAGACATCTAACCGCCACAAAATGGCTGGCAGGGTATGTCAACTCCGCCCACTCCCCACCCCTCACATAAACAAGCTTGAGCCTTGCAATCTATGGCGTCTTCCACAAGCCCTGAGTTCTCCAGGATTTGCTTGAAAACCTGGATTTCCTGGCTGTAGTGAGGGAGAACCTGGATCTCTTGGCTGTGGTCAACTATAGCCTGGACCTCATGACTATGGCAAATACCTGGAGCTCCTGGACGTGGTAAAGGGCAGCCTGACACAGAGAGACAGCCTTGGTTGTTGGGGCCAAGCTTGATACAGGGAGGAGGATACTTGAGAGAGAGTGATTGTATTGTAGAAGTCTGAGACTAGCTACGTCCCAACAGTAGTGAAGCGGGAGACCCAATCTCCTTCGGGTACCGAAACTGATGAACTATAGCAAAACTATCATCTAACGAGAAATTCAACAGCTTTTTGTATGTGCTTTTTCTGAAACCTCATGCTGTATTTAAAAGATAATAAAACTTGCTGCTAAACAGTTGTCTTGTAATAACCACTTTATACGCAAAGGAAAAGCCAGAGAGAGACACACAGGTGCGCGTGAGGTGAGAAAGTCGTTCAGACTACAGACTAACCAAAGTAAACGATGTAATGAGACAGAGAGACACACACATCGCCACCCAAAAGAGAACCTTTTATCAACAAAAATGTAGGAATAATTATACATTCAGTTTTAACTTTATTTTCTTAACTAAAAATTTCAACAATAAACAGGTTTACATATTGCTATTCATGATTGTCGTGGTGTGTCTGAGGACTCAGCAGATTTCCATTCTCGAGCTCACATGCAGTCAAACATTTAGTAGTCATTCCACAAGTCCACACACAATGCCAGTCAATCCGTAAACAACCAATTTGGGTGACAAATGAACATTATAACCTAGCTGAATGTGCATCACGAGTAAAATTCCTTCCTTCCTTCTACACAAGCTTATTCACTCGGGCTTTTCCCGTTGCCTTCCTACACTGACAACGACAACGACAACGACAACGACAACGACAACGACAATGACAATTCTTTATTTGTCAGAATAATACAGACCTCACCAAGCGTGACTGTCACATGATAAAGACTAGAGACAGAACTCCGCAATGGGAATGTTTTGTGAAGCTTTACAACATCACTAACTCAACCCCTTGAATCCATACAAGCAAAAAAGGTAATATAAGCAATAATGAAATAAATATAATTAAGGTAAAGAGACAAATCGTGTTAATAAAATATATATACAGCTACATGACAGTGTATACAAATCAGGCAAACTTCTCTTTACAAACTCTTATTATGTCATTATTTACAAACTCTCATTATGGTTGTAGGATCATGGACGTGTATCCACCGCTGAATCTACCCGGTTGTAGTCCGTTCAATCTTTCTCTTCTCTCTCTCCATCACTCTTTCACATTTTATGGATAACTATCAAGTGTCACCACACCGAGGCCGTTTCGGCGTTAAAGTAGGAAACTGGTTTTACTCCACCTTTGTCCAGTCCTCATAATCTGATCCGACTGGTTATTAACTGTGACAGATTTATCGCTACCACATTTCTCTAGTCATATTTCGCTGTTTGAACTAAAACTCAAGCTATAACAGCCTCTCACATCTAGACCACCTTAGTGGTAGTCCTCCTTCCCGTCCCAAGAGTTACATCTGGCAGGAGTGGGGGGGGGGGCGGTACGAGGGAGGAAGACTCTTGGAGACGGTAACACTACAGAGTCCTACAGTCAGTCCTGGTGTCCAGGTGTTGGCCAAACACATTCCAATAGCCAGCCCCGCTCCGTGTCCGGCCTGATAGAGTTTGTTGAAAACTAGAGAAGTATATAGCCAAACACCGGGCCGGACTCATATACTCGTATACTGAATCATTAGACTGGTATCAACCTATGGTTCACTTGTCACTGGCACTTGAGAAGTAGGAAAGGAAAGGTCACTGAGAACAGGACTGGGTTTGGGAGTGGGTTGCTCCGAGTCCAAGTTTCTTGACCTTAGGGGACGCCTGGTGCCTGTCGGTGTTTGTACAATATATGACCGCGGTGCACACTGCTGCTGAATGGCTGCTGGACTTCCCCAGTGCTTATCACCATCTAGCTTCTGTAAAACAGTGTCACCTGCATGAAGTTCATCAAGTGGTCGCACACCGTGACGGTTGTCAAAACAGTTCTTGTAACACTGTTTCGTCTCTGCATCGCTCGCTGTTATCCAATTATCCAATTTCCTTGCCTTAAGGTTCTCAGGCAAGTAGGTAATGTAGTTTTCAGTTTTCTACCACATGTTAATTCTTTTGGTATTAAAGGTTCCTTTGCTCTGTGTGGGTTTCTTCTTCTGGCAATGTCTGCAATTTTCGACAATTTTTCTAATCTCTGGCCACCAAACTGCTGCTTTTGTTCTCTGCACTAAGTGATTCATTGATGACCTTAATTATCCTCTTTAGAAGATCATCATGAAGGGGCCCTGGCACAGCAATACTTGTTCCTCTGGTAAGGAGACCATGGTGCACACTAAGTTCTATGCGCACTGCATAGTAGTCACGAGGACTGTCCTCTACCCCTGTATTTATTTTGGCCACCCTTCATTAGTGTAGCGAATAGCTGCTTGAATCTTTCTTTCTTTGTTTCTGCTACAGTCTCTTTTAGACGCTTATGAGAAGCTGCACAAGAACATGAAATGTCTACACTTCTCAAATACACTTTAACATCTTCTGAAAGTGTTGTAATGTCAGACTGAGCATCGGTTAACTGCGAACATCTGGACAAGGCATCTGCAATGATAAGCTTCTTCCCAGACACATATTCGGTGATGCTGAATCTCATGAGGCCCATCAACATGAGTTGGCATCTGATGGAGGTATCTTGCAAGTCGCGATTGTTGATTAGTGGCACATTAGGTTTGTCATCAGTCTGTAGTCGAACACTGTCTACACCAATCAATTATCTGCTGAACTTTTCACAAGTCCCAACTGCTGCTAGTGTTTCTCTCTCTATCTGGGCATATCTGCATTCACTAGCAGTCAAGGTTCTTGAACAGAATGCCTCTATCTTTTTCACTAATCCTATTCCTGCTGCTGCTTCTCTGCTAAGCAGATTTTCACTGATAGCTTGCATGACAAAGACTCTTAGTGCATAAAGCTGGCCATGAAACTCTTGTGCAGTAATGAACTGTCCATCACACTTCAGGGCTCCTCCTACACTTTTAAGCACTACATCAGTCTTCAGTAACTTGGGACGTGGTGACAACTTTTTAATTATGTTAATGAAATGACAGAAACGTCTGCCCCTGTGTGAATTTTGAACTTGACATGACAACTGCCAAAGTGAAGTACAGTTGTCCATGGTGGTTCTCTACTGTCACTGCACAAAGTCCCAACAAAATGTTCCTCTACTTGTTTTTCTTCAAGTGCCTGCAATAACTTTGTTCTGCATACTGTAGCAAAATTTCCAAGGCTACCACACTTGTTGCAATTCTTTCCCTGAGCTGGACAAAGCCTTTTGTCTGTGTCAGGACACCGAGTAGGGTCTCTCGTTCACTCTTTCGAGCACACCAGCGGGGTCAGACCATTGCCCGTTCTTTCTCGCAATAAAACAAAATGATTTGCCTGTAAGAGTCTGCCTGTGTTTACTTAACAAAACAAAATAACATAAAATCTTATGAACTATTTCCTCGGGGTACTGTAAAGTGTTCTTCAGTTCAAATAACACATCCACCAAATGCACTGAATATCTTATACACCAATAAAGCACTGTCTTGGCAATGGCTCTCCCTGAGAATCACCACCACAAAAATCCACTCAATCTCTTATACACTAGTAAAACTGTCTTGGCAATGGCTCTCCAAACTTCCATCATTCACGCCCTTTCGTCCTTGCACGTGCGCTTAGTCCTAGCATTCTGACTAGGTCCATGACAGTCTGCCACAACGAGTACAGCTGGACACGTGACATGCTGATGACACAAAGCCACTCTTCTACACTCTAATGCCACGACAACCACTGGAGCATCGCGAGCTGTCAGCTGCACCTTTGCACTGACCATATGTTAGCTGAGCACCACCACTACTGCCACTACCACCGGCACTACCACCACCACCACTACCACCGGCACTACCACCGGCACTACCACCACCACCACCACCACCACCACTACCACCACCTTTACCACTACCACCGGCACTACCACCACCACTACCACTACCACCACCACCACCACTACCACCGGCACTACCACCACCACTACCACCACCACCACTACCACTGGCACTACCACCACCACTACCACCACCACCACTACCACTGGCACCGGCACTACCACCACCACTACTACCACTGGCACCGGCACTACCACCACTACTACCACCACCACTACCACTATGGGCAGCGACGCCGAACGCTTCATCGTCTTTATCTCGTTGGGTTGCACATCTGAAGCGCTGAAATCTTTGCTTCCACTCGGGCCACACTTGGCTGAGCAAAGTTAAATTGTTCGGGAGCTCTACATGGAGCCATTCCTGTTTTGATTGATGCTTTGTTATAGAACTCAATCCCACTTCTGACACCATGTATAGTGCCGCGTCCCTACAACCGACCAACACTAGACACTGTTGTAGATTAATGAAGCAGCATTAATTAAAGATGAACAAAGTGGCGCTACCGGCCAGCTCAAAACACTGAAGGGATCTGACTAAAATCCATCTAAGTACCCAACAAGTACCAGAAGTCCAAAGCCATCAACTTCTCGGTGTGACTATTGACAACAATTTGTCTTGGTCCTAACATATCCTAGCCATAAGCAAGACTATGGTAGAGAAAACTTTCTCATATCGACAATTAAACGGTTTTTAAATCCTCACTCTCGGAAACTGTTATACACAGCCTGTATTTAGTCGACCGTTGATTCCACCCTGTAGGACTCTGCTAGTGGTGCTGTCATAAGGCCTCTTGTCAACGTTCAAAGTTCAGATATCACATTGGTGTTACTCAAAACAAAAATACAGCCTCATAATTCCCCATGTGTGTGGTTTCTGCCACTAATAAACAGACTACAACTCAACTGAAGTATGCTCGTCTATAAAATACTTAGTCAAAATGTATCCTAGACTTTCTATACTATTTTTTTTTTAGCAAACTAAAACAAGAGGGTGCCTCAAACTCAATACTGCCATACCGAGAATAAACTTATTCAAGACGAGGCTGAGTATCCCGGTGGTGTTCCTTGGAGCAGTCTTCGATGACACCTCCAACAAACTGAGTCAGGTGTACACAGGTTCAAAGCAAGACTCCTACAACATCTACAACACAACCTTGAGTTGCTGACAGAGGCTTCCCACTCAACTTAAACACCTTTATATTGACAAAATGAACACGTACCACGTGCTACTTACTCATTAATTAAAAAAAGACCATGTCAAATCAGACATCAACCCCCATCTTTATGGATATTCAAAACTTTCTTTTGTCTGTTGTGTGATTTTAATGCCTTTGTTGAGAAATAATGTAGTGGTTCAGTTTTATCTACTTAGAGCGAGGGCTAGATGTCACAAATTATCAGTTTCGCTTATTGTGTTACCTCTCGAGAATAAGTGTTCATTTGTCATTAAAGTACTAGCATCGTTAGATGACTAACGCATCCCATCATTGCATAGCAAGACCTAGTCTGCGGCCATGTTATATAAATGTGCGTGTATGTGTGTGCACGCATACAATCCTACATATCCCGACAAGTAGTATACATGTACAGTTGTGAAACACACACTGTAATAAAGGGTCAAAGCTAACACATTGCAATCAAGGGTCAACACCAACACACATTGCAATCAAGGGTCAACACCAACACACATTGTAATCAAGGGTCAACACCAACACACATTGCAATCAAGGGTCACACAACACACAAATCAAGGGTCAAACACCACACACACACACAACAATCAAGGGTCAACACCAACACACACACAACACCAACACACATTGCAATCAAGGGTCAACACCAACACACATTGCAATCAAGGGTCAACACCAACACACATTGTAATCAAGGGTCAACACCAACACCAACACCAACACACATTGTAGTCAAGGGTTACAGGATTGTTGACTTTACGACTACTGCCGTCTCTGACGTCACAGACTACCACGTCATGCACGAGCAGTGTAATGCTAGGAGTTTCTCACAGACACACAGTGTAATGCTCGGAGTTTCTCAGTGTAATGCTTGTGTTTTTTCCCCAGAGAAACATGTAAATGTCACGGACGATGTCTAGTCACTTAATCCCCAGACACTTAATCCCCGACACTTAATCCCTGACACTTAATCCCCTAGACTTTTTATCCCTAAGCACTTCATTCCCGACACTTCATCCCCGACACTTAATCCCAGACACTTAATCCCGACACTTCATCCCAGACACTTCATCCCCGACACTTAATCCCAGACACTTAATCCCCGACACTTCATCCCCAGACACTTCATCCCCAGACACTTCATCCTTTATAAATCAAGTGCAGCCTATAATAAATTGTTGGATGCAGTTAGAGAGCTAATGCCTAATGCAGCTCCAGAGACTATAGTAACAGACTTTGAGAAAGCTGCGATGACCGCTTTTCGAGAGAAGTTTTAGTCATGTAGACTGTAGAGTAACGGGATGTTACTGTTCACTGAAGTCAGGCGGTATTACGCAAAGTCACTGAACTGGGGATGAGAAGTGACGATGACGAAGACGACGAGTGACGTGGAATGGTCAGATGCCTCCCAGCACTTGCCTATGTACGTGAGGAAGACATTGTCGATTCCTTCGAATTGCTTGCAGAGTCAATGCCACAACAGGATCGCATGCCTGAACTTTATCCTACTTCGAGCATACGTACATACGGGGCCGCAGACTGCGCGGTAGAGGGGATAACTATGCCTCAGCTTTATTCCCTCCAGAGTCCAGACACTTGGAACAAATACCTGATGTCATCGGCGGTGTTGCACGAACAAACAACTCTGTGGAGGGTTGGCATCACGCCCTTCAATCTCTCTTCTCCTGTCATCACCCAACGATGTGGACATTCCTTGATGGTCTACGTAAGGATTGTCAGCTACACAAGGCGTCTGTTCTACAATCATGCGCCGGCACACAGAAACGTCCAAAGAAGAAATACGCTGAGTTAGCCAAGAATTGGCAATTGTAGAGAGATATGAGTCAATGGATCGTCTTCTGTACCTCGATCATTAGCTTACCTTTCATATTGATTAACAGCAATTACCTCGCGAACACTCAAGAACAAGTTTCATATCATATTGTTGAAGAACATTACATTTACTAGCTTATATGAACTTTAACTAATGTTGTAGATGTTCAAATGACGTTGAAGTTTATAGAATGATTTGAATTTGAATTTCAATTAAATTTTTCGCTGACTTCATAATTTTTATAATTAAGGATTTAGTTTAGGGATTAAGTGTCTGGGGATTAAGTGTCGGGGATTAAGTGACTGGGAACCCTTCCCCCACCCAATCACTGCGAGGCAGGTGCGCTGTCACACTAGCAATCCCACTAACACGCCACTGCACAAATTGCCATGGAAACACCAAAGCTGGTAGACACTTTCAGACTCCTTGGCTTGGACATTAGTGGAAACGTCGCCAGAATGTTCGATTCCTCTACGCCCGACAAGGGAAGAAACTAGGCCTCCCCAGATCGATTCGAGTTATCCAGCCCTCCTTCGGTTGACAGTCACCCCTGGGTGGGTCAGAAGGTAGAAGGCTCTCAGTCTCTCCCGTAGTTAGGGATCAGTCTCACCGGGTTGTCCTTAACTGTTTCTCCACATTAGTTCCTGCAACTTAATTACTAATGAGACTACCATTCACTGCTACTAGTAGTCTCCCTCGCGTTAAACTCCTGATGTGATTTCTGTATGAACATTAAGATTTTTCTCATGAAACAATTTAACAATTCCTTTTGCCGTGAAATAAGAATTTAGAATTCAGGACAATATAAAAACGTATTTGTTTATGTTTACCTTGACTCGTCAGGGAACTAAATGCACAGTTTTTCCCTGTCTGTATTCACACCTGTACAGGTAAGACCAACCGTCTCGGCGGCTGCGTTGGGAATCCCACTCACTGTTCACTAGGCGAAAAACCTGGAGGTGAACGCTCGTTACTGGTGTCATCAGTAACCTCCTGCGCGGGCTTTACGAATTATACCTTTTTTTCATTCTCACGCGGTACACACAGTCGTACACTCCCACGAACTAGGCTTACAAGGGAAATAAGGCAGTTCTCTGACAGTAAAGCTTTCTTTTCCGACAGAGGTAAGTGTAATGCTTGTGTAATGCTTGTGTAATGCTTGTGTGATGCTTGTGTAATGCTTGTGTGATGCTTGTGTGATGCTTGGCGTTTTTCACAGAGGTAGTGTAATGCTTGGAGTTTCTCACAGAGATACTAGAGTGGAATGATTTTCTTACCGAGGTACATGTACTGCTTTGATTTGATCACAGAGGTATGTGTACTGCTTGAATTTCCTCACAAAGGTACGCACAATACAGAGCTACCACACGTACCAAGACACTCGTGCATACAAACGTGAAATTCAAGATATAAGGCGCGCACGCACGCGTTCAAACACACACACACGCACACAAGTAAATGGAGACTGGAGCGCACTCTGTCTCTCAGTGATACCCGACCTGCTTTCTGTAAACAATATATGGCTGTCATGATGTGAGACTGGTACAATTAAACTGAAATTCACATTAATCTTCCGCTATTCTGGTCACAGGTTAAGAGAAGTGTCAGCTTGTGAAAGTTGAGAGACTATTACTGTAATCCTTTTTTTGAAAAAACGAGCGCTACTAAAGAAATCGACCTCCCTGTTTTGTCAGTGTTATCTGAAAACACGCCACCATCTTGAAATGCAAGTAAGTGGGAAAAGACATGCAAGCAAACCCATGACAGTCGTTTGATCTCTGACCTCTGACCTCTAGTATTTTTTGGAAAGAGACATTTGTGTCATGTCCTCTAAGCTCATGCTTTCGTCAGCGACCTGACCTTATTGTGGACTGATGTTCACAATATCCTGCTATAAAAAATATAGTAACTCTAACCATACTTGAATTTATGATGGGCTGATGTTCACATATGTAGGTGATCACATAGAACTGTAGATAATACTCTGGAATTCCTGACCAACTGATGTTCACATATCCAGATGGTCACATAGAACTGTAGAGGATACTCTGGAATTCCTGACCAACTGATGTTCACATATGTTCATGTTCCTACTATGTAGAATTCCTGATCGTACCCTGACCTTATTATGTCCTGATGTTCACATATCCTGCTATAGAATATAAGCTAACCCCGACCATACCCTGACCTTATTATGGACATGGTCACATATTCTGCTGTTTACATATCCTGCTATAGAATTCCTGACCAACACCAGCTGGACCATCGTACACTCACACCTACGACACATACCAACACCAGCCAGCACATTACATATCTATACCCACACATACCGACAACAAGTAGACCATCGTACACTCACACCCACCACACAAGCACCAATATGACCTACATTCTCTCACAAGTATTCAGGATTTGCAAAATTAACCCTGTGTGTCCTATGTGTTTACAGAGCCGGAGACCCGAAAGGACTATTCAAAGCTCGCCGACAGACCATGTCAGAAAACTAAAATAACATTCGACACCTCACGCAGCGTCTATAGGCCACATTCATCCACCTCGATGATTCGGGAGCAAGTTCTCCTAAAACTGTTCTTCTCCTTGGCCGATGGGTTGTAGAAGCAGGTGAAGGAAAGGAAGAAGACTTTCTGAGTACAAGGCTCATAAACAGTTGGAGAGATTTACGGCGGACATTAAACGACTTAAGTTTCGTGACAGCCTTAGTTTCCCAAGTTTCCTGTCAATGCTTGTGCCCATGTCCTTTTTTAAAATAATAAATGTGCTGCTTATTTACTACAAAGATTCTCCCCAAAGCCTTTTCAAAGTCTATTATTTCTATATCCGTTTCCGCTGGTGCTGAAGATGCTTCTCTATCAGGATGCGATAGTTAAAGATCCACTCAACTTTGCTCCTACCTGAAGCCAGCTTGTTTCTTCTGATTGCAATCAATTAGCAGTGGTGCTCATGTGGTTATTCATTAATTTCAGCATGAATTTGCTTGGGTGGCTGATATCATTCAGTTGCAGTCTGTTTTGGAGCATCCAGGACTTTACATCATCTATACATTCCTGTGTCTGAGTCAGTGGTCCAGAGAGTTCTGTAAGTGGAGCTGACCGATAAAGCTGTGTATCATCAACATAACTTACATGTGACATAACGGCGTGACATAACACCAGACAGAGGGGAGGTATAGAACACAAACAGAATTGGACCAGTACAGATCCCTGAGGGACAACGTGTGTCGGGACAGAAGCATCTTAGTGAACACCATTCACAAAGTCTGGGTTCGGTCGGTGAGACACGATCGAAAGGAGGACAAAGGAACACGATAAATGCCAAAAGACTGCTGAAGTCTGTGTGGAGGTATGGAATGATCCACAGTATCAAATGACAGATCAGCTGACACGTCTAGCAAGGTCGGAAATGACACTTTGTGGAGCAGATCCTTTTACAACTTTGAGAAGTGCAGATTGAGTACATGGCCTTCTCTATGACCGACTGGAATGGACTGAAGAGATGATTGCTCTCTCCATGCACTGGGAAAAACAATCTTTTGCAGAACTTTAGACAGAAAAGACAGGTCTGTAATTCCTTAAGCAGTTGTAATCTAAAGATTGTTTCTTTATAAGTGGCACAATAACTGTCAAGAGGAGAACATGAGTTACATAGAACAATCGACAATCGACAAACAGAGAGGAGGGAATAGCTCACAAACAAACTTCTTAACAAATTGTTCACTCACTGGCTCAGGGAAAACATTTGTAATGCACATTTAAAACACTGAATGGTGTGTAAGTGGCGGATAGGTAAGACCCACAATGTCCCAAGGGACCTTTCGAGCTCACGGGGGAGTCGTTAGTTGTTTAACTTTGCCACACTGGTCTGTGGACTGTACACGTGCAAAAGGATGTTCTTTCTTCTCACTTGCACATCTGCTTTGGTTCCAGTGACACATTTCCTCTCTCCCTGGCCTGGAGCCTACCGATAGTGGGTGCAGTGTTGTTGATCTTGGCCTCCACCGATGTGACATGGTGTTTCTCTTGCTGCGGATATGTGTGTGTCTTTGCGGACCCCATCTTCCTCTCCAAGTCAACCACAGCCAGTGAGTCGGCTTGGTCTCATCACCCTTGTCCCCATCTTGCTTTTTTTCCCTGATGCCTGCTTTTTAAAAAAAATGTTTTTAGTATGCTTGAAGTTAATGTCACTAGAGTCATCTGTTTTAATGGGTCAACTTACAGCGAGTGAACGATATGTCAGGAGGGCCAGATGTGTGTATGGAGGACAAAATGGTAATAATTAAGTGGTAATAAATTTTAATTAGTACGCTCAACAAGGCATGGTTGGGGAAGTCTGAAATAGAATAATAGATGGTGGAGGCGGAGATTCCTCAGGCGCCGTTGTTACATTCAAACATAGTGATAGATAGGAAGGAACAGTTGGTTTCTAAAGATTATTTGCAATATGCAGCTTTAGCTGAAAAATGACATAATAGTTACTTTTATATTCTTATTTCAAAATAACAGAGGTAATTTGACCAGACCCAGTAACAGTCTAACAAACTGCGGATTTGGGACCCAGGCTTTCAGCGACCCTCTCCCTTCACAACCACACCACCACTGCCACTGTAAGGACAGGAGCACCACAAATCGGTCATGTGGAAAATCTTGACCGTTATTTTAAGTACTAAAAAATGAGACACACCCCCGCCGCTCTACCTTCCACCCACGTGACTGAAATCGTTGATTTGCTGCAAGGTCAATGGTTAGAAAGACGATTCCTCGACTTGACTTGGTCTAAGGTAGCAAAGGTCAATGCACAGAGAAGATTACTCTACATGCTCTAACATAACTAGTAGGCTACGAGTAGGCGCAGGGCCGCCGAGAGCCAGCCCGGGCCCCGGGACAGACGACCTCTCCGGGCCCCTTGTACTTGTAATCGTAAATTATTTTCCCAGTATATAATGTATGTTTACAATTCGAAATCTCAATATCTACACTCAAACTCAACTTCTGCATGTGTAATGCTTGGTGTTCTGTCCTTAGACCTTTCTTTACAAGAAAAAGAAAAGGAGAAGAAGAAAAAAATCCACTGACCAAGGCCGGGACCCCTTGACAGCCGCGGGCCCGGGTACACCAGACCCTGTCCCCCCTCTCGTCAGGCCTGAGTAGGCGACAAGTCTCCATGGCAACTGATGACACGAGGTCGTCACACGCTAGTGATCGTGAATTGCAGTCAGTCAGCAAGTCACGTGACACCTCACTGCAGCGTGTGTGTAAAGGGTTGGGGGGATGTCACTATTTTCCTCCCGCTTGTGTTTATTTTAAAGTGTCTGGTATCTGGTGTACTTTAAAAAATTGAAGAGGAACTCGGTCAGGTATGACTTGAGTCCAAGTTGAAATCGTGACAATCGTTATATACACGGGTGACAGCTGAAGAAACAGGGTCCTACTAAACCCGTTTCTTTTTGTCAAAGAATTCAATACATTCAAGAAAAATATTAATTAAAAAGTGAAATGGTACAGATGTGACTCGTCTGCCATTGACCATAGGAGCATTCCACTGTCGAACTATGGTATAGCGGAGACACAAATGTTAAGAAACTATGAAGCTGTGAGGAATATCTCGTCAGTCTACAGCAAACTTTAGAGACCTACTATAACAGACTACAGGCTCCATACGACACTGAGTCTGGTGCTGACCAGAAATACCAGTCTATGAAAACGCCAGTCTACCGGACCATGAGGTCTGATGACTACAACTTTTTATCGATTAAAAATATCAATCAAGATTAACCTAGTCTGTTGACCAGTTTTCGATTAGAAATATCACTCTACGTTTAACTTCAGATGACAGTTTGCAGCTGGCTACAAAGACCAGTCTACAGTTGAGAAAAAACGACTCGGTATATATTGTAACGGATTGTAACAAGCTTATATACACAGATGCAAATGTTTTAGTGACTAAATTAGTAGAAAGCCCGGGTTTCTTTTGATCATTCAATATTTCAGTCTTAATACGCATTATTGGCCCTCAATAAAATGATAAAAATAGGTTGAGCATGAAATATTCAGACATGCAAGAGATCATAACAAGGAATAAAGAAATATGACTCAGAGGGCATAACTGACTTTATTTGGCATGTAAGTGCATTGAAGCCTTTCAGAATCTGTATTGTCTACACTGTGTCTACACTGTGTGCCGTTCATGTCCACACCTTTGTTTTTGGTGTCCACACGCTGTGTTGCTGGTGTCCTGACTTGGTGTTATTGGAATCCAAACTGTATTATTGATGTCCGCACTCTGTGTTGTTGATATCAACCCTTTGTGTTGACCTTAGTCACGTGCTACTATTTTCAATTTGTCACGAGTTATTTTCATTACTTATTGGCCATATCTATCACCAAAAACCACCACAAACCATTGTTTACCCCACCCTTTTCTTGAAAACAATGTTTCTTATTACATTTTGCTGTCAAAACATCTGGCTACTGAGATCCATCACTGACCCTGTAGGCAGGGATGCGAAACACTGACGTTCAGATAACAAAATAGAAATGAGACAATGAAGAGCTCCTAGCCATCAATATATCCAATATATCTTGACATTCCTGTCGATGTCCAGTCAGATAAAACAAGCAAGTTTCTTGTCTTGGAACTGTTGATGCTTGGGGTCTTTCTAAAAGGAGTCGATCGACGAAAATGAACAGTCTTCGTTGTTATGCTTTAAGTATTGGATGCAGACTAGAATAAAGTACAATAATTTCATGGTTCAAGCCGAATGCAGAGAATGCCAGCGACTAAACTGCTGCACAACAATGCGCGCTACCGACTGCATTTGAGCCACCCAGCCACATTCTGCAGTATTCCCATAAATCCGCGCAGTCTCAAAATATTCCCAGGCCTCATAACTCTAAAGCACGGAAACAGGTGCCACTACAGAGAGGGACAGCATGTCCGAGACGAGATGTGAACCCAGGACACCTGACAAGCAGGACAAACACGACACAGCATAATAATCAGATAAAACTCGCAAGTGTTTTATTATGTTTTGTGCTGACACTAGATCGTCCTCATCGTCCCCAGTACTAGTTGACCACGAAATCAGTGGCCTGCCAGTGCTGGTCGCGGGGGTGGGAGACCTGACTAGACCCAGCATGGGCCAAGGAGCGCCACCTAGGACAGTCCTGGATGGATTTGACCAGATCCTTCATGGGACCAGGCGGCCTGAACACTCCTTTGTGACGTCCTGGGGAGCGAATAGCTGAGCGGTTAGAAGCATGTCTGTCTGTCTGTCCAAAAAACTCATCTGTCATCATTTGTATAGAACAGCACACACCAGTGCCTGTGAGATTTGGCTTTCTTGAAGCTCTAAGGCATTCTTCTTCGTTACCAAGAGGCCCATGAGGCCTCGTTTTGAAAAGCCGGCAGAGGCATTCGTGAATAAGATCCATAGTGGGCTGGGAGAGGGTAAGGCAGAGGGGCAGAGAGGGGCGTCGCCTCACATATCAAGCTGGCCCCGAGAAAAGTCACTCCTTACTCCCCAGCGACCTTTAAAAAAAAGAAAAGAAAAAAAAAGTTAGGGGACGACATATATCTGGACACTAGATATGAGAAGACACGACAGTATAGCCTCCAGAATGTTCCATCACTGGCTAAATCTGTTTACTTCACCCCTGTCGGTAACGGATCACTGCTCGCTACTCTCTTCCCTCAGTGACATATGGGATCACTATTCACCAACAGAGTGATTACAGTTCCCATTGTTCCCCCCTCCGGCCTGTGACGACAGAGCTGCTCTCAATTCAAGACGACCATAGAAGAAATTGCTTGTAAACCACCATGCACACATGACGAAATGAACGATTGTGAGGAGAGTTGACAGTGGACTGCAAAGTATCATATTTCACCATATTAAACTACACTTGCAGGTGAACAATTGCTGACAATCCTGGTAGACTGGAACTTTGCAAGAACTTGGAAATAAAGTAAACTGATGTTCTGTTCAGGAGGTTCTAGCTGTCTTTGGCCAAAGCAAGGACTTTGATACAATAATACTAAGCAAAGATTTTACTTTGACATCATAATAATAAGAAGCACATTTATAGAGCGCTTTTAATTTTTCCAGCATCAGCCGGACTCACCCCGGCCAAGATAGAATGAATTCTCTGCACAGACCAGGAATGAGAAAGGAAAGATAACAGTGGACTAACGTATGCTGGAAGCGCTTCACAGATGCAATAAGCAAGCACGTTGGTCTGAAAACTAAAGAAATAAAAGGTTTCCCTCCATGCAGTGTAAATACTGATCCTAATGAGGTGCCCGCCATCAGCACAAATGCGGTCTGCAGCCTTGCCATTTGAATTATTCAATAAGATAAGGTCTTGCTGTGTCCCATGAAAGATATCAGACACATGTAATAAAACCTTTTAGCATTCAGTAGCAGAGGTTCAGGGACAGGTTTACCCCTAGACTATCCTTCCCATTGAGTGCTTTCCTGTAGGAGAAGTAAACCTGTTGTGTAAGGTTGGGACTTAAGGGGCAGATAAAATAGGTTCAACACAGCTAGTTCTAATTATTTATAGAGAACGGTTACATGTTCACTGAGCTATCAACTGCTTAACTTGGATCACTGTTGTGTTCAGTAGTGACCACAAGCTGCATGACTATCATTGCATACAGGATGCAGAGTGTTATAGCCTATTTTAAAAAAAAGTAAATATATTATTTACTGTTGTGGCTTTAAGGGGACATAACCTATTTCAAAGACACTTCACTTTTCTGATGTGCTTTCACATATCCCCAGACTTCTTTCCTGTCGCCTGATGTCAAACATCTTCATTTTTATATCTCATTAGTGCTAAAAGCCATCGATACCTGACATCTTTTCCTCATAATGCAAGTGAAAGACCCTCTTTCTCAAAGATGTCCTGTAATGATACACTGTCCTTCATTCTCATCTCTGAGGAAAAAACCCCACTCCATGCCAAACCTCCTTGTGAACAAACCTGCCAATTGTGTGAGGATTAAGGTCAGTCTACAATTATAAAGGCTGAATAGATTTGAAGAATTGCATGCACATTGGCTGTCATTTGTGCAAGGACTTGGAATCTTGTGTTCACTGTTGCTTACACCTTACCATGTTTTGTTTCCAAATCTGTCCATACATCCCATTTCACACAAGTTCTAGCATATCTCAAATAATCACAAGGATATTTTCTGCTGTTTGGTGTAAGTGTTATTTTTATCTGTTCACATCTGTGTGGTCACTGTTTTAGGGAGCATTCTGACTCTCCATTATTTGGGAGGATGTAGTGTCGGTTAGTAAGGGTTCCTGAGAAAACATTAGAATTGAGAAGACAAGGATTGGGACCCTAGTAGTTAACTGTTAGCCATCAGTGCTCAACTACTGAAAGTCAATCCAATGTTTTGTTTTTTTGTTTATTCCTTGTCACTCCTAGAGGAGCATAGGGCTGCAACAACACTTCGCAAGCGGACCTGGTTTTGGGCTACCCCCTTAAGTTGGACCCATGTGGTTCCGACTTCTTTTCCCTTGCTCTCTACTGTTCTTCTCCAAGTCTGCTTTGGTCTCCCAATTCTCCTTTTCCCCTGAGGGTTCCAGTCAAGTGCCTGCTTGGTTTGTGCAGGGTGTGTCCTATCCATTTGTGCTTTGTGATGTCTTGGCTAGTGGCATTCTGGTTGGTTCTCTTCCACAGGCTACTGTTGGAAATCTTTTCAGTCCATGTTATTCCCAGAATGTGGCATAGGCATCGGTTGGTAAAGGTGTGGAGCTTGTTGTTAATGGTGTTTGTCACTCTCCAGCTTTCAGAACCATACAGTAGGACAGCTTTCACATTTGTGTTGAAGATGTGGATCTTATTGTGGAAGAATAAGCTCAGGAGTTCCAGATAGGGGGTAGACTGGCGAAAGCATGCCTGGCCTTGTTGATGTGGCTTTTCATATCACCTTGGCAAAACCCTGCTTATTCTGGTCTGTCTCTTTTCTAGTGCCTTCTTCAGTCTCAAGTATTACTCTTGTCAGGACTTTGCTGGAGACGGACACCAGCATGATCCCCGACAATCGATGCACTGGGAGAGGTCTCCTGTCTTTGGTAATTTGACCAGGGGACCTAGTTTCCAATCTGTTGGTGCTAGCTCATAACCAGATCTTGTGTATGAGGGGCCGTACAATTTTTGCTCTTGGTTCTGCCTTTAATGCTTCTGGGAATATGCCATCTGGGCCTGCTGCTTTGCCACTTTTCGTACTTTTTATAGCTTTGATGATTTCTGTCTTAATGTGTTGATGTGAAGTTGTTTAGTTGCTGGTGGTATGTCAGGCAAGGATGGTGGCCAACAAGCTCTTTGAAGTGCTCCATCCAGCGGTCTCTTTGTCCTGCATCGTTTGTTGTGGTTTTGCCATCTTTGTCTTTCACTGGCTTGTTTTGGCTAATGCTCCTGCCCGAGTTCGGTTTGTATAGTCGCATCATGTTTCCATGTATAGCTGCTGTCTCTGCTTCCTCCGTCAGTTCATAGGTGAAGCGTCTCTTGTCCTTCCTGACAGACCTGTTCACTTGGCAGTTGGCCTCCCAATATTCAGCTCTGAGACCTTCTATTGCTGATCTTGACATTGGTTGAGCTTCTGTTTCAGTCCCTTTCTTGATTCAGTCTTTGCCAAGGTGTCTGGGGTCATCCATTTCTTGTTTTCTCTTCCCTAGAACATCTGTACTAAATTTTGAGCTTGTGGTTTGCCTGCTGGATCAACGAAGGACTTCAGCCTAAGCTGGGAGACTGCCACTAAGAGCTGGTAGTCTGAAGAAACACTGGCGCCTCTTCTCACTTGGACATCTTGAAGACTCCTGCTCTTTCGAGAAACTATTTTATGATCGATCTTGTTTTCTGTCTGGCCATCAGGGGAAGTACAAGTTGTGTATATTTTTGTGTGGGACCACGGTGTCACTGTAGTCATTGAAAGTGCAGAAGTCTGTGAAGAGCTCCCTGTTTTCATTGCAGGTGCGGACGCCATGTCTTCCCGCTCCACTTTTACATTTAGGTCTCCCATCATGATCTTCAGATATCTTCTTTAAAATAATGTCTGCCTATTCCTATATTGTTGTGGAACTGCAACAGTACCACAACAACACAGAAACAGGCAGACATTAATTTAAAGATTAAAAAAGTATGGCAACATGAGTGCACGTGCAAAGTTGTCATCATTTTCGCGCCTATTTCTGACACTGAAGTTGTTCTTCATATCTAATTGTTTATTCATGTCAACTTAGTGTGTAACCATTAAAAGAGTGATGGATATCTCATTTTAAACAGTAAACAGTATCAAAACACGACGTAATATGCTTAATTTCCTTTGGATTAACAAGAAAGTGCAATTTCACAATGAAATAAGAAATACTTTTTTCATTGAATTTATAATTTTAGTTTATTTTTCTGTCATTTATATATATTTTTTAAATACTGCAAATTCGTGCTTTTGCCTGGTAATCAGAATCAAAAGTCGAAACACGGGCTGTTAACAGTTGGCCAGTCCATTTTGTTTTATTAAAAAAAAAGCGAACAATGGAATTCTTCATGAGAATGGTGCATACAACCATCACATTTGAATTCTCCAGTAATTTAGAAAAAGGCTTAATCATATGTCTCTGCTATGATTATTTACACATAAATTTAGCGAAACAAACACACCACAGAATGACTGAAACCACAGATAAACAGTGAAATAATCTGGCATCTGCTGGTTAAAAAATAAAAACTTCAGAGATGACAGACGTTTTCCACACTAAAAGTTTACTCAAAAGGCTTTATGGCATAATCTGTTTAATAAATCACTAACAAAGCTTTCATTAAGAAACACATCTCTCAAGTCAGGTTTATCAATGGCGCTTTGGCCTTTTAAGCTTTTGCTTTTGCTTTTTAGCTTCAAACCGTGACAGTTTCTGAGCCTTCTTTATCTGCTTCATCACTCTTTCTGTCTTTTGCTCAAGTGACAAGGATGTCTTCTTTAAGGGAATTTTGTTCTCTGAGGAAAGTTTCTGCCTCTTTGGCCCAGGAGTGGCGGGAGAGGGTTTCAAGATGCCAGGTCTGGGCGACACAGAAGGCATAGGTGAACACACGGTCTGAGTACCATTCTGAAGAAACTCGTCAAGATCTGTACAGAAAAAAAGGAGATTACAATATGCAGTTTATCTCAAAGGGCAATTATATTATATATAATATTATATTGGACTAGCAGGGATAGCAATTATATACAGCAGCTCACACAATAACTCAATAATACACACATAGAAGCTGTGGCCTGATAAAAAGCAGGTGTAACTCCCAAAAGGACATGCATAGATAACAGTTAAAGCAATGTTGACATCACAGTGCACAGCAGACCTACCAACAATCTTAAACATGCTTGTGATCCGGCACTACAGACTGCATTCTGCCTTGCAGCGTACTAATATGTATCACTTAAGACCAACATATCCCACAAATGCTTAAATCAACTAATTTAACAATTGAAAACAATCTGTTACGCATGCCCAATTGGCTGAAAAGCCATTAATGGATGCTTTATACTGGGAGGAAAAATAAAGCCTTAAACTCAAGTAAAAAAAATATCAAAGCACTTACTTGTCACCCTAGCATTTTCAATCAAAGAACCACCTGACGTAGAATGTTTTGACCCCTGACCATCCCTATAAGGAACGCGCCTTGTATAGAATGTTTTGTCACTTTACAATCTTCAGTTATAAACTCACCTTGAGAGGAGTTTTTGTCCAGATTGAACACCACCTGCTTTTTCTCTGAGCCAGCCTGAAACAGCCATAGCATCATTGTAAGAACCAATGAAAAACCAAAAAAGTGCTTTCTTCTGGTTTTTCTTTAGCCAACCGAGGAAAGGGAAGAGAATAAAACTACTGACTAGGCACTGCGTCTCCAAGTAGGATACATGTATATCTTTCACCGAGAAATAGCATTCTCCTATGACTAAATTTTACATTGATGATAATGAGCCTTACTTGAAGATGATTACCATAACAGTCCCAGACAACTGATTAGGTTGAGAAAATGTCCAAGTCACTGAGAAATAAACCGATAACATAGCAAGGCCAAAGGTCTTCACTAGCATGCAAGCTAGTCAATGAAGAGCTACAAGTAATAAAGTCATAAATATAAAGTGTACAAAGGTTGCTAGGTTTGAGAATCCCAGCTGCTACATATAAGATATAAGGCAGAAATTAGCTGTGAACCTCCAAGTGGTTGCAGCTAAACCTAAGTCTGTCTCTTTACTCACAGATGGCAGGCCAACACAAGACATTGTAAAACAGGGATAAAGCCTACCTGCTTCTAACCCATAGCATCTCAAAGACAAAACTCACCCTATGGAATCTGCAACAAAATTCATCTTATCATGAGCATCACCCTACAGATGTAGTAAACCTCATCTTAAGCATAGTCAAATGTGTTGAACTCAAAGCAAAATCTACTTACTTTATGTGCAGTGATTTTGGATGCAGCTTGCAAAGGGGTTGAAAAGTCTGTTCTAATAGGCTGACATCTAATGTGTTCATCATCTGTCAAGGTAAATGTTTGATATTGAAGCTCCAGAGCAATGCTAGAGGACACGGGTGCCATAACCTCCCACCACCCACTATTGCCTAAAAGTGGGTATAACCATCCACCATTTTTTGTCTCCAACTACCCACTGTTTTTTTTTACACCTTCGCCAGCTACCACCCAGACCCCAAATCTTGAAATTTCTTTTAATCATCTATATAACATCAGAGTATGTAACAGGTACAAAGTGGAATGTTCAATAAGAGAAAGAAAAAATTACAAGATCTGGCATTTTCTAATAATTCTATTATTAAATGTCATTTTACATCACTGTAACAGAAAACCATTTTCCTACAATCTTAATGCACCATGTGTGCAGCGTCTGCATGTACATCTTGTCAAATGCTGCAATCTTTCCAAATGCTCCTTTCTTTGACTTAGACTTCTCATGCTTTGTGTGAAATCTCCTAACACACTCACTGTCTTCCCTGTTATTAATAAACAGCCATACATACCTAACCCCCCCACCAATCACACACAAATAAAATTCTATTAAAGGGTAATTTAGGTCATGAAATGAATTTAGAGGAATAGAGCTACAGTGACAGACTTTGCAATCTTGTTTGCTTTCTCTTTTTGCTGACTGGTGTAGCTTTTGAGTCCCCTGGGATCAACTGGTTTGTCGCATGATTCTCTGTCAAACTCTGTTGCACATTTTTGCACTCTGTATTGACATTTCTGGAAGCTGGAACCAGATGGCTTGTGGCACCAATGGTGTCACAGAACCTGCAAAATATGTATGCAATATCATTAAATGATCAACGTTCACCAGACTTCGAAAAATTAGGACCAACATTGTAAAAGATCATTATTTACTATCTGGATGAAATTAAGGAGAAAAACAGATGACCACAAATTGTAGCCTTATCATGCCCATAAACACAAGAATAGAAACATTCAGACCTGCGATGTCATACAAGTCAATGGACACATTGCAATATTTACTCTTTCTCATCTCTAAGCACTTGATTTACCAGCTCACTATAGTTTTAAATACTAAAGCATTAGATTCTGGTCCTGTGTCAACAGCATGGACTGAAACTTTCTCATCTGTACTATTCTGCTATTGTACTGATGTCATATCTGCACTTTGCCATCTCTGTTGCAGTCTGGACATGCAAAGACACTTGCCTTGGGCTCACTGTAACTGCCCTGTATCTGCCAAAATATGTTCTTTGAATCACTTAAACATGCTACTGTAGACTGACCCCCATCATGACTGACAAATGTTACTGTTATCCTTTTGATGCAGTAATTTTTATTTTTCTGTATATTTGTTTAAATGTGTTATGCTCACTCAGAGTCTGCATTTAGATGATTCTGTTTCTGTTAGCACATGCAAGTGTGTGACAGAATGTGAAAATGAGTTAGTAATGCACATCCTATTTTCCAAATATACAGTTATGCCAATTTAAAACTGCCTTTAAATTATTCCTTGCTGCAAAGGTCATTTTTACGATTTCATATCCCTTCCAGCTGATTTCCATCTTGTAACGAAATTCTGTAATAATTGCAATCCCTCAATGAGGACAAACAAGTCTCAATACCATAATTTGTATAATAGTTTTGATCCTACAATTTGTTAACTTCCAGCAGACTCCCAATAGTTTAGTTCCTTATGTTCATTCAAGCAACTTGCACCCAGGGACAGAAAGCAGCAGAGATAGAGGGAGAGAACTGTTTACACCTATATGGCTTGGCTAAGAACAAAGTGTGAAAAAGAACAGCTGATGTCTCTTAGATTAGTGCTAAGGTACATGTACACACCCATGAGAACACCAAGGGAAATTAATGACTTACACTTTCACAAATTTGTAGATTTTACGTCGTACTTTAGCGGAGCATGTAGAAGCCCCAGCAAGTTCAAAGAGCGTGGCTGCTATGTCTTTGTAGCTGTACTGTAACAAGACATTTATGACAAGGTTATAGAGACAGGCTGCCATATCTCCATCAATTTAATTCTCCAATTGCATCTGTTACTAATTTGCAATTAAAAGAACGTGCCCCAAAGATCAGGTTCCTTCCTCCTTATCAAGTGAAAACATAAGTTCGAAATGGATTCAGGTAAACCTTTTAAAGAAACTGCAAAGGTTTTGATATGTTCTTTAGTTATCTTGTATTTGAGAAGTATTATGTGGAATGAATGCATAGCATATGTATGAATTAGTTATTCAAGAACTGAAGGAGTTAAAAGAAAGAACTTAAGAAATACACAAGAAAGCTTGAATAAAGTTGTATTCATGAACAATTGCTTCCCTTTGATAGTTGAATGGGACTTTGTATCGCGCTGAACTGTGTAACAAACTACACTTGGAAAGACACCTTTAAGTACAAAAAAAAAAAAAAAAAAAAAAAAAAAAAGCCTCAACGAGTTTAACTTGTTTCACCCATTTGACTACTCTAGTTTAGAGACAAAAACTAACATCCCTAGTTGTTTGAAACTTCACCTGTAACTGACTTGTTTTATCTCACTCTGCAATATGTATTCTATGATATCACGAACTATATCCCTGGACTGCTGGCAGACGATTCTTTCCAGTTAACTACTAAAACGAGGCATAAGACAAGAAAGCTTCCGGTTTATTCACATTCTTTGTTACAGCTCACCAAGACTAACAGCGGATCACTTCGCAAGAGGCTAAGCTTTGGTCTTGGCAGACAGATAGAAATTCTTATCCTTGTAAATGGGACAAAAAACAATTTACAAAGTGACTCTTTAATAATGGTAACTGCCTATGCCAAGACTAGCTTACTTTAATTATCAGGGCTTCTGCTAAGGCTAAATTCTTTGGGGTGCTACGGACCCCTTCTTCAGATTTTTAAGGTGTCCCTGTTCTTCGCCCAAATTTGACCCCATTGACGAAAATTGAAGGGGTCCTCCAAACTTTTAATGGGTACTGTACGCAATTTTTTGTGTAAGCAGAAGTCCTGATTATGGATTTTATTTTGTCCATGAAGATGTAAGATGTTCATTTTTTCTAACCAATGGGGAGACAACTATTCTGTCAGACTGAATCTGATGGAGAGTAAGCAAGTCTCTTCTTTAGGCTGGTGTTAACGCAATACCCTATCATTTAGCAGCCTTTTCATTTCCGTGCACAAATGATATAAGGAGATCGAGTATATCTGCGTATGTTAGCTTATAGCATTCTTTCATGGTCAGCTAAATGACTTGAGCTTAACTGACATAATGAGCAACCTGAATTAAAGAGAAGTTCTGAGTCTGACAAATGGTGTCACGAAGGCCTGCTCTTGGCAAAGTAAAAAGTTTAGATATTGGTAGCAAAACAAATGAAAGCAAAGTGCAAAAGCCTACTTAATGCATCAAAAAGCCCAGCATGGTCTTCTGTGCCTGGATCTTTCATCTTAAACTGTGCGCCAGCTAAGATTTACTGGGTGCTACTATCAAAACCTTTCTTCCCAAGCGAGGGAAGCTGGACTGGAGGGGGGAAGTGGTTTGAGAGAATAAAACTTTAAAATGTAAAAATTAAAACCGTATGTGCAGTGACGTATGAATGAATGACATATTATTAATGCAAAACAATAAGCCTAAGAACAAATATAACTAGTCTAACTCGTTTAAAATGCTAGGAAAATTGTTCCCCTCTTTGTGTGTGTGCCCACTGACTGCGCAGAGACAAGAATCACAAAAAAACACCTGTAGCTGTGCTGGTCTGTTTTTAATATCTTTGTCTGCAGTCCTGGTCCGCTCTGATTTTGCTTGCTGAAGAATGCAGCCAAAAGTCTGGTGAATAATGCGGTCTGTGACATGAAGCCTATAATGACAGAAGAAGACACACAACATTGTTAGTCTGGTGATGAATAGTACTTCATATAAATTACTACTTTGAATATTGACATGAAATATTGATTATTTATTGCAAGGTTGGACTAAAATTCAGACAGATCTTTGTTTTGCTATGTTAAAGAACATGTACTGTCACATTATGTCTGAGTGTGGCTGACATGGAAAAATTAATCTGTTTGTAGTGTGCCTTGATGCTTGAACAGTAACCACTACTGCACACTGAGCACATCATACCTATATGCATAAATGTGATCTAAAAATTACCACAATTGATAAATTACAGTAGACTTACAAATTAAATGCATTTTGTTCACCAACCATCTAACAGCAACAATACACATTATATATTGTGCAGGTTAATGAGCATCGCAATAGAAGTGCACACACACACACACATAAAAAAGACAGCATTCGGTGAAGACAGGAAGTAACTAGTGCCATTACTTACCTATGGGAGTTTTGGATGAAGTGGTAGAAGGGTTCCAGTAGGATACCAATCTGATGGCCAGTCAGCTATTGACACAAAATGCAGTAATACTTTCAGGGTCTTTATCCAGGGTTCCCAGGGATCAGGGATGGTGCCAAGTAAGGACCTTACAAGGACCTTTCATGAATTTATAAGGACCTAAGTGACAGCCATCAATGCTCTCATGTACAGTCAGAAAAAGGTATTATTTATGAATCTTTGGTCTTCTTTATGTTGTGATATACACTATTCTAGTAATATATAATCAAAGAGTTAATTCTGATGCCTATCGACCATATTTAGATAACTTAAAAAGTCTCTTTAGCACTCGATAACATATACTATTAATGCTAATGTTCCAAGTTTTCTAGAAATCTAAGTAACAATAATTGCAAGGTTCTTGATTACGAAAGTAATCCGTAACACAAATACATGTATCTTCCAGAAATACTTTCATGCGCTTCTTGTGTCTATCAGTAAGCATGTGCTTCTTCAAAACACTTTCGCCCATTGACGACAGATTCAAGGATATTCTACAGGCAGCAGATCATGCACAATGTTTATCTTTTATCAACCAGTCTTTATATTTTTCTTCCTTTAGCCAGTTCTCCTGAAAAAAACACTTCCCCGGCATTTTCTGAATTGTCAAGACAAAGAAATGTGGTCACCCGTCAAGACTAAAATCTCGTGAAATGTAAGTTCTTGTTGTGAACGAGACTTGGCAGTCGTGCGATTAAAATAGTGTGAGGCGAAGAATCGTCTGTATTCTGTGCCAAAGTTGACTCCGAAAATAAATTTGTGGATTTTTAAGAGGCATGAAAAATAAATCTGTGGTAATATTTTATCGATATAAGGACTTGTAAGGGTCACAGAGAAAATGTAAGGATGTGTGTGAGGAATTACCCATTAGTTTACCCAGCTTGTATGAAATACCCCACACTGACGAAAACATTGAACCATAAAAATGAAAAGGATCACCTACTACTAAACTAAGAAGACAAAAAAGGTATATTTCCCAGTTTTTGGACGGATACATATTTCTTACTGCAGTCTCACCTGTTCTGCACCGACTGTCCTCAGCTCATCCAGAAAGATATCAGCCAAGTGCAAACGTAAACTGTCAGGTATCTCTTCCTTGTCTGGCCTCATCACCTCTTCCTTAATCATGCCTGCTACTGTTGAAGCACACTCATCCCATCCTGCATTCTGGGCAACCTTAAATGTCTGCCTTAGCAGGTCACGCACCAGCTATAACATACATATAAATACAATATTAAAAGTCTGTCTTAGAACGTCACACACTAACTGTGACATACACATAAATACAACTTTCATTTTTCCTTGGATGCTCTTAAAGGGATACTAAAGGGTTGTGATAAGGCTCTGGCGACGGTCAAACGTTTCAAAACTATATTTAGTTAAAATTACAGAGCATGAGAGCAATGCAGGAGAAATAAATGATTCGTTTCTCACTTAATTACCGCTTATTAACATTATTTCGGTTGCCAATGTGTATAAGAATCGAAAAAATCCAGTGAAATCGACCCTTGTGTCCTTCCGCCGAGTAGCCACGATAGCTTCCCGAGACGGTCAAGCAGACAAATCCTCTTGTGACGTCACAAGAGGACAGGAAGTGTCTGTGGTCATTGCTAGGATAGTGATCGGTGTGTTTCATTAGTTGGATTTGTGATATCCAAAATCATTAACAATCAAGATTGCCATGAGTAATGTTCAATTTTACCAATTTGAACCACTTGCATCAGCTCACAATCGACTGCACATCCTCAGCGGACGAGGAAAGTGTTGCAGCAGTCGAAGCACAAAGCAGGTACGTAGGACTATAGAAGTAAGTCATACTGTGTGCACGGGAACAGAAAGTGAACGCATGCTTTACCTTCAAGCACTTTAAAATAAACATATTGCACTCGAACTCTTTACACTGGGCATTGTTGTTGATGAATTCACTTCGTAGTGCATTTAAAAAATAAAATTACATTATGTATGCTAATTATTTCCCTCACACACACACACCCCGGAATATTCACATTGTATATGATAATTTGCGGTTTTAAAGTGAACTTTCCTAAGGATAGTTTCAAAATTAATATTTTGAAATATCTGTATTTAAATATTTTAAACAGACAATATTTGCAGCCTTTTTGGGGGTATAGTTTGAATAATTCGACTAATGACTTACTTTTTTAACAACGATGCATAAAATTCAAGCAGAGACATTTGCTTTATCTGTTATTATGCCTGTGCTTTTAACTTATATGTTTGTTGTTTAAATGTGTGTACATAGATTCATTTATCAGAGTTTCAGACTGGTGCATTTGTGAGGAATGGCCACAACAAAAAGATGAAAAAAAAAATGTTGCCTTATTATGCACAAATTGAAAATAATTTAGAGGAGGACCAGATGTGCATTACCAGCCATGAAGGCTATTTCTTATTGTCTTACTGGTGCTTTAGCCACTTTGCAGGCAAACCATATATAAATGGCAAAATTTTTAGAGAAATGCTCTGAAGAATAAGAAAAATCTTATACAAAATGTTGAAGCATAAAAAAATGTAGAGTAAAAGCTTAAAAGTGAATTGTCAAGAAAATATTCTCTATACAGCATGAAAATTGCTACATTTATCCAAATCCAGTTATTGGACACACTTCATATCACATGTCTAAAAATATTTTCATGTATCTGACATGAATTGTAAAATAAGATCTTCCCTTTATTAGCATTAAATTTTTTTATTTGTTCAAACTCAGGTATGGGACACACTTCATTTTTATGTCCAAAACAAATCTTGCATGCATCTGGCATTTTTATTTTACAAACATCATTTCTGAAATACTTGGTGCTGAATGTACCTTTCATTCTTTATTTTCTTAAAAACTAATAATAATGCAAGGAAAACTGTGTGACAACTGATTTTTGTTTTCTCATAATATACAGACATGTGGCTTAATCTTTTTAATTCCTCAAGTTCCACTGCATGTGAATTTTTCATTTGATTGCTTGTAAGCATTTAAAAATAGTTTCAACAATGTATATTGTCATAATTTTCTTAATTCTTGCACAGTTATGGATTCCACTAAACCAAGTGGACAATTTGAGATACATGTGTGTTTGTGTACTTGTCAAAGGTTGAACATTTAGGAAGCCTAAAAGAGTGTGGCTGTGATGTCCAGGAGTAATGATGGCCACAGGAGTTGTCTTGGCATATGGTTATAAATTTGACTTCTATGCGACACTCGTCTATAGTTGTGATAGTAAAGGGGTTGCTACACTGCCTGCAGACGCTCAGCAGCTCCTTCTTTTCGTGAATGATAAATTTTCTTTCGAGGAAGGGATTTGTGTCCAGTTCACTTTTCTGAGAATTCCTAGAGACAAATATCGAGACTAAAATCATAGTTAAAACCATAAATCATTTTTATAACTAAATATCAGCTTAAATTCTTGTGCTAGCATGTTTCTGATATAAACTATCAAGTACTGACTGTTTGTTAGTAACTGCAATATAAACTTTGTTTACTGGTGCTCTTTGACTGCTGAATTATTCCACTCTGAGGTGTCGTTTTCATTTTCTGACTCCCCATATCGAATATCAGGATCACACCTAGCAGACATTTATAGACACAATTTCCTTCTTTTTCATTTCATTATGAAAAAAAATTATCGACATAAAATTGTACAAAGCCAAATAAAATATTTTTTTATCTAAGTGTTTAAAACTGCGCATATTTTTGGCCTTGAATATCCTTATAAGAAGAAAATATCTGGCACAGTCTGTGGAATTCATGCCAATTTAAGATAAAAGAGATGTGTAATAGAAAAAAAGAACTGAAAAGTGGCCATTACCTTTCAGGATTGGAGCTGAGGTCTGAGTTTGTCTGGACCTCTTTATTTAAGCATAGTTGAACTGTTTGTTGTGACTGACTCGTCATAGTCTGAACATAAAGTTTTTATAAAGTAATCATTCAACAAAACATTAAAACAATAATAAAACATGTATGATTATACCATGTGATCAAGCTATTATTATTTTTAATTCTTTACAGTATCCAACATAAAACACAATCATTTATATTACTCTAATTTTCAAATGTTGAAATATCAAGTCTAACTTCCGCAGTGTACTGCACATAGATTTCACTACTATTGTTGATAAGCTCATTATGTAGGAAATACCTTTCATGTGTATTTTATTGTTTTTAGATTTCATAAACAAATGGGCTGTCTTTTCAAAAATATGAATTTAAAAATATTTCATTTTATAAAAAGCAAACATGGATTTTAAAAAATAATGTAACAAGGGCCAGGATTTCAACAATCATTTCTTTTATACTTGCAGTTTGATGATGACATTTTTCATTTATTATGCATGTACTATGAATTTTTACCTACTGAAACCCGCTTATTATAAGTACCACATAACACGTTTATTGTTATGTATTTTTAATAGATGTATATTGTAATGTTATCTACCAATAATGAATAGTGCATTTTGTAAACACAGTAACAGTAGCACTGACACTGACCTGTTTATGCTGTGGTCGTTTGGCAAGTGAAACACGTCTGTCAGATAAATCCTTCTTTCTTTTTCGAGAAATTTCATTGTGTTGAAAAATTGTCGGAATTGCATCTAGCAGAAGCTGTGCCTTGAAGGCCAAACCTAACTGTTTGGACATTCGGGTCCGGCTAGTAAAGCTTGCATAACATGTCCCACTCTCTGGGTTCCCAAACGTGTGGATCGAGCCTTGTTATTGTATGACCCACTCTTTTTGTAAGGCTCTGTCTTTCGGAAACTGATGAAAAGACAATGTCGTATCTTTTCCCATCTTTTCGTGGCAGTCGGAAACCACACGTCATAGGGTCACGTGACGGAGAACGAGACTTCGTCGACGCAAACGAAAGAGTCCCGTGATATTTCTCTTATTAAACACAACATTCTACTGAAAACCTTCAACTTTTTCCACATGAACAGACATGAAAATAGACGAGATTCAAATTTATCCTACTATTTACGAGTTTCTAAGCAGTTTAATTTTCCCTTTAGTATCCCTTTAAAAGCTATATGCACTATAAAATTGCTTTTATACTGGTAAAATGAAGATGAAATAACTCAACAGAAATAAATGCTTCTGTGGGTGTGAATCTCTCCTAAATACTTGACGGCTTTTATAAACTGCCAGATAGAGCAGAACATTCACTACAACAATACAAACTGGTCTGAAAAATGATTCACTAGTCTGATTTCTTCTCACCATCATAAATTTATCCATCCGCCACTGATCCAATGATTTCCATTCTCGAGCCTCTGTGGCGAAAAAGCAGGCAGCAAAATTTAAGGCGGCCTGAGGTGACGAAAAGGAGTCCATGACAGTTGCAATCTTGTTGGACAGCTCTTCCTGGTGACATAATGCATATGTAATTTCCTGTTTGACCTATAACATTCACATCATTTATAAATGGAAACTCATAGGATGATACCACTGTTTAGTACCACTGACAGCTGTTCAGTAACATACTGGTGAAGTTGGTATAATCATAATTCAAACCAAACACAAGATAAAAACAAAAATTACGGCTAAAACACCAAATGTTACATCATATCTTTGAAAAAACTTCATTATCAAGAAAAAAGCTTCATGTAATATAAACAACTTCATAAGCCTTGTTTAAC
The DNA here is from genome assembly GCF_003073045.1 of Pomacea canaliculata. Lineage (NCBI taxonomy): Eukaryota > Metazoa > Mollusca > Gastropoda > Architaenioglossa > Ampullariidae > Pomacea > Pomacea canaliculata. The sequence goes on along the minus strand of NC_037596.1, from coordinate 19,710,727 downwards.
ACAAAAGCAAGCATGAACAAAGTGTCCATGTACAAATATGGACAATAAGACATTGGGTTAACCTGAATGAGAGGCTTATCCTGCATCCACATGGAATAGTGAAGACCCTTCAGTAACTTCATCAGCTCATCCCGACTAAACTCTGGAATCATGCAACATTTCATACAAAAAGTAAGGTCTCTACCTAATCATATAATTTACCTTCATTTTGAGCTGACGTTTAAGTCACACAATTATTAAATGTTACATTAAGGAGGCAGACAGCATTTCCAATGCACTTTCCCAGATGATCCAGCTAGATTGAACTCTTAAATAAGCATTAAATTTCAACCATCAAGTTTTACTCCTTATACATCTGCAATGCTGTTACTGATATGAGTAGTGTAGCCGGACTGATCTGCTACAGTAGTAAGTGTATGTTTGTGATGCTGGTATTACTAATATTAGTAATAACTGTATACCAAGATGCTGTTACCGATAGTAAGAGTAACGACAGAAGCGCTAGGTCATTTCTTACCTGTTTTTGCCGACCTCACAGCGATATATTTCTTTAAATATTTCAGCGAACGGTCGCGTGTTTTCTTTTCATTTGATGCAAGCCGTTGTGCAAACTTGACCTCCACAGAGTTCTCCATGAATTCTGCACCTAATGCAAGTCTTGCAACACGTGGCCCTGTGCGCTATTGACAACCGGAAGTCACCTTTCTGACCTTGACCCTCGGTTCTTGTAAGATATCCGCAGAGAATGTATTTTAAACATAATATGTTTAGTATGACTATAAAGATAAAAATCAATCAACATGCAGCTTAAAGCGTTAATTAATAATTTATTCCAAAAATTTAACAAATCTTCGACATCAGTTGCTTCGGTACTGTCGTCTGTCGGTATAAGGATCGAGATACGAATTTGCATATTATATTACTGTATTCTACATATATATACTCACCTGTTAGTTTATAGATGTAAACACAGCTGTGAATATTATTACTGCGTTGTACACATATGTATATGTGTATTAACCTGTTGATCTATATACAAATAGTGATGCTGCAAATTAAAAAAAAGAACACAGCACGCGAATGGTGGTCAACGTTTATGAAGCAAAAGCATCTAATTTTCTGAGAAAATGCTATAAGTGTTTTCATTTTGTATATGATATGATATAATGAAGCTTTTATTGCCAATTACATTATACTTGGCATACGTGAACAAACAGTTCGTCTAATGGTGAGTTGAATGAACACGTATACGTTTCTGTAAAGGTGTCTCTAAAATATATGACTTATATATATATACTGCTTCCCCTCCACCCTCACAACTGTCATAGAGGAAAAGCAGCTTTCATATGTATCTTGTCTGCCCGTATCAACTCTCTCTTTGCCTTAAATAAAAGTGCTGTCGATTGGCTTTCCTGTCGGCTCATCATGGTGCGAGTTTCGGGGCACTGTGCACACTGCCACACCCTGCCACATCCCATATCCTGGTTCACCCTGGGGTTATGAAGCAAGTGTTCTTACCCCAGGATAAAATGGGAACTCAAGGAAAAGCCTCGATCGTGTTTTCATAGCTGAAATACAGCGTCCATATCCAGCGAACACTATTTCATGTTATTTTCTTTCCATGATCTCGATCGTTGTCACCACTTATACACGCAGCACAAGGGGGAACAACATCTGCATGCTCGACTCACTACTTATAACTTCGGAAACAAGACTCCTTTCCTTGAGTTCCCCACGAGCTGCTCGAAAGCAACGACGTACCCTCGCTTCATCACCACAGCGCCAAGAGGTTAGCAAGTGCAATAGAAAATGCACTCCATGGCAAGCCATCGGACTTGCAGCCACACCAACGACCTCATTTGTCGCACACTCCCAGTCGTCAGGAACACGCAGTCAAGAGAAATTGCGGCCATGGCAAGACTGGGAACTGCAGCCACACACTGGGATCCATTCTGTGCTTTGATCGTCGATAGAAAGCGAAAGTCGACACAGATCACTCAATGCACCTTGCGCAGGTGTTTGATGTAAGGCACATTAGTTGCGGATAATTGTTTACTGCCACCAACATCACTGCTTATGTTTCCCATCTCCATGATGAAAACAGAAATGCAGGCCTCAGCCTGCATTGCAATGATTTCTTCGATCTTCGGGCCCAAGACCTTTGAGCCAGTCCCAAGCGATGATGTTTTCAGGGTTATTGTTTATTAAACTTGTTTGTCGACGAAGCGTTGGCGGGGTGTGTTTAAAGTTAGGTTTGAGTCAACATTTACATATAAATCAGTAATTAATACTACATAAAACTAATAAAACCTATATTATATTTTCATGTATATTCGGTATCATTCAAATACGCACTGCTTTAGGAAACAGACGGTTCAGCGATGTGAATATAATTGTTTTCCGTTTTCCTTGAGGCAGGAACTGACAGTCTTGAGCAATGCAATAGTTTCAGTGATGGGAATATTTGCTGTGGTTACAACCCACTAGTATCAGCCATGCGCAGTTCCTGAAGTCGGTGACATCGTCTGAGGTGAACAACGAGGTGCCGGTCTCACAATTGTCAGTGTATGGAGGCTGCCTGTGTGCACTCTGCCAGGGTTAATGTTCCCAAACAAACTGATAAAGGGGAACGGGGGGTCTCCACGATTATCTCCTTTCCCCTGTCGCATATTTGTTTGGTTTGAATAATCCGCACTAGATTTGGTGCAAAACACCGTGTACATAATTAAATGCGCTTGTTTACAATACTTCGTAACCCAGCTAATGGACACATTGACTTTATATATGTTATAACCGGATACTAGCCACCGCCACAGTATTACGTATATGTATATACATGTTTTCTCTCTCACATACCCCAGTTCCCGAGGCTGCAACACCACAACCTTATATGAATGACGACTACCATGTAGCTTGATATGTGCTGTGTCATAACCAAAGATATGAACAATATCCTCACAGCCATTGTGTGTACCGTATCACGACCGTAGATGTCAAGTGCACATAACGGCTGCATGATTACCCTACCGTTGTGTTTATCATAGGTCATGACCCTAGATGTAAGTGTGTTACCCTACCTTTGGTACAACCCAGTGCAGAGCTGTTACCACACTTAGGTTCCTTGTAGATGTGGAACTGCAGAGTATATCCAGGAGCAGAGATGTGCAGCTTTCCCATCAACTGAAGTCGGAGCCCGAACAAAGCGCAAGAAACTCGTCCTCGCTTACCAACAACTGGGGTTACTTCCCTTGGCCTGCTTGGGCTTCGCACATCCCCTCCCCCACTAATATCCCCTGGTGTTTATGGTCATTGCTTTTCTTTCGTTCGTACTGGTTGTTTAGAGATACGGATTAAGAATTGAAAATGTTAGTCGCGATCAAGATTAGGATTGTGTGTGCGCGCGTGCGTCTAGGCTATCAATATCACCCGCTCACTACAGCAATTCGGCCCCATCCCATCGGCCCGCCAGAGGTTATTAAGTGCGTCACCTGACTGGCATTATACAGTCTCATCGGCTGGCTTTGAAGCGACGCGAATACATGTGAGACTTACTGATACCGACACATGCACGCACCAGTACACAGGCACCCGCTCACTTCTGCGCACGTGTGTAGGCACGATGTGCCCGTGTCCTGTGTGGTACCACCACATGTAGATGTGTGTCGGCACGATGTGCCCGTGTTCTGTGTGGTACCACCACATGTAGATGTGTGTCGGCACGATGTGCCCGTGTCCTGTGTGGTACCACCACATGTAGATGTGTGTCGGCACGATGTGCCCGTGTCCTGTGTGGTACCACCACATGTAGATGTGTGTCGGCACGATGTGCCCGTGTCCTGTGTGGTACCACCACATGTAGATGTGTGTCGGCACGATGTGCCCGAGTCCTTTGTGGTACCACCACATGTACATGTGTGTCGGTACGATGTGCCCGTGTTCTGTGTGGTACCACCACATGTAAATGTATGTCGGCACGATAGCCTCGTGTCTCGTACCACCACATGTATATGTGTGTCGGTACGATGGCCTCGTGTCTCGTACCACTATATGTAGATGTGTGTCGGTACGATGTGCTCATGTCCTGTGTGGTACCACCACATGTAGATGTGTGTCGGCACGATGTGCCCGTGTCCTGTGTGGTACCACCACATGTAGATGTGTGTCGGCACGATGTGCCCGTGTCCTTTGTGGTACCACCACATGTACATGTGTGTCGGTACGATGTGCCCGTGTCCTGTGTGGTACCACTATATGTATATGTGTGTCGGTACGATGGCCTCGTGTCTCGTACCACTATATGTAGATGTATGTCGGTACGATGGCCTCGTGTCTCGTACCACAACATGTATATGTGTGTCGGTACGATGGCCTCGTGTCTCGTACCACTATATGTAGATGTGTGTCGGTACGATGTGCTCATGTCCTGTGTGGTACCACCACATGTAGATGTGTGTCGGCACGATGTGCCCGTGTCCTGTGTGGTACCACCACATGTAGATGTGTGTCGGCACGATGTGCCCGTGTCCTTTGTGGTACCACCACATGTACATGTGTGTCGGTACGATGTGCCCGTGTCCTGTGTGGTACCACTATATGTATATGTGTGTCGGTACGATGGCCTCGTGTCTCGTACCACTATATGTAGATGTATGTCGGTACGATGGCCTCGTGTCTCGTACCACAACATGTATATGTGTGTCGGTACGATGGCCTCGTGTCTCGTACCACTATATGTAGATGTATGTCGGTACGATGGCCTCGTGTCCTGTCTCGTATCACCATCGCCCCGCGCACGCAGCTCGCGCAACGTCGAGGGAAAAACCTGGCGGTCATGACGTCATGGCATGGTGCGGACATGGAGATGCTTCTTCTCATTGGTTAAAGTCAAGACAGGGCGACTGTTTATAAATATGTCTGACAACTTCAGAAGTATGGAACTGGCGAAGAGAGAAAGTGAGAGGTATACAGCAAAGTGAAATGGCCAGCACCAAGGAGTGAACTCGTGTGTTGTTACATATCAAGAACGCCATTAGACATTGTGGTGAGGGCTGTGGACTTGCTTGAAGGCCAGCTTTTGAAGAATCGGCAAAAGACAGGCAGCTTTATGAAATTATTGATTGCTGAAGCTATTAACATGTAAGTATTAATGAATTGATTAAATTTTTTACTATTTACTGTGGTTAGAACGCTCAAGGCGTCAAAGAATCTTTGTGTTGTGAACTTGTGACAGGTATCGAGCAGCAACCCACAAGGTAATCAAGTCACGTGTGAACACAATCAGATGGAAGTAGAACACGTGCTAACAGGCTGAAACACGCCGGTTTTGTCGCACTTTTGCATATTTTTCTCTTTTCTTTTTTAGGTTCAGCTAGGTTCGGTTCACTACCACATAAGACTATAGCAATAATAAGGATGATGACGACGAAAATAATAATAACAATCGTTATCATCACCGAAAACGTGGGGAGTGTTGAAAGCATAGCGTTGACTTTAAAAAAATCCACGGGAATAAAATCATGAATATAAACACCTAAAATAATCGACATAAAGCAAACCCCAAAGCTGCCATGAACTGCGAATAAAAGTGAACAAGATAAAGAGAAGGGAAATCAGTGAGGCAGGTCATGTCAGTCACAGAGACGGTATTAATGGCGCAGGCACCCAAACTGCAGCCCGTAAATTCAATTTATCAACAAAACAAAGATGTAGTACATGCTTTCAATTTATGCAACAAGTAAACAAAGCCCACTTATATTTACTCTTGTCCTCGTTGTATATGCGAACCACTTTTTTCCCTAAAGTTACCGTCCGAGATGAAGGCGCGAGTGAGAAAGCTGTGGTTCCTTAGTAATACACTCCGATAAAAGAAATTATACATAAAGCTAATGAAAGAAATTATACATCAAGCTAATGAAAGAAATTATACATTACACTAATGACAGAATTTATACATTACGCCAGCGGCCTCGCCCTATTCAATGAGTATTCAACTAGGCACTAGGCATATTTGGAGGATACGTTCAGGCCTTTGGTCTGCTAGCCTAGTGGTCACCTAGAAAGTATTAAGTAAGAGCTTGCAAAGCAGGGTGAGGAGCAGTTTTGCCAAGGGACATTGGGATACATTATATATATATAATATCATTCGCCGGCCAGACAAAGTTGTCCTTAAAATGAGCCTGCAAGTGGGAATCAAATTTTAATAAATATAGAAACTTGTTTCATAGGGATATACGGTTACTTTAAGTGAATCATTACAATAAAGTACATTTAAAAATAATGAGATCAGCCAATATGGCGCTGGAGAAACAGTTCCAGCAATCATTTTATTGTGTTATAAAATGTTTGACCAAATATGGCGGCTAATTTTTAAGTTGGTAATCTTGTATGGACTGCAACTGATAGTATAAATATCTAAATACTGTTTTGAATTGCAAAGACCACTTTGAACAATTATATAAGCATATAAAGTGAAGCTGTCCAGGACATAGGTTGATAAGACCCCTGTACACACATACATTTCAAACTTGCTATAGTTTACATTTTAAATAATGTAACCAGCACTTAACATTTTTGGTGGAGTATTAAATTAAAGATTCGAAAATGTAAAATGAGTTTAAAAGCTGCCAAAATTCTCGTTGTAATTAATTTGTATACCTTTCAGATTTTATGTGAATAGTATTTTTAAATTAAGTTTTGTTTTCATTTTCTGATTCTATGAGTGACACCAATAGCGCTCGTTTCTCTGATTCCTTTATGCGGCTTCTATGTTTGTCTTTTGTTACTTGTCTACACGGTTGTTTATCCTTCCGTCTTTCTTCTGCTGCCCATGTCTCCTTCTGACTCAAGCGCTGACAGCATGCTTCTTCATTCGAGTGATCGTGCGCTATATAAATCACACCTTCGTCGTTGTTGTTGTTGTTGTTGTTGTTATCATCATCATCATCATTATCAAACATTTGTGAGGAATGGTCCATTTTATAGACCATTTATAGACCAGATGCACATTAAAAGGCCTTGTCCAAGTAAATTTGTATAGGTATATCTATTATTTCTATGCTTTCTAATATACTGAATGTCTGCAAATCCTGACTTAGTAAGCCCGCAGCTATTTTAGGAGCAAGTTGTCTAAGGTCCTTCGTATCATGTGACATGACAATGGCATCGTGACCTCTGACATGGGCAGTTGAATTCCGCTCTCTTACCCCGGTATCTGGGTGAATTAGCAAAACATTTTGTAGATTAAAAAGCGACGGAAAGAAAGACGAAATGATGCGAGAGGAGTACATCTACTTGATTACAGAGATGAAGGAAGAACGGCAGAAGCAACACTGAATACAAAATATTTTTCTGCATAGAACACGAACAACAAATGAAATGTGATTAAGAAATGATTAGCGAGAACAAATGCTCACGAGATGTGCACAACAGGGACAACAGTCAGCTAAATCCAACAAGAAGTCAAGAAAAGGAGGTGTGATGAGTGTCACATCAGTTCCCCCATACTGAGTGTGATTTCGCGGTTAAAATGAAAAGTGGATCACAAGAGATGTGTGATGTGTGCGTCACACGTCTGTAGATGTGTGCGTCACACGTCTGTAGGTCCCCGACTGTTCAGAAGGGCTATGAGTCAAGTTTGTGTCGTCTGCTCGTGCCACTCAACCGTTTCTCCACGCCGACTGAGCGTGGGTAGCGGCTGAACAGCTCATTGTGTCCACCCCGCACCCACCGCCCGCACCCACCGTTGGCCCGCGCTTACCTGCCCATGTGCAGCCTCCTGGGACACCCGAGGCGACGCGGTGCTGTCTGTCCAGGTGCGAACAGGTGTAGGTCTTTGTCACAGTGGCCTCTCGTCTGTGTCTACATCGCCTCGGTCTCTTTCATCGCTTTCCTATCTCCTCATAATCTTGTATTGTTCGAAACAGACGTGCATTTAGTCCTTCTTCCACAGCCTTGAACTTTCTGTATCTACCAGGAATAAGACTATCCACACATTCTTTGTTTTATTTTTTGTTTTTCTTTCCTTATTATATTATTGGTCTGTGTTTGTGCGCGCGTGTAGATAGATAACCGTATGTTTGCATGAGTGCTTGTTTGTGTTTGCCATGATATGCTATAGCAGCAGTTACTGCTTTAATAATATTAGGTTACAACAACAACAACAACAACAACAACAACAACAACAACAACAACAATACACTCAGAGGCCTTGCTCGTTTAAGGCAAACAAATCAAACATTTTACCACCTTTTGCCCAAGGGTCAAAGTTTCGGGAAGAACTTGTTCTTTGCCTGTACAAGAACGATATAATAAGCATAAGGATGTACAGAATAAGGACTATGATAACGACAACGATGACGATGCCCGTCGTTACTCGTACAAACTCGAGTAAAACTCACACAGGTGTCTTACTGTGCAAATATTTCAACATGCATGTGTAGATGTCATCCTGTAGTGATATTCGAGTATGTATATGTATACAAGACTGTGACAAAAGTTCGACCCCTAAAATGGGTTTTGTGCAGTAAAATGAATGTTTTGCTATATTTGTTGGAAGTGTGTGGCATGACGTGTCCATAGATGCAGCTGACAAGACAACTGCTCACCTGCTTCTAGTGTCTGTATACAGTCGACACGTGACAGACTCGGCTGACAAAGTCTTTGAATTTCAAGCACAATGTCTATCTTGCTGTGAATCTGTTTGTTTTTTCTGACATTCTTAGCAAATATTTAATAACATTAGCATTCGGACAGTCATTTGTTCCACACCACTTCCGCTGTGTAGGAGACAGAAGCGATCATCTCGGTGATTATCCGCGATTTGGCGACAAAGTACCATGACGACCGTCAGCATGAACTGAGACGACATTAATTGTTTACAGGTATATGTTGACAAACACTTTGTGTGTGGACAAAGTAGAACTTTGTCAGGTAAAAGTCTCAGTGACCCCCGGATGTTGGAAACTTGGTAGAGTGAATAGAACTCACGTCACGCGTGACGCAACCTCCACCCGCCATTTTGTTTTCGTTGGCGATGACGCAATCGACGTATTGAAACACACAAAACACGTAAACAACAACAACAACAACAACAACAACAACAACCAGGCCAGTCTTATCATATGTATCTCCTAAAACCTTTATTCCCCCATTGACGTCGTTTCAGGTTCAACAAACAACCAAACAAACAACCAACCAAACAAACAAAACCAACCAACCAACCAACCAACCAACCAACCAACCAACCAACCAACCAACCAACCAACCAACCAACCAACCAAACAAACAAACAAACAAACAAACAAACAGATGTTGTAAGCATTCTGTCCTAGTGTATGCCACAGGCGAACTTTTGTCAGAGTGTCATAAACAGGTGAATAGGTCCTTTACTGTACTGACTGATATTCGGGTGTCTTCCCACCCCACATCACGTGTGTTCCTACATGGAGGCTTTATGTGTGCACCCTCACCTCATCTGTACCTTTGACCTCATCCCTCCATGCACCTAACCCTGTACCTCATCTGATAGTTGCTTTAATGAGGCTTTACCCGACTTCAAGCAAGTATAATTAACTGAATCAGTTTGCTTTTTTGTCTCGTGCCTCTTACCTTGTGTCCTTTATCAGTTGCTTTCACTTTCTTGTCTTCCTCCTCTGTTTATTATTTTACAAACACTGACTACAACAAAGGGTTGCCCCACTTGTAGAGGGGTTGGTGATATGAAGGAATACTTGTCACAAATACACTCACTGACTGTTAAACGAGTTTAGACGCCCACCGTCTGTATTTCCAGAGTCTACCCGTATTTACAGGACAAGTCGCCAAACCCTGCAAGTCAACTAACTGTCCCTCCTTTAATACCCCTCAACCGAACTATACCTTGGTGTGTTTAGTTGTCGCCCTCTTATTGTCATTTGTGAAGATATTTTCGTCTTGATGTGTGTGTGTGTGTGTGCTGTGAATAGGTGTGTGATGTGCATTTTGTGCGCGGTCTACCACTCTCGCTCACACTCAGCCGACAAAACACAATCAAGTGTTAAAGCAGACACGCATACACACCTACACACGCACCCGGCGACACTTCCAGCAGTGAAGTCAGTCTGTCGCACCTGACAACCAAGCTGTTCGCATTTGCTTCCCACGCCAACCCCGACGACACCTGTAGACACCTGTAGACACCTGTAGAGTAGAGTGGCCGCTGAGCACGTGACATCACAGGCCATAGGGTACGGCTGACGTCACCTCGTAGTCCGTTTAACCCTGACCGACTTTCACCACCACCGATGTTACTTTCTACTACTACTACTTTGTCATGTGTTTGTTGTTGTTGTTATGTGCTTTCTCTCTCTCTCACACCACAGAAGGGTTACATTGTTCTCAACTTCTCTTGTGGGTTGGAGCACCATGTCTCCTCGTTATAAGTGTCTCGCTATTTATAGAACAGTACAATACTGTATGTACAATACTGTATGTATATAGAATATGGAGAACAGTACATATATAGACTATAGAGAACAGTACAGAACTGTTTGTATATAGACTATAAATAGTACAATACTGTATGTATATAGAACATAAAGAACAATACAATACTGTATGTATATAGAATACAGAATATGTATATAGACTATAGAGAACAGAACTGTATGTATATAGAATATAAATAGTACAATACTAGTGCAGACTCCCCGAGAGTGGGTTAGTTAGATGGTCTGCACCATGTAGCCATTGTAGTGGGACCCTGCATGTGCAGACAGCTTCACTTGTCTGACAGGAGTCGCCTTCACTGGTGTGTCCTCCCCACCACCTCCTCCTCCTCCTCCTCCTCCTCCTCTTTATGGTATATTAGAGGGTTAGAGGTAATGCCGGGTACAGGGCACCCAGTCAGTCCGAGGGAAGACTACTTGAAACCTGCTATATTCCTGCCTAAGCCTCACAGAATGTCCTCACTGACCCCATGAGCCTCCTGACTCCCCTGTCCTCCAGTGTAGAGAACTCTCCTCGTTGACCTCACTGACGTGACCCCTGACCCACCACAACAGGAATAAGCTGACGCTGCGTTTTGATTACGTCACATACCGAGGGCTGGAGTGCGAGAGACTTACCAACTGTCACCAGCGAGGGAAAAAGGAATTTATGGCCCTTGAAGGCGTCCTCAAACAAACAGGATCACGGCATTGGCTAGTAAATAATATCTGTGCCAGATTTCCTTACCTTCAACCTTTCAAAATAATATCCGGGCAAACCGATCACAAACAAATCAGTAACGTACCGAGATACTGGGCGCCCCGGGGGTGGGATGTGCGCCACCAGGTCCCCATCAGCGACAATGCACTCATCTGTACAAGACAAAGCAAAGAAGATTTTCAAGGAATAAGCCAATCGCTTCTGTTCAATCAAGGCAAATCTTTTAAGATAAAAATAAGAACATTTGAAAGTTTGTAATAACTATATAATGAAAATGAGAAATTCTTGCTCCAGCGGGTATTGAGAAAAGGCCAAACATTTGTTGGGGGGGGGGGGGTCCTGATTATGCGCTTGGGGCAGCTGATGATCCTTCCCACCGTTGTGAGACACCAAGGTAAACACGTGTTTTCCTTTTAACGCGAATATTGACATCAGTTAAGTGATGTAAACATTTTGAATTTCTCTACAAGTATTTATTCCTAGAGGAGCAGAAGGGCGCCACAACACCTCTCCAACGGACCTGGTTATGTGCATCCTCCCCGTGTGGCTCCGACATCTTTCGCCTCGCTTGCTGTTCTTTGCCGTCTGCTTCGGCCCCCCAAAGGGCTCCAGTCAAGTTCTCTACAATTAGAGAATAATTATCGCTCAATAATATATACTTGTCTTTGTTGTTGTTGCCAGTTTATAAGCCTTTTGTCGTCGCTGTTTTCAGCCGATGCCCCTATAAAGGGGCCAGACGTTCTTACCGACCTTTGCAACTGTCGTCACACTTTCAAAATGAAGCAGGACTGAAGGGATCCTGTCTCTCTCTCCCTGAAGTGAAACAGTCGGCAGATAGATCCGTCCCGAGTGTTGTTGGTGGTAGTAGTGGTGGTGGTGTGGCAGTGTGTTGTTGGTGGTGTTGGCGGTAGTGGTGGTAGTGGTGGTAGTGGTGGTGTGGTGGGGAGAGGGTAAATCAGGTTGCCACAGACAGAGGCTGTAAGCCATTATCCACGAGCAGGTTACTCTTCTTTACCAGGCGGTAACTTATGGCAGGGCCTTCTTTCTGGTATCGTTTTTCTCCGTGTAGCAAGTAGAGTAAATTTCGTGATTGCTCTAGTTTAAAAAAAAAGCAAACAGAATTTTTTTCTGACACCAATAAGTAAAGGGACCAGACATACTGACACAGAACTGTCTGATGTATACTGTCTGCAAAAACGACTAAACAGGGTGGCCACATAAACTGACACACAACTGTTCAGTACATTTTTATGACTTTTAAATTAAGTCGTCAGATATACTGGAACTGAAATTTTATGTATATATCTTTAAAACTAATAAATAAAACGGTGAGGTTTACTGGCGGAGAACGATTTGATACATACCGTGTTCTAGAACTAATAAATAAAGTTGTCAGCTATGCTGGTGTAGTTTATTACAGTTTAAGTGACCAGATATACTGACATACAGGTACAAAGCTGTAAGGTACATAATAATTTACTCAAACTAATAAAATGGTCAGACATATCAGCACAGACTTGTTTGATGCACACCATTTATAGCTAATAAATAACGTGGTCAGACATACTGACACATAGGTGTTTGCTACATTCTCTAGAACCAATCAAACGATCAGATATACTGGTACACGATTTTCCATAATACCGCTTTTGAATGGAATTTCTAGTCTAAGAGAAACAGATGTATAAAGACATCTAGAGCAAAACTGAATATCGAATTTTTTTCTGTTGGTAATTTTGTTTCCGAAGAAAAACATTTTGTCCGAGGAACACCATTAGGCAGAAATAAGAAATTTGATTTCCGTATCTTCTTCTTTGGCTTATTTTTTTAATGTTTCTCGTCTCGCCGTTTGATTGAACTACTCATGTGCATTTTTTTTGTTGCTGTGCGAATCAGCGACCCAGTCCCACACCCTGTCGCAGAATGTGCATCAAGGCACCCTGAGGGTAGGTGCATGAATCTGTGTCTGTACAGGTCCTTGTGGGTGCTCACAGGAGCAACTGACTTACTAAGGTCAAAGACTGGACTGGTCGTCTCTCTCAACAACAGGTCAAGGCACGACTGACTGGTCGGTTACATAATTTCTTCTTGTTAGTAGCTAGCGAGTCGCATATTAGTTTGCGCGTGAGTTGCCTACCCAGGGCTGGACAGTTTTACCCCTGAGTAATGTCTATGAATACGAGTCCGCTGGTTAACATGTTACTGACAGACACAACACGGGTGGCATCAGCAATGAAAGTGGAGTGCCATGGTCTGCACACAACCTGGTCTGTAGGTAGTGCCACCACCCGGTCTGTACATGTCAGTACGTATTACATCACAGTGAATGCTGCTAGTCTCAAAGAGTTCGTCTTATCTAGTAATTGTCACACGTGACTGTAGTCTCACAGACTCCTCATGTGGTAATTACCATACGTGACTTTAGTCGCACAGGGTCAGCTTAATGTTCTGTCATACGTGACTTGAGCCTCACAAGGTTCCCACAATCTTGTAAGGTGAGTCTACTCTATAGAGGTCAGACGATATTTTATTACAGGTGAGTCTAATCAGGTAAGCGAGGGCAAATAAACCTTTTCTCTCTGCGCTGAGACTCGCCCCCATAATTCGTCAGCCAACATCAAGCAGCGATGATAGCTGAATATGGTCAAGGGTTGAGGACACACCCCTGCACCCACACACAGAACCTGTGACGTCACTGTCATGTCACTGTTTTACCCTCCGATAATTACTTTCCTCAGTGTACGTTACATATCACACGGCTGTGCCTCCCACCCCAACTCTTACCCCGGTCAACTCTCACCCCGACTTGCAGCCTCAGCCCTACCCTCCGCATCAGCTCCTCCCCCTCCTGTACGGGGTACCACTACGGCGCACCACAGCCGGTAACGTAAGCTGCAGCACGCGATGCGATTGGTGGGCTGCGTGGGACTGGGGTGAGATCACCGTGGCCTAGTTGTAACCTGCCGCACAGCTCTCATTCATTTCGCCTTCAGCCAGCCAGCCAGCGAGCCAACCAGCCAACCAGCAGTGAGAGACGTAGCGCGAGCTTGATGACCCCACCCCCTCACCCCTCACGTACACTTTACGTCGGACTGTCAGCTCGTCCAACTCGCAAACCTTGGCAGCAGACGACTTTCTGTGTTGGTCTCTCTTCCGCTCTTAACGAAACATAAGCAAAGCCATCAACTCCACGCCGACTGGGTTCACCTCGGTGAGAAGACTCAAACAACAGCGGGTGTCATCAGGTCAGTCGGGTGAAGTGTGTCCAGCAACAGCGGGTGTCATCAGGTCACTCAGGTGAAGTGTGTCCAGCAACACCGGGTGTCATCAGGTCACTCAGGTGAAGTGTGTCCAGCAACAGCGGGTGTCATCAGGTCACTCAGGTGAAGTGTGTCCAGCAACAGCGGGTGTCATCAGGTCACTCAGGTGAAGTGTGTCCAGCAACAGCGGGTGTCATCAGGTCACTCGGGTGAAGTGTGTCCAGCAACAGCGGGAGGTAACTCTGCTGGCCGGTGGACCTCAGCAGACGCAGGTCAGGCGCTGACTCAAGGGAGAACAATGTCAAGGGCCAAGCAGCATCCTCTTGTTTCTAGGCATGTTGCTAGGCAAGTCTGGTAAGCCTTCTCACGAGATGCTAGCATTGCCTCTGGCTCACAACCTTGACAGCACCTGTCCCTCATGCAGGTGAATGGACGTTTGCCAGGTAAATGCTGACCTGCAATCAGCAGATCAACCAACACTAGCTTACACCACGTGACTAATCGCGAAGAGAATTCAAACAGTGGACAGCAGCTGGTAAGTGTGGAGTTTAGCAACTTGCCGACACCGAGTTGCTTGTTGTTTGTTAGTTCTCCGAGTTGTTTGTTAGTTCTCCGAGTTGTTTGTTAGTTCTCCGAGTTGTTTGTTAGTTCTCCCAGTTGTTTGTTAGTTCTCCGAGTTGTTTGTTAGTTCTCCGAGTTGTTTGTTAGTTCTCCCAGTTGTTTGTTAGTTCTCCGAGTTGTTTGTTAGTTCTCCCAGTTGTTTGTTAGTTCTCCCAGTTGTTTGTTAGTTCTCCCAGTTGTTTGTTAGTTCTCCCAGTTGTTTGTTAGTTCACTGAGTGCCCCAGTCCTGGGTGTGACTCACCTAACTCTGCCTCGTCTTCCTGTGAACTTCCTTCCTATCACCTGTACTGTTCCACTCACGCGGCCTCACATCCCTGACCAGCAGCTTCTACTTTTCTGTTCTTTTCCGCATTTCTCCAGGGTTTGTGTGTTTATGTCTTCTATCTTCTATCTTCTATCTGCTATCTTCTCTCTGTCCACTAAAGGCATGAGATCAAGATGTAACATTACTCCTTTGATATGAAATAAAACAATAAGCCTGCTGATTTCCTAGCAGACATATGAACGTGACTTGTGAAGGTAATTAGAGAAGTGAGATTAGCATGGAGAATTAATACACACTACTTAGACTATCGCTATAGTGACACAAGATAATGAGATTAATATACATTATTGAAACCCTCTATATATATATAAACAGATAATGAAGAAAGTGCACTGAGATATATATAGAATAGTTAAACTCTATATATCTACACACGATAAGAAGTGAAGTATACTGAGAATAATATAAAATATTTCACCCGTCGATGTATGTAAGATAATGAGTAAAGCACTTGTTCTGCTTGTATCAGACAGTATGAAATATTCCGATCAGATAAGGTGTGGGATCATGGGACAAATTGTGCGGATACTTTTTTCTGTACTTACCTTAGATAGGGGTGGATGGGTAGGTGTCGGTGTGTTTTACAGGGAATGTCAGGGTACATTGTCGCTGTGTGCAGACCAGCCCACCAGTAAGCAGGTGACCGCCATGTTCCAAGAGGACAGTTTTGAGCTGGACCAGACTGTCCCGTTTTCTCTCACCAGAGAACTCAACCCCACCTTTCCCGACTTGCATCTACCCTGTCACGTGACCAGAGAACTCAAGTTCGCCTTCTACGACTCCTCGCTTCCTTATCACGTGACCTGCTTACAGTCGTGTTCTAGCGACAGCACAGGTATTACGTGCACCTGTCTGTGTGACTGTGTGACTGTCTACCTGCTGCCTTCCCCACTTGCTATCATCAGCACAGGCATTCCACACACAGGCATTCCACACATGTCCACACAGCTAGTCACATGTTCACAGCTATTCTGCCTTAATATAACTCTCCTGTCTGACAACATTCGAACATTTCATTGTTCTCTGCTAGTGATGAGCCCCCCCCCCCCCTGTCTGTATTTTCTTTGTGTCTGTCTGTTGTTTGACAAATACTTACATTTGGCGACTTTGCTATCCACATCCACTAGAGTTGTCTTCTCCATTCTGAACACTTACAACAGTGGAAAAACCTCTTGACTTGATATACCCGTTGTTTGTTGTTGTTGTTGTTGTTGTTGTTGTTAAAGACGATGATGATAATTATGTTGTAGCAAGCGGGAAAGGGAGGATGTCGGACACCCATCCCTACAAGAGTCCCCCCAGCTATGAGGAGACTATGCAGCTACACTCCACATACACGCCGCTCTCTCCACCCAACAGCGGATGTGACGCAGTGTCCACATCTTCCACTCTACTGGACGACATCATGGAGTGCATCCTGCTGGACAATACACCTCACCTGTCCCCGGGATCTTCCGGTCAGTGTGCATCGCATAGCAATGATCAGATAATACACATTTTCATCACATCACATCTCATCACATAACATCTACTCCTACACCTCATCACAGATCATCAAATAACACCTAGTGTTACGTCACATCGCAGAGTATAACATCATCTACTGCACTTTTCATCACATCTTATCAGCTCCTCCAATTGTAATTTCGCCACAGGTTAATAGATAACATCTAATTCTACTCTCATCACCGATTATTAAATGATCTGCTCTGATTGTCAGATGACAGGTTTTTATGTGTCAGATGATTTACTTTACTATTCATCTAAGATTATCAGTTCATCGAGTTCTCCTCATTACAAATGAACTGATAACAATTAGTACTTAATTTATAATTAATACTTCTCACCACACATTCCTGGATAATATTAAATGCTGTTAGTCATGACAGCTGTGCATCTTATCACATGACATACAGTTAGGCTGTTCATCGCAGATTATTAGATAACATCAAGTTTTACTTCTTATCACAGATTATTAGATAACATCTAGTTTTACTCCTTATCACAGATATTAGATAACATCTAGTTTTACTTCTTATCACAGATATTAGATAACATCTAGTTTTACTTCTCGTCACAGAATGTTAGATAACATCTAGTTTTACTCCTTATCACAGATATTAGATAACATCTAGTTTTACTCCTTATCACAGATATTAGATAACATCTAGTTTTACTTCTCATCACAGATTATTAGATAACATCTAGTTTTACTTCTCATCACAGAATGTTAGATAACATCTAGTTTTACTTCTCGTCACAGAATGTTAGATAACATCTAGTTTTACTTCTCATCACAGAATGTTAGATAACATCTAGTTTTACTTCTCGTCACAGAATGTTAGATAACATCTAGTTTTACTTCTCATCACAGAATGTTAGATAACATCTAGTTTTACTTCTCGTCACAGAATGTTAGATAACATCTAGTTTTACTTCTCGTCACAGATTATTAGATAACATCTAGTTTTACTTCTCATCACAGAATATTAGATAACATCTAGTTTTACTTCTCGTCACAGATTACCAGGAGAGAAGCACGCCCAGCCCTGCATTGTCGGACATTTCGTCGGTCCTAACGGTATGATCTCCCATTCTTTCCTAGGGGGCGGGCCGGCCGGTGCAAAACGCTTAGCGCCTCTCACCAATACAATGAGGGTTGGCTGTCTTGGGTTCAGATCTCGTCTCGGGCACGCTGTTCTTTTTCTGCTCGTGGCAACTGGCTGACTGCCAATGCATTCTATATTTATACAATTCAATTCTATAAGTATAGAATACATTTCATTCAATACTACACTACGATAACTCACCATTATATGTATATTTTTAGTCAAATATTTGAACTCTGACCTCTGTGTTGTAGAACTGGTCCAGCCACAAGATGCAGCGAAGAGCAGAGAAGAAGATAAAAATAAAATGCGTGAGATAGCTACACTTATTCTTTCTGGTGAGTTGCCTTGGTAGCCTTAGTAGCGACTGAGATGGTAGCATTGTGTAGCGTCAGGTAGTCATAGTAACGATTAAGATAGTAACATTGTGTGACGTCAGGTAGCCTAGGTAATGATTAAGATGGTAACATTGTGTGACGTCATGTAGCCTTAGTAACGACTATGGTATGCCTGACATGTTATCTAGTAGATCGGATGTGAACAGTCCTGTCTCTGTCTCTGTACAATGGATGTCAACAAGTCCTGTCTCTGTCTCTGTACAATGGATGTCAACAAGTTCTGTCTCTGTCTCTGTACAATGGATGTCAACAAGTTCTGTCTCTGTACAATGGATGTCAACAAGTTCTGTCTCTGTCTCTGTACAATGGATGTCAACAAGTCCTGTCTCTGTCTCTGTACAATGGATGTCAGCAAGTTCTGTCTCTGTCTCTGTACAACGGATGTCAACAAGTCCTGTCTCTGTCTCTGTACAATGGATGTCAACAAGTCCTGTCTCTGTCTCTGTACAACGGATGTCAACAAGTCCTGTCTCTGTCTCTGTACAATGGTGTCAAGTCCTCTCTCTGCTTGCAGGTAGCGGCCAAGTGCAGTTGTGGCAGTTTCTGCTGGAGCTGCTGGCAGACAGCAGCAACGACGACTGCATTCGGTGGGTAGGGGGTCAGGGCGAGTTCCGCATGATCGACCCCGAGGAGGTGGCCCGCAGGTGGGGCCGACGGAAGAACAAGCCGAACATGAACTACGACAAGGTGAGCCGGGCCATGCGCTACTACTACGACAAGCTCATCCTCAGCAAGGTGCAGGGCAAGAGGTACACCTACAGGTGAGTCCTCCTGCTACCCACAGGTGGGTCTTCCTCACATCATTGGGTGAAATGAACATTCCATTCTTTGTATCTTCAACCATGTATGTTCAGTTACGACGACGACGACGACGACGACGATGATGATGATGATGATGATGATGATGATGACAACAATGCTCTACCACAGCCTGAGCGCCATGTTATGAACACTAATCCGTTACAACATAAAGAGCATGAACAACATGCCTGAGAGTAGATGATTTCCATGAATGTAACAAAAGCTGAAACTTGTGGCTGGAGTCTCTAGATGGTTCTAGAACAAGGGTGCATCCAAGGCCCGCTAACAACGAGTGTCATCTATCACATGAGGGGTCGGGGGGTAGTTGATTTCTCAACAAGTGGCTACTGACTAGGGTACCACGCGTTCATCATAAACTTTCGAGTTCAAGGAACAGACGGGAGTTTTCTGGAGTTTGTTGATGAGGACAGCCAGACGAGAGAGGAGTGCAGTAATGGTGTGAAGGTGTCACGTGTATTGAGGAGTAAGGGTGTCACGAATGTTGTCTCACTAAAGGGATTGTAATGAAGTCACGTTGCCTTGTTTCAGGTTCAACTTTCACGTCATCATGCGCATGCAGCGATCTACCCAGAGTACGCCGGACATGCGAGAGTTTGGGGAGCTGCTGAGCATGGTGGGATACCAGTCTCAGAGCGCCTCCACCCCGGATATCTCGCACACACTCTCCTCCCTCCCCCCATCCCCACCCGTACCGACGCCATCTTGCTCTGAGGGGAGCAAACTGCGCTCCAACTCCCTCCCCGTACCTTCTCCCCAGTCGCATCTGAGCTCACGTGTCCTTCCCATCATGCCTCGTGCCCAGATGTGACGCAAAGACCAGACTCGAGAACTGGCGAGATCTTGCAGAGTTGGGGGCGGGGGCGCGCCTTCAGTCACGACTCTGTGGATACTCAGAGTGAGTGGCCAACAGTTTCTAGCTGGGAGGTGACAGCAGCACTTGCAGGGTCAGGGGTTAGACTCGCCCAAGCAGCGTACTCTCAACACGACGATTCCTTCAGTTGCGACCTGTACCCCGAATGGCGGGACTCCAAGGTGACAGGTAATCTTGAGGCTGTCACACATCCAGCGCTACACAACCACGACCCAGAGACGTCATCGTCAGCCCACAACGACCACCGCTACCTGCAGCAGCTCCATCATCATTCGCACCAGGATCATCGCATTCAATACTACTGTGACGATGCTTGTGCCGTGCCCGCTGCTCACGACGGCCAGCAACCGGGTGTCTGGACAGCGGGGCCCAGCCACTGCGCTGAGTACTACTCACCCAACTAATGAACACGTGCGACAGAGAAAGGACTCTTTGTGTTTTAGCTCCATCGTGGTCTTTGTCGTCAAGGAGGCGAGACCGTGTGACGTGTCTTCAGGACCTGGAGTGACATGACATAACCCTCACGTGACCTGCTCTGCCCTTTTTTATGAACTTTTGCCAGAAAGTCCGGCGACGTGTGCGACCAGGGGCTCAGTACTTCGCCAGTTCATGCTCAACAGGACATGCCGAGACTTTTGACGAGTCATTAGACGAGGCCTGACAATCGCAGGCCCTGTTCTCGCCCCCAAAACACTCCAGTCTCTCACCACTTGGTGACCCGGATCAGTTATCGGTGGCCGAGGATCCTAGTTGATGTAACTCGCTTTCCGCGTACAAGTGATCAAGTGCGAGGGCAGCAACAGCTCGTCCGATGTGAATGGAGGAGTAGAGGGAGGGAAGGGGAGAAGGGGGATTACTTGGAAGATCTTTCCGGAAGTGTGGACTCGGAAGTCATGACCTGTTGACCCTGTCAGTGTTGCAGAAGCTGGGGACGGTTACTGTACACTAGAAGATCTGTCCGTAGCTGATGATGTTGACGAGTGACAATGTTTCATCTGCTGTCTACAAGCTGTGCACGTGCAGTGCCTCGCACGTGTAGGTGCCACGTGGACAGTACACATATCAGTCAGTCTCTGACATGTCAGCAGGAGTTTCCTGCGGTGATTGTGCGTGATTGAAGATTTTATTGCTTGTGTTTGTTTGTTTGTTGTCGTAGCTCTCAACCATCAACCCGTATCAGAACTCCCGCTCACGGCAGGGCACTGCTGTTTTCTCTTTTCCTCTGTCTTCTTTCACTGGCACACGCACAAAATATGTACATGAATACGCACACACCTATGTGTTCATAAATATACATAAATCATGATACGTTACTTGATTCCATGGACACGTGTAGACACCTGTCTACCTCATACACTTACTTCTTTCTTCTCCGTGACGTACGGCTGTGCCAAGTGATGCTGACAGGTGTGGACAAGGTTTGGTGTTAGTGACAAAGTTTAAAATATCAGCAAGAAGTGTTAATATGTCAATATGTTCTGCAATACAATGTCGGACCTCAGAGGTACGAGATAAGACAAACAAGTGAAATGACGATAAACAAAAGAATTGTAAAGCGAAAGGTCACAATGTCAAAACAACTCAACGGTCATTTCTGGTTGTTTGTGGCTCATCAGATGTCATTAGAGGTAATTACTGTCACCCCAAGTGTGATGTTGGCCCTCATGCTGCTAGGTGAGAATTGTCCCTTGACATAGGTAATGAAGAAACCAGATCACGTGGTTGCTGCTGTGTAGCCAGGCAGGGACATGAAGGAATCCACGTGGTATGTTTACGATTTTGTAGTCTGTTGTTACATCACGTTGATCGCCAGGGCTTCGCGGAGCTGGCTGCATGAGATTGCCATAGAAACTGAGTCCAAGGATAACATTTTAGCAACCGACACTAACCCCAACCCGCGCTTAACCCTAACCACGCCCATGCATCTCACGGGTGCGCGGCCAAGGAAACAATAATCTTACTGATCCATCACTTAACCCTTATCCTTATTGGGTTTGTACACGTGGTAGGGTCTGTGGCCCTTGGTGACTTCTTTGTTTGCTTAGTTGTTAGCATGAACATCACTTGTGGTGACATCACTTGTGGGGACATCACTTGTGCTCCTGGTCTGTCGCCCCAACAGGCTGCTCTGCCCAACTGACCAACACTTGCTGTCTGTGCACTGAATGCATCGTCATAACTTCATTCATGCATTGTTTATTTTAATTTCTGCCTTCTGTATTCTCTTCTTCTTGTTCTTCTTTCTTCGTCACCACGCATTGCTAAAGCTGTGATGTGTTCGTCACGACCCTCTGTACCAACTGTGATGTGTTCGTCACGACCCTCTGTACCAGCTGTGGTGTGTTCGTCACGACCCTCTGTACCAGCTGTGGTGTGATCGTCACGACCCTCTGTACCAACTGTGATGTGTTCGTCACGACCCTCTGTACCAGCTGTGGTGTGTTCGTCACGACCCTCTGTACTGTGATGTGTTCGTCACGACCCTCTGTACCAACTGTGATGTGTTCGTCTATTTTATAACCCACCGGTGACGTTCACAGACATTATCTGCCTGCGGTGTGTCTCTGTGACGTGTATAGAATGAACATTTTGTGGCATATGACGTCACAACCATAGCTCATGTGTTAAACAGACGTCACCGCCCGTGACGGCTACATACCTCGTGGAACCTGACGTTAGCATGTCACGTGTTCGTCATTTACTGTCTGTGAGGTGTACAGACGTCACATGATAGTTATTGTTGTGACACCGATGTCATGTGTTGACTGTGACAGCTGTACAAGCTCAAGTATCTACCGAGACACACTGTGCCTTGGAAAGCCGCTTAGTGCGTGCATATGCACAGTTTGTGTGTGTGTGAGTGTGAGTGTTTGAAGCTGATTCAAATCTGTTATGTCACTATTTTGTCAAAGAGAAATTATAATCTTCATGTTACTAAATCAGTCTTAGAGTTATTGATAATGAATTGGGTACAGAAATATTGTTATAGCTGTTATAGTTGTTATTCGATATTATATTTTTATACGAAGTACAATAAACAAGACCGAATTTTTTACAGTTTGTGTATTTTTACTTCTAATCACAAAATTCCGTGTGTGCCTGTGTGGCTGCCTGTGTCTGTTAAGTGTCAAGGGTTAAGAAAGAACAGGTGCTTTGAAATGGCGGTGAAAATGAGGAGAGTGTGACACGAGTGTGAAACTTGTGTGACGATGCTGACAGGAGTGTGAAACTTGTGTGACGACGATGATAGCACCATGCTCTGGTGAACAAGAAATGAGTGGGGGGGGGGGCAGAGAGACAGGAGACATGAACCCTGCTGGAACCAATCAGGTGATTGATCGCCCCCTCGTATGAGTCGCTGGGAGGACAGACAGGTCAGGGCGGTGAAAGTGGGTCAGGCGGGGGTGTGTAAGTAGGACAGCTTGTGGTCTGGGATTTCCAGGCCTAAACTTAGCGCCGAGCGGTGCGGCGCAGTCATCTGCTCTTCCTCTCCCGCACATCGTCAGCGAGGACAAGAGGGTGTCAGTAGCAGGTAGAGGGAGTGGTTGGTGGTGGTGGTGTTGTAAATTGTGATCACGCTAGTCTGGTGTCGACAGGGGAGTGTGAACAGGTGCACGAACAGGTGCGAGACTGACAAAGTCTTGTCTTTTGACCTCGGAGTGTATGATGTGGAGTACATAACTCGTGTGTCGTTACATTTGACAGCTGCTTCCCACACGTCTGCAGCTCCCCCTACATCAAACTGTAAGATGTATAATGAAACTCACGTAGTAGAACACAGAACACGATGCACGCATGACACATACACGTAAAAACTATATTACACAACACGTCTAATTTTATGTTTCTTCCCATCATCAAAGCTTTATTTAACGCGCTAACAATGTACTACGTCACTGTACTAACCCATTCACATTGCCAGCAGTCAACACCAATCAGTGTACTACGTCACACTAGTACACCATTCACAACACTGCCAGCAGTCAACACAATCAGTGTACTACGTCACACTAGTACACCATTCACACTCAGTGTACTACGTCACACTATTACACCATTCACAACACTGCCAGCAGTCAACACAATCAGTGTACTACGTCACACTAGTACACCATTCACACTCAGTGTACTACGTCACACTATTACACCATTCACAACACTGCCAGCAGTCAACACAATCAGTGTACTACGTCACACTAGTACACCATTCACACTCAGTGTACTACGTCACACTATTACACCATTCACAACCGTGTGCGGACGTTTTGCCGACGGACGTTTCTCCGCCGGACGTTTCGGAGCCGGACGTTTTGTCGACTGGACGTTTCGCCGCTGGACGTTTCGGAGTCGGACGTTTTGCCGACTGGCTTTTCGCCGCCGGACGTTTCGCCGCATTATGTCAGAGAGAGAGAGAGCTTACTTACTTCTCAAAGAATGAAAGTAACTACTAGATTACACAATAATTCTTTATTTCAAACAAATTTACACACAGACTTCACAGACAGTTCACTTTGATTGTCACAGATTATGCGCAACAGCTTTGAGAAAAATATTGATACAATGGCGAGAGAAATGTGTGAGCTAACGGTTCACATGAGGAGGGATAGTGAGAGAGAGTTCACTGATACATTGATACAATGGCGAGAGAAATGTGTGAGCTAAGGGCGTCCCACACTTGCTTCGGCTAAAGGTCCCGCGTGAAATGCCGAAATGAAGTGCCCCGCGCCGAAACGTCCGGCGGCGAAACGCCGGTCGGCAAAAGGTCCGGCTCCGAAACGTCCAGCGGCGAAACGTCCAGTCGACAAAACGTCCGGCTCCGAAACGTCCGGCGGCGAAACGTCCGTCGGCGAAAAGTCCGTGTACCATTCACAACACTGCCAGCAGTCAACACCAATCAGACACAGTGAGTGACAGTTCATTATCCGGACGCTGCCAGTCGGCATGTCACGTGGTTGTGACAAACTGTTGCTGTACCGAGACTTGCAGACTGTCAGCGTGTCAATAGTCCAGAGTCCAGACTGTCTCCCTGTTTGGTGTTGACAGCTGGCAGTGTTGTGAATGCTGTACCAACGTGACGTAGCACACTGTTAGTGTGACGTAGCACACTGTTAGCGGCGCTCGTTGATCGCAGGTGTGAATCGCTGGCTAATTAATTAACGGACGGGTTTACAGGTTAGGTTTCTCTCCCCTTTACCTACCGATATCTGCATCAATCTCAAACTATTTAGGTTGATCTTTAAGTGAGCTTGTCACGTGATGTACAATCGAAATCGACAAGTGTGTGTGCACATCACGAGACATTCAGACCAGACGTCAACGTCACTGCGTGCTTGTTGTCTGTAGATGGCTGGCTGTATGGCTGTCTGTGTGATGTACTGGGGGATGTCTTGTGATTGCAGTTAGTGACAGCCTCGTTCACTGTTCATGCTTCTCACAAACAGCGGGACAACCTAATCAAGTGTTGACAAGTAGTCGGGACACTTTTCAAATGCTTGAAGCTTCAGTGGTGCCGATGTTTACGTCATCAATAACAACCCTTGTGACAACCGTCCAGGACAGTTGGTGACCCCGGGAGACTGACGTCATCGCAATGGAGTCTTGGCGAGGGGACGTTACTAACTGCAAGCACCTCCCACCCCAGACACTGAAGGTGGAACTCAAGGCCGCCACTCACATGCCGAGTCAGATGCTCAGTCAGGAATGTTATGTCTGAATGTGGGCATTATTCACATTATGTGGGAATGTGGGCATTGTGTGGTCACGTGATGCGGGAATGCGGGGGCTTCGCGCGTGCTGTGCATTGAGAAGCCTTCTTGTGGAATGTTCTGTGTACGTCTCGCAAGTTCTCGTCATCAAATCCGGCAGGACACCACAGTCCACCCATTGTAGCCAGCAGTCATACATCAGGGTATGCGAGACAGAGACCGCCACCCAGCGCGCCTAGCGGCACAAATAAATCTCTTATCAACATTCCCGGATTGTTTGACATGGCGGAGAGTGGTTTACAGGCGCCGGGGAGCCAATCATTTGCACTCGCTTCTCGCATCACCGCGCGCGCCACCCGGGGGCAACATTCCAGCACGAAGTGTCACACCTGGCATGTGCACAAGGCCGTGACATGACCGGCCTCCTGGTGACATAACACACGGAGCACGTGGACAAGGGGAGGGAGGCCTCCTTGCAGACTCATGCTCGTGTTTTCCGTCTTTCATTCGTGTTAGCTTTCCTTTTCTTGTTGTTGACCACACTGCATTATGGATGACTGGACACATATCGTAGAATATTGACTATTGACTTCACACGTTGTCATAGCTGACATTGGTAGTAAGAACTTGATCGGCGAAAACTTGGGCAAGGTGGTCATTTGCATCCTCATGTGAACTGAAGGGTACAGCACAGGAGGAGTTTTGTAGAGAGAGAAAGAAGGGGGAAGTCAGGCGGCGCTAGGTCCGGCGAGTGTGGTGGGTGAGGCACACACCCTGTCCCACCCAAACTCCGAGGACACCCTGCTTGGTCTCACGCTGAAGTGACGGACTCCACGATTAATGAGTGCTGGACATTTGTGGATGATGGATTCGCTCAAACTGTCCAATCACCGACAGTAGACATTCAAACTAATTGATTCCTCTAAAGGAGGTTGAAAAACTCGAGACTTTTAAAATCCTATCTCATCTGTCTACAGAGATCACCGTCCCACCCACTGACAGCATCACCTTCCTCTGAGGAATGTCTGCTTCCGGTAGCTTGTCAGGCTAATCGTCGCCTCGGGACCAAGAATGTTTACGCATCACATTGTTCTAAAAAAAAATAAAAATCAAAACACAAAGAAAGAAACAAACAAGCCACTTCTCGTTACCAGTTACCAGTCGCTTGAAAAAAGAAAAGATTGTTTTCCCCACGTCCAATGAGGACACCACAGATTTTATATTCTCCATCAAATGAACCTTCCAGTTCACGAAGAACCCAAATATGGCGATTGCTTACATCTGACACCTTCTACAGGTTGTCGTGAACACTTGCATGGTGGGTGTTCAGTGTTTGTTCAGTGTTTGTTCAGTCTCTCATCTCGTCTTACGTGCCAACAGTGCCTTCATTATTCGCTGTGACACTAGTGCCACATGAATTCAGACATATACAGTGTCTATGTGTGTGAACGCTGTGTGACATCAGTGACATGACTTCAGAGATGTGTGTACATATATATGACCGCTGTCACTACTGACACACAGCTGCAGTACACGCGCTTTCACACAAGTGACACGTCTTCAAGTGTATAAGTATATTTGTGTGTGTTTGTGAACGCGCTTTGACACGAGTGAAGCATGTAGCACAGGCTGTGAATATCAAGCAACATTAATTCTTACATTGTGTGAATTGTGAAGGTCTTGGACACCTCCCACTGTGTCACATTATGTGTCAGACGCCATGGACACCTCCCAATGTGTCACATTATGTGTCAGACGCCATGGACACCTCCCAATGTGTCACATTATGTGTCAGACGCCATGGACACCTCCCAATGTGTCACATTATGTGTCAGATGTGATGGAAACTTGCTAGCAGCAATGTGAGATGTCGCAATGTGTGTGAGTGGACAGTCGCGATGTGAGATGTCACAGTGTGTGTGACTGGACAGTCGCGATGTGAGATGTCACAGTGTGTGTGACTGGACAGTCGCGATGTGAGATGTCGCAATGTGTGTGAGTGGACAGTCGCGATGTGAGATGTCACACTGTGTGTGAGTGGACAGTCGCGATGTGAGATGTCCCAGTGTGTGTGAGTGGACAGTCGCGATGTGAGATGTCACAGTGTGTGTGAGTGGACAGTCGCGATGTGAGATGTCCCAGTGTGTGTGAGTGGACAGTCGCGATGTGAGATGTCCCAGTGTGTGTGAGTGGACAGTCGCGATGTGAGATGTCACAATGTGTGTGAGTGGACAGTCGCGATGTGAGAGGGAGCATGCTAACAATAAGCACGCAGCATGGACGCATACGAGCGACAGGAAAACAAAGAAGACATGAGCTGTACAAGAATAAAGAGCAGTACTAATGATGAATATAAACAAAAACAGGGAACACAAGGAGCAACCAAACAAGAACATGAACCGGAACTGAGGGTAAGAGGATAATGCATGTGACTGGGTAGACGTAACCTTTACTTGATTGTATCACAGCGTATGTCACACTGATCGCACCTGTAACTACTGAATATTTATTTATACAGTTTGTGTATATTCCACACTCAGTCCCACCTTTATGTGCCTTTCACATGTTTATGGAGCAGTGTAGAAGGGAGGGGGGATCCCTCGCTCTGTACTTGTAGTCACCCCTGCATCCGCTGTGACGTCACAGATCCCGTGAGCTCGCCACACAGCGTGAACGAGGAACATGAAAAGGGTCATTAACCGGGTAGGTGCTTGTTGTATACAAGCGGCAAGCTGTAAGGTGTGAGGTCTACCGGAAGTATAACTGAAGGCGGCGCTGAAAGGCCCAGCAGGGTGCCCAGCACACTTCCTGTCCTGACTGTCAAGGTTAACACCTGTAAATTGTAAAATAGATTTTAAAAAGGTCTTCGAAACATTTTACGAAATCGCACGTAGGAGCCGTTTACATCTGTTTACACCTGTTAAGACGACTAAAGGCTGCATGACAACTTCAAAACAAACCTCAACGGGTCAAGCGTTGCCTTCCTTGCTTGTGTGACGTTATTTGACGTTATTTGACGTTATTTGACGTGCATTTGTTGTGTATTTGACATGTGTTTGCTGTGTGTTTGACATGTGTTTGCTGTGTTTGAAGTGTGTTTGCTGTGTTTGCTGTGTGTTTGACATGTGTTTGAAGTGTGTTTGATGTGTATTTGACATGTGTTCTGCTGTGTTTGATGTGTATTTGCTGTATTTTTGACGATATTAAATGACCTGTGCCTAGAAATCGTTTGTTGTGTAGTTGGTGAGCAGGGGAACTGTAATCCAAGTTTGACACCGAGTCAGCAACTAAGTAGATCACGGCACTAAGCCCTGTCAACACTTTTCACTCCAAGAGAAAGAACAGCCTACCTCAGACGAGATGGGGACCCAGTCCAGCCAGTTGAACAACAAGAACTAATTTAATGAAACTTTATTTTTACGGCGACATCGCGATCGTCAGCCAAAATCAGTCCACCCTCATGACCATACCCTGAGATGCGCGTCAGTCCTCAAGTATCACTACACCTCTTGTTTGAATGCTAATTCAATCACGTGATCAGATAGTTTGTCAATCCACTAATGATGGTGCGTGTCTTTAACTGCACTACTCAGTCGTTAAGATGCAGAACACACACGACGGACCACCCCGCCGGCTGCGAGAAGATCCCTCCATTGGCTGAACTTGTCGTCACCGTCGCTCTCAGCGCTTTGACAGTTGGGTGGACCCCGCCTGACGTCACTAGTCGCCGCGGGACGTCGTCGCTGGGGTCGTGACGCACTAGACCGTGACAGCGACGGGCAGCAGGTGCAGGTGCAGGGTAGGACGCCGTGATTTACCTGGACCTCGGTCTCCATGCCCTGCTGACGAGGGTCTTTGATGTTATTTTCAAAGTCTTGCTCGCTGTGAGAAAGATTACGGGAGATTAATGGGTCTGTCACCGTCGCCAGCTACAAAGAACCGCCAGCCGCCAGCTGACTGCAGTCAGGAATTACTCTGCGTGTGTGTGCGTGTGTGTGCGTGTGTGCGAGTGAGAGAGATTGTGTGTGTGTGTGTGCTCGCGCGTGAGAGATTCTGACAAAACAGCGACCATAACCATAATTATTATGTGTAAGTATATAATTGTATATACTGATAGTGAATATGAGTCTAAGAGAAACTTGATATCAATAGACTGCAGTTGTCAGTCTGTGGATGGTGACGTGTCTTACAGTGGGTGACGTAACTATTCCACAGTGTGTCCGCAAGATAACTGCCATTGAGTTCTCTGTGCTTTTTCCTGGATGAAGGTCCTGACACCCACCTGACTATCTGCCGGTGTCACAGCCCAAACCTTCGCCCGAGGGTTATTTCCGTCACGTGACGTGTTACTTCCCTAAAAACAATATTTATTTCTGCGGCTGCGCACAAATCTTGGTAAACAGACATCTCCGAGTCGAATTATCATCAAGCCACACATTACTCTAGCATATTAGGTAATGACTGTGTCAGCACATGACATCGGCATATTCAATAATCTATTAGTAGTCTGTGAGCAAATCCTCGATTACATCGTGACATTCTAGATGCTGTCATCTACAAGCAAATCCTTGTCTCGAGACAATCCTCATCTCGACTTGTATCAAGATAACCAATCGACCTTGACTGCGCATGCGCCGGAGGCAAGCAATCCGCTGAGTGGTGCGAAGGTTCAGAGCGTGACACCGGATATCTTTGAAGGATTACACCTCCTGGGCTGTTCTTGACATGCGAAAAAAAGATCTTTGTCGTCCCTTGTGTTTGTAGGGAGGAGAAATACAATGACCGCAAGCTGTTACAATGGTCACCTCCGGGTGTCAGGGGAGGGACCACTAGCTGTAGGGACTATAGTTGGTGTCAGTAGAGGGGGACTACAGTTGGTGTCAGGAGAGGGGGACTACAGTTGGTGTCAGGAAGGGGAGGGACCACTAGCTGTAGGGACTATAGTTAGTTTCAGGAGAGGGGGACTACAGTGTGTCAGGAGGGGGGAGGCTAGTTGGTGTCAAAAGATGCGGGGACTATAGTTGGTGTCAAGAGAGGGAGGACTACAGTGTGTCAGGAGACAGGTGTGTTATACAATGCAATACAACTCTATGGATCCCCAGGGGCAAGACAGGTGTGTACAAAGCCGGGGTGAAATGCCAACAACTCTGCACGTCTGCTCATGAGAAGCTCAGGTACTTCACAAAGCGAGTCTGGTGACTCAGTCCGGTGAGTCAGGTGACATTGTACCCACGTGCCAGTGCACACAGCTACTATTGTAGTCTCGCCTTTGGTAGCAGTCTACCTGTCTACTGTCTACCACGCATTGTCTCTAAACGATACAAGTGAAGAAATGGCAGCAGCATTGGCTGTACACACACACGAGACATGAATACATTACTAAAGTACCGACAACTGACTTTCTGACACATCCACACATGAATACATTATCTGTCGGCCTGAGAGTCAGCTACTGACAACTGACTTTCTGACACATCCAGACATGAATACATTATCTGTCGGCCTGAGGGGTCAACTACTGACAACTGACTTTTTGACACATCCAGACATGAATACATTATCTGTCGGCCTGAGGGGTCAACGACCGACAACTGACTTCCTGACACATCCACAAATGAATACATTATCTGTCGGCCTGAGAGTCAGCTACTGACAACTGACTTCCTGACACACCCAGACAAACGCAATTATATTTAATTATATTAAAAATACATTATCTGTCGGCCTGAGAGTCAGCTACTGACAACTGACTTTCTAACACATCCAGACAAACGCAATTATATTTAATTATATTAAAAATACATTATCTGTATTATACATTATCTGTATATACATTATCTGTCGGCCTGAGAGTCAGCTACCGACAACTGACTTCCTGACACACCCAGACAAACGCAATTATATTTAATTATATTAAAAATACATTATCTGTCGGCCTGAGAGTCAGCTACTGACAACTGACTTTCTGACACATCCACACATGACCGGTCCCGCAGTTTCTTCACGAACTTGAATCACTGGACTGCTGGCAGACGATTTTTCCAGTTAACTCCTAAAACGAGGCATTAGACGACAAAGCTTCCGGTTTAGTCACATTCTTTGTTTAGGCTCGCCGAGACTAACAGCGGAGAACTTGGCAAGAGGCTAAGCGTTGGTCTCTGCAGACAGATAGCAGTCCACGTACACACGTCCGTGGTTTCTTCGTTCTGTAGTCGACACCACAGACACTTAGCGACGTCACCGTAGTCAGTAGTAGTAGTAGTGGTGGTGGTGGTGGTAATACTGATGGTGGTGACACGATTTCTCTCTCTCCAACCCAGGGTTAGCCCCGGGGTTAGTCTGCTGACCTCACAGAGTCGGTCCGTCACTTTGTGAAAGAACTTACATTATGTGAATAGTGAATAGAATCACACACACAGGACATCGACTGATGTCGTCACTTTGTAAAAGAAGCTAGACTGTGTGAATAGAGTTTGGAGTGCACCTCCCACTAGCGCTACTTCCAATTAGCTCTAGAGTCCATATACACAGTTAGACAACTTCCAGGTGAATACAGTCAGTACCCAAGTAAACAAATCACAGGTGAATAATTAGTGTATAGATGTACAGCAGGCAAGTGAACAGTCAGTTCAAGCTGGTGACTACATACGACCGCCAAGTACAAACAGGTAACTACATAGATACGTCACCATCACCACCTGCAGGCGGGGGGGAAAGGTGCCACCCACTGCTACCGGTCGTCGGGGGAATGGTGGGACTTGATGAGACTTTTGCTGCCTGTCCAGTCCTTCACCTTCGTCTGCCAATGTTTGCTTGTTATTGTTTACACTCAGCATCGTCCTCTGTCCAGGCCGGTCCGGTGTTGCATCGGTTAGCCCAGGGGTCTCAAACTCGCGGCCCGCGGGACAAAAGTTTGCGGCCCCCACCTCAATATCAAAGTTTCATGTTAGTCCCGAGTTTGATACTGTTATATCTTCTCCTCTCTCGCTCCTTAGTCTGCAACTTCCAGTTTCTGTCAACTGTCCTCTGGATGGTCCGGGCGGGTGGCCATAAATCTTGACCAGTGACACTGCTGTATTATTATTCTATTTTCATTTTCAATTTATTTATTACTGATTGATTTATTTTTTCTTATGAATTTGTTAATTTATTTTTATCTTTAAACACAAAAATAAGATGAAAAAATAAGACATTTGATAATATTGGAATGTTTTTGTAAGAGCTTTTCTTGTTGGAAAACCTGATGTGGCCCAGCCTCATCCAGACTCTGCCTCCAGTGCCCCCCGGGTAAATTGAGTTTGAGACCCCTGGGTTAGCGTCTGTCACCAACACACTGAAGGTTGGCTGTCCTGGGTTCAGCTCTCGTCTCAGGCACGCTGTTGTTTCTCTACATGTGGCATGTGTTACAGGGCTGGCTGTCTTGCCGGGATGTAACCTTAGTTGCTGGTTTGGTTTAGCCATCATCCCCATTCCTCTACTTATCTCTGTGCGACCCCCCTGGGTAGAGTGTCCTGCCAGTGATGTCGCCCAATCATGGCAGCTTTCGCCGACTGCTGATGGCGAACAGTGTTTCCCGGGGCCTGCGCTGCCTACAAAATCGTTTGTTTTGTGTTTTGTATGAGAAATTCGGAGCATTTGGTTTCCAATGTGTGGATGCTGCCGTCCGTGTCGGTAACTGTCGGATCACCAATAGCAGCAGTCGTCACACAATCATAGACTGAACATGTAACTGCCAGTCACATCAGCAACACTCATAACATTATAACAATTACAGAAACTGAGCACTGCGGGCAAGTATTTTGTCTCCAAACCTCTGGGTTAGTAAGCGGTAAGATAAGTTCAACAGTTTCTTACCTACTGACAGGCTTAGGGTTAATGTTAACGTTGAATGAAATACTGTGGGTGGGTGTGGGGGGCGTTGGTACCCTGAGACAAATTCATTTGATGCAAGTACACTTACTGTTTCCCTAACTTCACTAACACAAACTAGTTTTCCTGAAACCCTTTTCAAGATCAGGATTATATTTATTATGTCATGGAGTGTGAACACAAGGCAGAACATTTTGTTAGAATATTCAGCAAAGACATTTCTGTATAGTTGCCGATCTTCTCAAACAGCTTCTAGTGAATGACCTTTGATGCCTCAGTCCAGTTCACCTACACCAGGTGAGCGTCTCCAAGAAATAAACCGTTGTGCGTCATGGTGCAGCGGAGTGACGTGGTCATAACGGAACACTTGGTGATAAAGGCGACCTTGACCCTAGTATGACGTAGTTCTAACGGACCACGTGGTGATAAAGGCGGCCTTGACCCTAGTATGACGTAGTTCTAACGGAACACTTGGTGATAAAGGCGGCCTTGACCCTAGTATGACGTATGTCCAGCCTTCACCCGCCAGTTGAGAGCTGTCCATGCTAATCTTCGTTCAGAGGAGGAAAACTTGACCTGGGTCTTTGGTGTAACCTTTGACCTGGACCCTTGATGTCATGTTGTGCCTACCCTTCGTTAACAGCTGATGCTCCTCCCTTCTCCTCCCCTCAAGTCTGTTGTGTGCAGTGGAAGGTATCACACAGAACAGTCTTGATAACCTCAAGGTGAGTTGATGTAAAAAGTGATAAAAGGTAAAATAATAAGCTGTGGACATATAAATATTCTGATAAAGGGATTTATTAACATGTCGACACAGTGATGCATTAATACTCATGTATATATAATATATATAATGATGTATTACATATGTTTATAGAGTGATATATTAAAGGGATTGTAAAGGCAAAATAAAACTGCTTAGAATCGTGTACAGAGTAGGATCCACGTGAATCTCGTCTATTTTCACTTCTGTTCATATGGGAAAAGTTGAAGATTTTGTAGCATGTTGTGTTTAAGAAGAGAAACTACATCGGACTCTTTCGTTTACTGAGACGAAGTCTCGTTCTCCGTCACGTGACCTTCTGACATATGACCAAGACTGCTTACCAAGTGAAACAGACTGTTTTCTGTAATTTTTACAACTGTCCTTTGAAAAGTTCTCTTTAAAACATAAATAAGCTCACGTGACACCACCGATCACAAGTTCAAACCCTAGCAATGACCACAGACACTTGCTGTACGTCACTGACTGACGTCACAATGACCACAGGCACTTGCTGTACGTCACTGACTGACGTCACACCCAGACTCGTCTGCTTGACCATCTCGGGAAGCTATCGCGGTTACTCGGCGGAAGGACACAAAGGTCGATTTCACTGGATTTTTTCAATGTTTATAAACATCGGCAACCGACATAGTGCTAATAAGTGTAATTAAGTGAGAAACGAATCCTTTATTTCTCCTGTGTTGCTCTCGTGCTGTGTCATTGTAACTAAATATAGTTTTGAAACGGTTGACCGTCGCCACAGCCTTATCACAAGCCTGGAGCATCCCTTTAACATGTCGATATGCTGATGTATTAATACACTCAGCGCCTCCCTGTGCTTGCAGTCGTCATGGCGCGTGTTTCTGTGGCGATAAAAGTGAGCTCCGGACGGCTACCATTTTTGCACCCGGACATCCCGGGTACAGACAAGCACCCGGACAAACCCGAACTGTGGCGTCAGATCCTCGCCTGTCTAACGTCTTCCCGTCTCCCCATCTCCCTCCGTCAGCCCCCCCCCCTCCTCTCCAGATTTTCTCTCGTTTTCTTAGGAGGAGGCGCTCCCAGCTCCACAGATGACACAAGTGTAGCGGGGTGACGGGACTGGTGGTGTCGCTCCTGTCGTCGGTGATAACGCGGGTGCTGCTCTTATCACGTGATCGATAGCGTTGCTGATGTCTGGTTGATAACACTGAGTGACACTGTTATTGCTGATGTAAGAGATAGTGGCGGCGCTGTGGGCCCGATGTCAACCTCAGTGTCAAGCTGTGATCATAGGAGTGACGTCATGCCTGTGACATGCGTGTGCCGCTGTAACGTGTCGGAACCTTGTTGACAGGCCCCTACTTCGCGATCCTGATTGTTTATTGTCTTCTGAAAAACAGTTTTACAGAAGCCGTGAGTGTCTCAGCCTGTGGTGTCGCAGTAACACCTGTTTGCTCTCTGACATACACTTCTCGCGAAACAGCTGTCTACAGCTGTCTACAGCTGTCTTGTGGCGAGTTGTTTTGTGTTAGAAAGTTCAACGATCTCTATCTGGTCACGTGCATCTGTTTTGATTTTCCACATGGGCGTTGTCTAGTTGGTGTTGTGGCTTGAACAGGTCAAACCACGGGTTTCACTTTGACACAACAATGTTAACGGCACAATGACTAAGCTAGGTAATGAGCAACAAGACACCACACTAAATAATAGTGAGCTAGGTAATGAGCAGCAAGACACCACACTAAATAATAGTGAGCTAGGTAATGAGCAACAAGACACCACACTAAATAATAGTGAGCTAGGTAATGAGCAACAAGACACCGCAATAAATAATAGTGAGCTAGGTAATGAGCAACAAGACACCACAATAAATAATAGTGAGCTAGGTAATGAGCAGCAAGACACCACAATAAATAATAGTGAGCTAGGTAATGAGCAGCAAGACACCACACTAAATAATAGTGAGCTAGGTAATGAGCAGCAAGACACCACAATAAATAATGGAAAGCTAGGTAATGAGCAACACGACATCACAATAAATAATAGTGAGCTAGGTAATGAGCAGCAAGACACCACAATAAATAATAGTGAGCTAGGTAATGAGCAGCAAAACATCACAATAAATAATGGAAAGCTAGGTAATGAGCAACACGACATCACAATAAATAATAGTGAGCTAGGTAATGAGCAGCAAGACACCACACTAAATAATAGTGAGCTAGGTAATGAGCAGCAAAACATCACAATAAATAATAGTGAGCTAGGTAATGAGCCGCAAAACATCACAATAAATAATAGTGAGCTAGGTAATGAGCAACAAGACACCACACTAAATAATAGTGAGCTAGGTAATGAGCAGCAAGACACCACAATAAATAATGGAAGCTAGGTATGAGCAACACGGAACATCACAATAAATAATAGTGAGCTAGGTAATGGAGCAGCAAGACACACAATAAATAAATAGTGAGCTAGTAATGAGCAGCAAAACATCACAATAAATAATGGAAAGCTAGGTAATGAGCAACACGACATCACAATAAATAATAGTGAGCTAGGTAATGAGCAGCAAGACACCACACTAAATAATAGTGAGCTAGGTAATGAGCAGCAAAACATCACAATAAATAATAGTGAGCTAGGTAATGAGCCGCAAAACATCACAATAAATAATAGTGAGCTAGGTAATGAGCAACAAGACACCACAATAAATAATGGAAAGCTAGGTAATGAGCAGCAAGACACCACAATAAATAATAGTGAGCTAGGTAATGAGCAACAAAACATCACAATAAATACATAACTAAGCAATGTAATGAGGTAACGTCACAATGAAAATATAAATAGCACAATAAGTGGTGTCTCAGTCGCAATAATTAACTGAACATCACAGTGAATAATTCATGTCACATTAATCAGAGGAAGTTTCACACTGCCAGCTGTGAGATCGTACAATAGCCAAGGTAAACGGGGAAGCTATTTAACAGCTAAGGTTTGTTATTGATGAGCGAGACTGAGATTGTGATATTGTGCGATAGCTAATGGTAGAACTCACAGACGGTGTAAGCTAAGTGAGAGACTGGATAATTAGCTGAGACACGCCTACAAGTAGAACACAAATATACAAACATTGCAGTCAAGATGTGAAGATTGTATGATAGCTAAGAGCTCAGACCATAGCTAAGGCAAGCTGTAAGAGACTGTGTCACAGGCAGGGGCCACAGTTAGGGGCACGAGGCCCGTGTACACAATCACAATGCGAGACAGAGATCGTCCACCCGTAGCTTGCCACAAATAAGTGGAAATAGTTACAGTGAGACAATCTCAGGGTCCATGCAGGTGACTGACAGATTGCTGCCGTTACCAATCTTCTACTCAAACCTACCACACAGACAGCCGTCCCCCTGTACATCCCCCCTAACCCCCTATACTCCCCCCTAGGGTCGTCAGTCTCTTTATGTCTCCCACCTTTCCTTCCGTCACCATCCGTTTGTTTTTATCATTGGTTACTTCCCCCTGTGGCCGCTGTGAGCGTGTTTGTCAAAGGCCGGTGAAATGTGCAGGTGACAGACGAGGAACCTCGAGATGGGGATTCCCAGCCCCACACACACCTCACCCAGCGCTCGCCGCTCTGTGCTTTGTGATTTATGTCCCCTGATGCCAGGGTTAGCTTTCCCTGCCCAACAAAGCTGCGCAGTCTCCGTGTCAAGGGACATCATCAGCCCGCGTCTCCCCTCCCCCCAGCCTCTCTCCCCACCTCCCCTCTAACTTCCTCTGTATCGTCTGTACTTACCTTCAGCCTTCTCTAGCTTCTCTCCTCTTCCCTTCTTTTGAGCGTTATTGAGCCTGTTTGAACGTTTGAATTGTCTCCCCAGGTTTACTGTCTTTTCCTGTCATTTTCTGGGTAAGTGTGTGTGTGTGGCTTCTCGGTGTGCGCGGCATGTGTGAATGTGAGTGTGTGTGCGCACATGAGTGTGTGAGAGTGTGAGTGTGTGTGACAGTGTGTGTGTGCTCGCATGAGTGTGTGAGAGTGAGTATGTGTGTGAGTATGCGAACGCAGCGTGCGTGTGTGTGTGAGTGTGTGTCTGTGTGTGTATGTGCGCTCAGCGTGAGTGTGTGTGAGTGTGTGTGAGAGAGAGCTTGTGTGTGTGTGCGCGCATGAGTGTGTGAGTGTGTGTGTGAGAGTGAGTGTGTGTGTGAATATGCGAACGCAGCGTGCGTGTGTGTGTGAGTGTGTGTCTGTGCGCTCAGCGTGAGTGTGTGTGAGTGTGTGTGTGTGTCTGTGTGTGTGAGAGTGTGTGTGTGAGTGAGTGTGTGCCTGTGTGTATATGTGCGCGCAGTGTGTGTGGGCAGTCGGCGTGTAGTCAGTGGAGTAACGAGTGCTAATGACTTATTTACATTGTTTACCAACTGTGCGCTCGGCCTGTACACAGTGAGTGGCTGTGAGTGCTGAGTGCTGAGTGTTGACTTACTCCATGTTTACCGACCTCGTTGTTTCCACCTGTCGACATTTTTGTGGCTGTCGTCCGACGCTTCAATTCTTTGTGTTACACCTGATCTCGCGTGCCTTTCGCAGACTGTCACGTGACTTACATTCCCGTCATGCTTCTCTTGCTATGATTGCAGTGCGAAGCTCGGCAACTCTTTCTTTCTTCCATTGAAAGCCCGTCTCTTTATTCCGACATTCCGTCATCCATCATTCCTTAAGTGTTCTTCTCATCTTCCGTTAGTTTAGTTTGAGAAAGTCTCGTAGCTCTACAGCACACGCACGGACCTGGAGTGCGTGCTACACTCTATACTCTATACACTATATGCACTTTGTACAATCTATAGTCTATATACTCTATGCACTTTATACACTATATGCACGTTATGCACTCTATACTCTATATGTTCTATGAACTATGTACACTCTACGCACTCTCTACACTATGTGCTCTACGCACTCTATACACTCTATAGTCTATATACTCTATGCACTCTATACACTCTATAGTCTATATACTCTATGCACTTTGTGCCCGCGTACACCATGCACACAATCGGCCATCACGCTGCCAGTCGTGAGTACACCACCCTGCCTGCACCCGACAATAAATGTAGTTTGCGAGACATTTAACTCTATTCTCGACATCGAAA
This sequence comes from Pomacea canaliculata, assembly GCF_003073045.1. Classification (NCBI taxonomy): domain Eukaryota; kingdom Metazoa; phylum Mollusca; class Gastropoda; order Architaenioglossa; family Ampullariidae; genus Pomacea; species Pomacea canaliculata. The sequence goes on along the minus strand of NC_037596.1, from coordinate 19,671,176 downwards.
TTAAGCAAAAACCCAAAGCAACAAACGTTTGTCACGATTACCTACGTCACAGCTGCCAGTGAGGCGTGACCTGTGAGTCCTGTAAGCGCCTGTGTGATACTGGTGACATATGTACAATACATATATATATATATAGATGTATATACGAGTACATCTGGGGCTCAAAGGGGCCTAGAGTCTGACTGGAGAGCCTCACCGTCACAATTCTTGTCACTGCGAGTCTGCGACACCCGGTTTGTCCACCCGCCGTCAGTGACATGCTAACTCGCCCTGTCACAACTCTGTTACCGTCTTTTGCTTTGCTCGCTGTGTGAGGACATCAGTCATCTGCAATCATGGTGAGACTTTGTTTTCCGAGGTCATTAAGTGCATCAGTGCACGCTACAGACGAGCATCAGTAAACATACACAAGTCCTTCTACTCACCACATGTGTGACATAGCCTCAGCACTGACACGTGACGTACTGTGATACCTGTCCTACAGCTACATCTGGCACTAGGAACAAGGCACGTGGTCTGTGGTAATTAGGTAACACTGACATCCGGAGTCCTTAGGTGCATACATGGCAGCAGGAACATGGAAGTGTATAAATAAGTGAGGTTTCTCTACTAAACACACCTGTGAGATCTGTCTCCAGGAACATAAAGTGCACGTAGCAACCGTCTAGAGTCATTCAGTACACGTGGGAACCCTCCAGTGACGTCAAGTGTATGTAGGAACGCTCGAGTGACAAGTATACTAGGAACCTTCCAGTGACATCAAGTATATTACGAACTCTCCAGTGACAGTGTGCATGTAGGAACCTTCCAACAACATTAGTACACGAAGGAACCCTTCAGTAACACTCAGTACATGCGCATATAGGAACATGTGCATCATACCTGGATTGGTGACGTAGCGTGTCTTTGACAAGGGCGTAGCACTCGGTGTATACACGCTCCTTTGTATGACCAGACGTTCATGTCCACGTTTACTTGTACGTCACGCTCCTGCCACCAACCGTACGTCACACTACCGTAGGACTCAAGTTTGTGACACTTGTTGTGAGCCATTGAAATCGGTGATTATGAACACATCGCAGCAGCAACAGCATCACTGATCTGACAGCAGTAATGAAAGCAGTAATGATCTGACACCACCACCACCACCACAACCACCACCAGCAGCAGCAGCAGCAGGGCTACCATTAGCTTTCTTTTTTCCTTGAAGTACGTTAGTCTAGTCAAGAAGAGGTTAAGTGACTGTTGTGACGTGTAGGTGGCTTAGGGTTAGGTGACGTGTAGGTGACATCAGTGGTGAGGGTCATGAAGTGCACATTATGCTAACCCTGACAGTTGGTGTGTGTGTCTGTTACTTCACTCCTCACCTCGGGCACGTGACGCAATTTGTGTGGGTGGTTAGGTGTGTGTGTTGCTACACCTGCATGTAACTGTGTTGGTGACACCTTTTGTAAGGGTCATTAAGTGCACGTTTGTACCTGAGGGTCTCAAGTGCAGTGTATGCTATTCGTGTACACGGTGTACAACGGAGTAAGTGTACAGTGTAATCTAGTAAGCTTACAGTGTACACTATGTACATCTGACTAAGTGTACATCTAGTAAGCTTACAGTGTACACTGTGTACATCTGACTAAGTGTACAGTGTACACTTGAACTTGGAGTGAACGACGCATCAGCTGAGGAGCTTTAGTGTACAGTATACTCCTTGTACACTCGGTGTATATGATATTTCGGGTCACTAAGTACATGTACTGTAAATGACACCAGACACTCTTCTCGTGCATTCAGTGTGTGATGATACCCTGTACCCTGTACCCTGTACCCTGTACTCAGTAATGACGATACACGTGACCACATACTTACCCAGTGTCTGACAAATGTTTCTGAAATACTTGTTGTTGCCTTTTATTATCACCTCTCTTGCTTCGTGCTGCTCAAGTGTTGTATTGATGATCTGGGGTGACATATACCCGTTATTCACATACCCGGGTATCCTAGTCCCAGGGACATTTAAGCAGCTAGTGTTCATAGTTCATTAAGTTTGTGTGTGGAGATACTCTCCTTGGGTCAGTCGGTGTACGGGTGTTTTTGTCAGGGTGTGACGGTGTGCTGGGGGTGGTTGACTGCTCCAACATGTACCTCCCACCCCATCCCACTGGTTGATCCCTGTCACTGGCAATAAGTCGTGCATCACTATCCGTCACTGTCTGCCCAATACCCTGATATACCCTCAAGTCCTGTCCACCCGCTTATAGCACATCAGTCCTACCGCCCCACCCGCAGGCTGCTGAGTAACGCGCTAGCTAAGGTTACATTGTCAGGGGTATGGTTACATTGACTTCACCCTAACTCTAACCTAACCACCGGTGTTGGTAGTCGTGGTGATGTCTGGTTGTCCCGTACACCCAGGGCACCGTGATTTTAATTTTCTCCCGCCGCTGAGTGGCAGGGTGGCTCACCTAGAGACCCCCCTCCTGCTTGCCCTCGGGAATATCAGCCTTGCTACCTGACGGCTGCTCGACACTTTCGTCACTAATCCATCCTTTGTGCACTTCAGCCTCGTACCAGCAGGCGTGCGTGTGTGTGTGTGTGTGCGTGTCAGTGCGTGCGTGTGTGTGCGCGTGTGTCTGTGTGTGCGTGTGTGCGTGTGACGCTGCATTCAGTAGCCAGTTTCCAGCTGTGCTTATGTTTGCTACACATCAATGTCTACATCACTGCTACATACATCACTGCGTCCTGACGCTTCAAACGGCTTCTATTTATATTTTAATTAGAAATTCCAAACGCACGTTACTTTCAATTATCTAAGACCGCATTACACGCACGTGTGGATGCTCACAACAGAGAGAAACGTCACGCACTTAATACCCTCGAGAATTATGACAGACGACAACATTGCAGCCAAATCCGGGTAGGTGGCGGGTTAAGAGGTGCACTCGGCAAGTTTCAGTGGGGACGAGACTGAGGCGCACAAACGGCGGACAGGTAACTGCGTAATGGGGTCACGTCACAACACACGTGACACGCCCCCACAGGTAGCGGCCAGTCGGTGCACTGCCGGGGGTTTCCCCACGTCACGTGACCTGACACGAGCTCGCTACCTCGCTGCTCGGCTAGAACTGCTACAGCAGTGTTACAGTAACGTTTACTAACCAGTGATGTTCTGTAGTAACTAGTGATAGTGTCGGTAACACGCACTAACCAGAACTAATTCTGTAGTAACAGTCAGTAGCACTCAGTAGCTAGTGCTGTGGAGTTCCTCAAGGCTAACAGTGGTATAGCAACACAGCTGTGTCCTGTACTAGCTACAAGTTTGCTTAGCTCTGCAGCGTTACATTTTGTGCTACAAAAGCGTTGCAACGTGCGTACAAGCTGTGTAATGTTGTTACTATAATCGTGGTGCAGGAAAGCTACAAGCCTGTCCGACACAATAATTCTGTTACAATAGTGTTACAAGAGTGTCTAACGCCGCATTCACATAGTAGTGCTACAGAACTGCCAGGGTACACAAAGGACTCACGTTACAGTAGTACCACAGGGATAGCGCTGTGATGTCACAGTGACGTTACATAGTACTAGTACCACAGGGATAGCGCTGTGATGTCACAGTGACGTTACATAGTACAAGTGCTACAGGACTAACGCTGTGATGTCACAGTGACGTTACATAGTACAAGTGCTACAGGACGAACGCTGTGATGTCACAGTGACGTTACATAGTACTAGTGCTACAGGACTAACGCTGTGATGTCACAGTGACGTTACATAGTACAAGTGCTACAGGACGAACGCTGTGATGTCACAGTGACGTTACTAATTAAAATGTATGTACATGTTCACAAGACTAATGCACCAATTTTCTGTCGTGGGCAGAACCCGTGATGAACACACGTTTCTTTTTGTTAACTACTGCTTGTAGGCCCTTGGTCACCCAAGGTTTGTTGTTAAGATAAACATAAACTGCTTTGATGGACTGGTGCAGTCTACACTTTGTTACTCCTAACTTCTACTCCTAGCTGTGTGTTAAATGTCTGTATGAGTGTGTATGCCTGCCCTTGTGAGCGAAGACAAATTTCTGTCCTGGGTCTGCTGGACAGACAATAAAGTCTGTTATGATTTGATTTGATTTTGACTAACGCTCATGCTACAGTCCTGCTACTACCAGAGGCTACTGTAAGTCGTTGATCAAGGAGTTGTCAGCCGCTGCCTGCGGCCTCAGGCTACAGACTGCCACTCAGTCTAACTGCTGCTCACCAGGGGGCGCAGACAGTCGCTAAGGAACACAACTCGTCCTGTCTCACCACACAACAGTTTTACAGTCCGCTTACTCTGACATCAGCAGTGACCTCTCTTTGATGCTGGCAATGACCTTTTCCTGTAAGGGGCGACAATTGACATAAATGACGCGATCAGGCGCTGAGGGGTTACTTGCCCTTGGACTGAGCATGCCGCTTCTTTTCTCCTTCCGCTTTCTTGATTGTTTTGAGCTAAATGGCATCACGTGAAATATACAGCATACAACAATACAGCTTGGTCAGGTAAGAGATGTGACGTCACGGGAAATATACAACATTTAGCAGTACATGTTGGTCAGGTAAGAGATGTGACATCACGTGAAATATACAGCATACAACAATACAGCATGGTCAGGTAAGAGATGTGACGTCACGTGAAATATACAACATACAGTAAACAGCAACAGGTAGCTTGCTTGATCAGGTAAGAGAAAGAAAATCACAATACAGCAAATACCACAACTAAAGAAGGGGTTTGACTTTTCCCTTCCAGCAAATAAAGAATTTCGAATGCATGAACAAATGCATGAATTTATAAAGTGAAATGACACACATATAAATAATAATAACACACATACGTTTTTAACGTTTTACTTTGACCACAGTAGAGGTGATTCATATCTAGGGTCAGTAGGTGAGGACTGACAGGCTGTCAGCTCTCTACCTTCGCCGACCAGATCAAGCAGGATAGGAAAAGGCTGTTTGTACTGTAGGGGAGATGACTATTGCTGCTTGCAGTGTAGGGGAGATAAATAATACTGTTTGTAATGTAGGGGAGATGATTACTGTGGTGCAGACTGCCAAATGTGCTGGTGTTATATGTACTGAATATATACACACATAGTGCTGGTGTTATTTATATACACATATATACAAGGTGCATGTATATACACATACAAGGTGCTGGTGCTATATATATATACTGTTCATATACATGGTGTTAGTGTTATCTAGACTTTATACACACACAGAGACCAGACGGTCATCATGGCACGCAAAGAACGTGCCCAGTACTCAAAGTGAAGGAAAGAACAAAACAGAAAAAAACAACAAAAAAAACAAAACAAACAAAAAAACAAAAACAAAACAAAAAAAAAACAAACGAACAAAAAAAAAAAAAAAAACAACCCCCGACAAAAAGAGAAGACAAAAGCAAGAAAAAAAAAACCCAAACAAAAACAAACAAAGCACAAAAAACCAAAAGGAAAACAAAAACTAAAAGTTGAATGAAATAAGCTTATCTGCAGGTGTGAGTGGAGCACTGTGTCTAACCAACCGTTCAGTATAGGAGGGCTACACTATATTCAAACAAAGAGGGCGCTGGAGCTGCCCATGTAGTGACAGAAGTAAAAGCGGTCACAAGACTGAGGCACTCTGTTATTTCTTATTATCTATTATCTATTATTTATTGTCTATTATTGACCCCAACACGTCTCAGTCCTCAAGCTGCACACGCATGTGCACGTGACGTGGAGAACTTCTGCACGACTTCTGCATGATGGTGCCAGCCGACATTAAGATAATAAACTTTCTCCAGAACCACCGCCGCTGGTGCAGACAAACAACAAATGATTCAGCTTCCGGTCTCTGGCATATTTTTCCCCCCCGAAGCTGGGAAAAGGGAGAGCACCCACGTAGATCGTCCCCACGCGGTGCGCCCTTTGCAGCAGCAGGGAGGCTGGGGGCAGGGAGGGCTGCGTGGGAGGACGCTCCAGGAGGAAGTTGAGAGTGTGCCGCCCTCTGACCCCGGTGTCGCCAACCTGCTCGTGCTGTCCTGGACTGGAAGAGAGAGGAAACGTCTGAGAGAGTGAAACAGAGTCGCCAGACTTCTTTCCCTTGCAGGCTCAGACTCTTCTAGTCCTGAGAGCAGGTTCCGCCCCTTACTGCCACGAGCGCCCGGAAACATTTAGTCGACTTGACTTCGCTTCGTCAAATTCTTTAGGTGGACAATGTGTTGTGACAGTGTTAGCACACAGTGTTAGCACACACAGAGGCACTAACACCTGGGACAAAGTGTTGTGATAGTGTTGTGACAGTGTTAGTACACAGTGTTAGCACACGCAGAGGCACTAACACCTGGGACAAAGTGTTGTGACAGTGTTAGCACACACAGAGGCACTAACACCTGGGACAAAGTGTTGTGACAGTGTTAGCACACAGAGGCACTAACACCTGGGTCAAAGTGTTGTGACAGTGTTAACACACAGTATTAGCACACGCAGAGGCACTAACACCTGGGTCAATGTGTTGTGACAGTGTTGTGACAGTGTTAGCACACACAGAGGCACTAACACCTCGGTCATGAGCAGTATAGTCTTGCCAGGGCGGAAGCTTCAGACTACGGGGAGGAACCAGCCTGCCAGCAACTCGCCCACCCTTTTCCTCCGCGGAATACCTCGTCTGTGAGCTGTTCCCGACAGAGCTCGTCCTACGCCTTCGTCTCCTCTTCCTGAGTAGCGAGTCCACAGGCTCGTCTGGCTATCAGAGGCTCGGACACGGCTATGTATGGGCGATAAGCACCACCGGAAGTGAGGGGAGAATAATGTGAAGTGTGGACTCTTTCCTCCCTTCCCTGTGTCACCTTTGTGCTCCTGTGTCTTTTACAGCTGCGTTGTTAGTACATTGGACTGAGTACACTGTTAGTACGTTAGACTGAATACAGTGTTAGTACATTACACTGAGTACAGTGTTAGTACATTACACTAGTACAGTGTTAGTACGTTAGACTGAATACAGTGTTAGTACATTAGACTGAGTACATTGATAGTACATTAGACCTAGTACACTAGACTGAGTACATTGTTAGTACATTAGACTGAATACACTGTTAGTACGTTAGACTGAGTACAGTGTTAGTACATTACACTAGTACACCGTTAGTACATTAGTACAGTGTTAGTACATTAGACTGAGTACACTGTTAGTACGTTAGACTGAGTACAGTGTTAGTACATTACACTAGTACACTGTTAGTACATTAGTACAGTGTTAGTACATTAGACTGAGTACACTGTTAGTACATTACACTAGTACACTGTTAGTACATTAGTACAGTGTTAGTACATTAGACTGAGTACAGTGATAGTACATTAGACTGAGTACACTGTTAGTACATTACACTAGTACACCGTTAGTACATTACACTGAGTACACTGTTAGTACATTAGACTGAGTACACTGTTAGTACATTAGTACAGTGTTAGTACATTAGACTGAGTACACTGTTAGTACATTACACTAGTAAACTGTTAGTACATTAGTACAGTGTTAGTACATTAGACTGAGTACAGTGATAGTACATTAGACTGAGTACACTGTTAGTACATTACACTAGTACACCGTTAGTACATTACACTGAGTACACTGTTAGTACATTAGACTGAGTACACTGTTAGTACATTAGTACAGTGTTAGTACATTAGACTGAGTACACTGTTAGTACATTACACTAGTACACTGTTAGTACATTAGTACAGTGTTAGTACATTAGACTGAGTACAGTGATAGTACATTAGACTGAGTACACTGTTAGTACATTACACTAGTACACCGTTAGTACATTACACTGAGTACACTGTTAGTACATTAGACTGAGTACACTGTTAGTACATTAGACTGAGTACAGTGATAGTACATTAGACTGAGCACACTAGACTGAGTACACTGTTAGTACATTACACTAGTACAGTGTCAGTACATTACACAGTACAGTGTTAGTACATTACACTAGTACACTGTTAGTACATTAGTACAGTGTTAGTACATTAGACTGAGTACACTGTTAGTACATTACACTAGTACAGTGATAGTACATTAGACTGAGCACACTAGACTGAGTACACTGTTAGTACATTACACTAGTACAGTGTCAGTACATTACACAGTACAGTGTTAGTACATTACACTAGTACACTGTTAGTACATTAGTACAGTGTTAGTACATTAGACTGAGTACAGTGATAGTACATTAGACTGAGTACACTAGACTGAGTACAGTGTTAGTACATTAGACTGAGTACACTGTTAGTACATTACACTAGTACACTGTTAGTACATTACACTGAGTACACTGTTAGTACATTACACTAGTACAGTGATAGTACACTAGACTGAGTACACTAGACTGAGTACAGTGTTAGTACATTACACTGAGAGAAAGGAAACAACGATTGGCTAATAAGAAAAGGGTTAGGGTTACTTTGCTTACCAGGGGAAATGATTGTTTGCCAGGGAATGTTACAACAGGCGGAAGACGTTTTGTGATTAACATTCCCTACACACAGTGTAACATTTCTAAGACACATTACTGTATGGAGTGTAATGCCCTATACACGGTGTGACATTTCTAAGACACATTACTGTATGGAGTGTAATGCCCTACACACAGTGTAACATTTCTAAGTCACATTACTGTGTGGAGTGTAATGCCCTAGACCAGGGGTGTCAAACTCAATTACCCAGCGGGCCAAATCTCACATCACACACAAGGTGGCGGGCCGAAGGTTATTATTTAAGTCCGATAACTTTTTATTGAACACTAAAAAAATGAACTTTTTGTTATTAATTTTGTGTAAACAAAATCATGCAAACCAAGGCTTAGCAGTTTTTCTTTTTAATTTATTTTGTCAGAAGTGGACGTTTCATATCTTTTCTTGACAACAAGTTTGTTTATGTTTGAAGTAAGTTTCTGTGTTGTGGCGATTCTCAGGATGGACTGCAAGTGTACATCAGTAAGACTACTCCTGTGTGATGTTTTGTTGATCTTTACAGACAAAAGTTGCTCACACAAATATCTGCTGCCAAACATGCTCAAGATTCGAGCAGCATGTAGACGAAGCTGGGGCATCGTTTGTGGGAGGGAATGAGTGAAGTGTGCAGGCCCCACACAGTCGTACTTAGCCTTCAGTCACTCATTACACTTTCTTTAGCTTCTGTTCTGCATTCAGGCTTTTCAACTTGTCCTGATGTTTAGTCTCGTAGTGCCGTCTCAGATTGCATTCTGTGGTCACAGCTATTGTATCTCCACAAAGTAGACACTGGTTTATCGCTGATATTAGTAAACATGTAGTCAGCCTCCCATTGGCTTTGAAAGACTGTTTTCAAAATCAACTTTTCTCGTGGCCATTTTAACGGCTAGCTTTAATTTGAATTTTGATTGGTATTGAAATTACAAAAATCCCTTCACTACACAGTGTAATGTTCTCGATCTTTATTAAGTAAATTAACATTAAGTAAAAGTCTTTAGAAAAGTCACAACACGTGCTTAGCTCTGATCATCTGCCTTTGTTCCCCGACAGATGGCGCACCAATACATACGACTAGCGTTAAGTTCACACACTACACACAGCTTTCAATTAATTCTAATAATTAAAAACAATCGCGTGCCCTGCTCTGCTCAGAACTATTTGCTATGACATGTGATGTTATTGCATCAGTATATGTATGTAAAAGAAGATATAATTAGGCAAAAAAGACACAAATCATCAATACACAAGCAGCAATTATTTCAACACCGCGGCTTGCTGTTTATACTCGGATACTTATCTCCCTGGCGACAGTCATTCCCTCTTGACGACGCAGGAACTGGACAGTCGGTATTCCACAGTTGGCACTTAACACCCACAGTCCACGTGTATAATTCAGTTCACACGTATCATGCACAGTTTGCACATATAATTCTAGTTGGTAGGTATATATAATCCCCTGTCCTTGGAGAAGCTATACTCCCACCAGCTTGATCTCCACAGCTTACGTCTCATCGAGACGACTTCCGCTCGCCAGCCCGCACGTGGGTTGACCCTAGTCACCCTTTGATCTCTGACCGATTCAGGGAAGTTAACAGGTACTAAAAATCTTCTACCCGCGGCCCGTGTTCAGGGCAGGGTGTCGCGTGTCAAAGGTCAGATTTATGGGCCCGGCCTTGACCATCCCTTCAGGTCATCAACAGGAGCGGTGGTAACTTGACCAGTGCACTGTTGGTGGTCTGTACAAACTTCACTAAACTCATCTCATCTCTTGCTGTCCTCGACGGGAACTTTTCTGTTGTTTGCCTTTTACTTGTCGCCGGGCCATTAACAATGATTTACTAAAATTCATTCGCGGGCCAGGTAAAATTTCCTGGCGGGCCGGATGTGGCCCGCGGGCCGGGTGTTTGACACCCCTGCCCTAGACAGTGTAACGTTTTCTGACGCATTGCCCTATGGACTGTAATGAACTTGTGGATTGACTAATGGTGGTATCGACTGTGACATCGTTACACACATCCTTTGTATCTATGTCCTCCTGCTTGTTCACAACGGTAACTTGTTCGTATAGTGACGTGACGATCAAGATGTTACAGCCATGAGTTTGTTTTTTGTAGTGACGTCACAGGCCGGACGGCACAGCTATTGGCTTCTGCATGACTTTTGACATGGAGATGTGACTGTCCTTTGACCTCTGTGTACAGTGTAACACTTTGCATGGTTACAGAGGTCAAGCGGAGATAAGCTTAAATTCGTTTCCACAATATACAGGTAGTCCTCGGGTTACGTCGTTTCGTGGTTACGACGCTTTATACGACGCTCATTCCGACTTACGAGGTTTAGCGTCGTAAGTCGAACTGTACGTGCGCCTCATTCCACGTGAGGCGGAAGTCATAGAGTCCAGTACTGTACTGTACTGTGCACTGTACCCGGTTACACGAAGTAAACGAGTCTCCTGCACGCCACAACAACATTATGGCTGCCGAACGAAAGGTCGACTCAGCTGATAACAGCATCAAAGAAAAGGAAGGCCGTCACCATGGAGGTGAAGGTGGATAGCATAAGGCAATATGAGAAGGTGGAAACAGCAACAGAAATTGGCAGGTCATTAGGTCATTAGGACTTAGTCGCTCGACTGTCGCTACGATTATCAGGATAAAGATCGCATCCTTGAACACGTGACAGGATCTGCTCCTATGACAGCGACAGTGATAACAAAGCGTACTGTACTGCACAATATTTTACTGTACTTGTGTTTATTGATAATTATGTAGGGTACTGTGTTAGGATAGGTGTCTGGATAGACTAAGTGTTTGCAGTACTGTACTGTTATTATGGTACAGTACTGTATGAACGTAGGATCCGACTTACGTCGAAATTCGGTTTACGACGCCGCGTACGAACGGATCCCCGTCGTAAGTCGAGGACTACCTGCATATTACAGCCTCCCTGACCCCTGGATAGCCCTGCAAGTTGTAACGACGACAAACAACAGGGTAATAAGCTGGGACCTGCAGACTAACCCTCAGAGTTCGTGTTTAATGGGGGGGAGGGGGCAGAGGGGAGGGTGGGTGACACCAGGGCCAGTAACCGAGTGTCTCAGACACTGAAGGCGGCCATTTGTCACGAAGGTCATTACCGAGTCAAATTGTTTGACGAAACAGCCTTGACACCGACGGCCTGCTGACATCAGGGTGGCCACCCGGGTTTTCCGTCACGTGTCGTGTAACGAGCTCTCGTCTCGCACGCACAGCGGGACTCTCGAGATCGCCGACCTGCTGGAGTCGGGTGAGCGTGAGGTGGCAATATTAATAGCGGCGGTAATGTAAGCCATCACAACTGTGTAACGTCTGGTTTTCCCACAGGGAGGGGGCAGAGGGCAGGGGGCAGGGTGGCATCACGTGTCGTGTTACTCTCTGGGGGGCTGGGGGTCGGGGGGTGCGTGAAATGCTGACACCTGCATCACGATCTGACCCTGTCGCCCGTATCCTTTAGTGTCATTGCTGATAGGACAGGGTTGTTGTGGCGATCACTGAGGGACAAGCAGTCTGTCACGTGACCCTGCCCTCAAAACTTCAATACAATATCAAGTAACAACATGACCAGTAACTACACCACGTCAATGTCTACCACAACACACAAAAACCGCTGACGTCAGACAATAGGTCACATAAAGGTAAAGGAGTGACCTCTCTTTTCTCTCCCTTTTGTGAGGGCGCTACCTGTCCTCTCTCTCTTTCGCTGTCTTATCTCCCCTAATCTACGGTCAGCTACCTGTTACCGACAGCTGGCTTACCTCCCCTGACATTCTTATTCCCTACAGCTGGCTTACCTCCCCTGACATTCTCATTCCCTACAGCTGGCTTACCTCCCCTGACATTTTCATTCCCGACAGCTGGCTTACCTCCCCTAGCCCTCTGCACGGTCAGCTATCCTACCGTCAGCTAGTTCGCTGCGCCTGATGGGAATCGAACTACGCTGGTAACGCACTAGTCTGTTTTGCTGTCCACGTCGCCAGGGAAGTGGTGGCAGGGTGAGGGGCCCTTGCCTGCAGCTCGTCTGCGTGTACATCTAGTACATGTATATGATGCAAACTGTAGGGTAGAAGGAAAGAAAGAGTGCGCGAGTGTACAAGAGTGCTGTAGCCTTAAAGGCAATACAAGAACTGCTAGTGTTACTATATGTAATACAAGAATTACTAGAGTGTTACAAGAGGACTATAGCTATACTACAGGAGGGCTACAGCCTTACACAGTGCTATAGCCTTATAATCAATACAAGGACTGCTGTAGCCTTATATTCAATACAAGGACTGCTGTAGCCTTATATTCAATACAAGGACTGCTGTAGCCTTATAATCAATACAAGGACTGCTGTATACTTACACCAGTGCTGTAGCCTTACAATCAATACAAGGACTGCTATAGCCTTATACCAGTGCTGTAGCCGTGCGATTTACTGCCAGCTGTGACTGTGCTCACCAGGACAGCGCCGTCTGTACTCAGCTCACACCGAGGCCACAACTGAGTTTTGTCAGGCCCATCCGGTTGCACTCGAGGTGTAAATATCGGACAATGGACTGTAGACGTGAAATCCGCACTGAATCATTAAATTCCACTTAAGGCCGGGCGCGCGCGCCGTGCGCTGCGTCAAGCAATGAAATCGGCGCGGTGCAGATGAATGGACGAGACACCACAGCGGCGACTTGCAAATAATATTGGCCGTGTTAATGTGAACAAAGATGACATTGTTCACAGCGTCTGAACGCATGATACCCGTATTGCTGGCTCCGATCACGCGTCTGACTATTTGTTTGCTACTTCCGGGTGGCGCCGACTCAAAGAAAGAAAGAAGAGTGATTGGACTTGCCGGAACTTGACGGCCATCAGCACAAAGTGGCGCCACTGTGCGCGAGTAGAGACAGGCACACGGAGAAAAGGGTTTGACCGTCGCCGACTGTGTCGGGTATTGTACACGGGGTGGTGTCCTTGGTGTTAACCTCGTTCTTCCTGTCGTCTCCACCTATTTCGTCTTGTCAGCGAAAACCTGGCTTTCAGGAAAGAGGAAAGAAAGAAAAGAAAACGCTGAACGAAAATTAAAAGGCTGTAAATGATAGAGTTGGCGAGGGGGTCGAGGAAAGAGGAAGTAGAAATATTACTTGACACATGGGATGACGTCATCTACGGCGTTACTTGACAAACAGGATCACGTGTGACGTGACCGTTGACAGGACAAAACAACGTGACGTGTTAGCAGCTAGATAGATAGGAATATACGGGTTAGTCTGATCGCTGTGTTTAGAGTTTAATCACACTTGTTTTTGAGACAGACGATTAACATTTTATTTTGTCTCAGTTCCCTTCAATAAAAGACGCACAAAGCGCCTCTGTGTGGTACTTGTGTATAGAAGACAATATATCTTTTGTATATAAGTCATGTACAAAATGTCCGTATAGACAATATCTTTTGTATATAAGTCATGTACAAAATGTCTTTAAAGGCACAATATCTTTTGTATAGAGAAAATAAAACAACTTTTTGTATCGAAAATATACATAAAACGAGATATTTCTATGGCAATAATGAATATATATATATGCTGCATAAATGTGCGATACTGCCTTAGAATACGTAAAATAATAAAACTTTGGTCCAGGATTAACATTTGCAATATATTATGTACAGTATTCAGCGACAACAACACACCAATAAATGCTCAAACAGGCTTTACAAACAGACTAGCCAATAATACCAATAATACTCGTCTTGAGAGAACCGGAAGACGTGTGCGGCGTGTAACAAGTGCACAGCTCCTCAAGAAACATTGTTTGAGTTGTTGTCTCCACGACAAAGCATGGAAACACCCAGTCTCCAGCTCGCCACCCCGGGTTTGCACTCAGTCAAGACATGGACGCAAATATTTTGTGCTTTGTCTTAATTATCTTGTGCTGCAGTGTCACGCGAGCTCCAATTATCTTTGGTCTGAAGTGTGACACGACGGCCATTTCGTTGTGTGGGAGGTAATGACTAGTGGATGTTGGAAATAATAACAAAGTGCACAGAGAAACAAGTCAGGCGGGAGGGCTGTCTATTAAAGTAGGAACATGTCCTTCATGGTGTCTCATACGTTTTGTTCGATAGCATGACGAAGGTGGTCACATGACATAACGTTTGATGTCCAGTATTTAACTGTTCACCTTGATGGCGTTACATTCATATTCACATTCAACTTTCAAATTGTTTTTGCCCCTGTAACACGTTGCTCACCACTGGGTCGATGAGTGATTGATATTTCAAAGGGTTAGGGTTCATCATCTTTAAAGGGGCGAAAGGACTGTGGTTAAATGGCCGACAGGACGACTGAAGAGACAAGAAAAGGTGGAGTAGATGACAGGGCAGTGAGTGACTGCTGATATTTCTGTCAACTGATTAAATGACAGGGACTTTTTCTAGTGCCTAGGTAATGATTCACATTGTGAATTCATTAAATGTAAGTGAAAAGCTTCTGGGGAAGACAAGGGTAGAGTCTGTGAGTAGATTACTTGAGGCTCGTGCGGTGGATGGCCTGCTGCCATTGGTTGATGTTGATTGGTTGATGTAGTTACACAGGGTGTGGCAATCACTTGATTAGGCTCGGTGTGTACTGATTAAATAAAAGGGAAATCAAATGAGGAGGACAAAGGTTAAGGTGTGATTGGGTTTACTAATATCTCCATAGTTACATAGGATGCGGCAATGACTTGATTAAGCTTGGTGTGTACTGATTAAAGTAAAATGAAATTTTATGAGGAGGATAAAGGCTGGGGTGTGACTGTGTTACTAATATTGTAGGCTGATGGGAAAATGTTACAGACATCGGGTGGACAAGGTGACTGCCAACAGTAATGAGCGTTTGTAATCACCAATGTGGTTGTTAGTTGGACCCCCTCCTCACATGATTGGACAATGTAACAGCGCAAGTGTAATACTGACACTGTCCTGTTACTAGTCACTGTAATGAGTGCTATAGTAACCTCCGTTTATCAAATGTCGTTGTATTAGTCACTGACAAGCCAGTGTATGAGATGCTACAGCAACAATAATGTAAAAACACGCATGCTGTAGTAAGATGTAACACTGCTTGCTACACAGTAATGTCTCTATATAACAACAGGTTACAGTAATGTCTGTGTAATGCCACATAGTAATGTGTACATTAATACAGTAATACAACAGGTGTATAGTAATGTCTGTATAACACTGCTTGTTACACAGTAATGTTTATAACAACAGATTACAGTAATGTCTGTAACACTACATGCCGGGTACGTCATTAACACCACATGTTACAGCGAGGTGTATGTGAACACAGACATCCAACAGATGAAAATTGTACGGAGCTACTGCCACACCGCCTGCAACCTGAACACAACCGGAGATGGTCCACCTGCTCGTATGTTGTCACAAGCTTTGTTCATTGTTCACTGCCTTTACTGTGTTCACTGTGTCCGTGATCATTGGAGGCTAGGACTGGCTGCGGTGTTCACTGTGTCCGTAGTAACGGTAGAGGTGGACTGGCTGCGGTGTTCACTGTGTCCGTAGTAACGGTAGAGGTGGACTGGCTGCTTTGCAACAACAACTCTGACGTGGCAGACGAGGGCTGGCTGGTTGGCTGACTGGCTGACTGGAGTTTGCGTAGAGTGTGGAAGTTAAAGCGATACGTGTAGCGTTTGCCTTTGACCTTTTCTAGAATCTGTCGGTCGTAATAGTAGCGTAATGCGCGGCTGACCTGCACGTGAGACAAAATATTGTGAGTGGGTCACGTGCCCACAAGACAAAACATTCAGATACATGTACTGTCACGTGCAGGAGACAAAGCAGACCAGGTGTGGGTCACCCACACGCCATACAAAACACACAGATGGGTTACGTGCACGTGCAACGAGCAATCTACATGGCGGGGCGCCTGCAGGGGACAGAAAAGAATCGGACATTTAAGAAACTGTAAGTGTGTATATCTAAGATTGTCATATGAGAGACTGCAAGTGTGTCATCTAAGGTTTGTGATAATCAGTTGACAGTTTACAATCATCCCCATCGTCATCACTAGTCTATATTGATCATTTGCTGCACCGAACACAACGAGTGGCGAGTGAGAGGTGGACGAATTGTGGAGTAGTGAGTGGAGAAGTCAATCGTGTGTAGAGTTTTCTCTACTTGTTGCCCTTGGCAACGTGGTAAGGCAAACGGAGAAAGTACGCATGCACGGTCAGCGATTGGTGGACAGTGACGTCACTAACCTTGTCGTACGTCATGCGCGGTTTGTTGCGTCGCGCCCCCCAGCGCCTGGCTACTTCATCCGGGTCTGTGAGAGTAAAAAGTCCGTCACCACCGTCCCACCGGATGCAGTTCTCGTTCTTGCTGTCCGTCAGAAGCTCCAGCAGAAACTGCCACAACTGCAGCTGTCCTCCGCCTGAAACCAACATCAGCACACACACACATGATAGGCGTGATCAACACACACACATCAACACACACATACACATGATAAGCGTGATAACATCAACACACACGATAAGCGTGATAACATCAACACACACATACACATGATAAGTGTGATAACATCAACACACATACACATGATAAGTGTGATAACATCAAGACACACATGATAAGTGTGATAACATCAACACATATACACATGATAAGCGTGATAACATCAAGACACACAAGATAAGTGTGATAACATCAACACACACACGATAAGTGTGATAACATCAACACACACAAGATAAGTGTGATAACATCAACACACACAAGATAAGTGTGATAACATCAACACACAGAAGATAAGTGTGATAACATCAACACACAGAAGATAAGTGTGATAACATCAACACACACAAGATAAGTGTGATAACATCAACACACACAAGATAAGTGTGATAACATCAACACACACACATACACATGATAAGCGTGATAACATCAACACGGATGCGGTTTCCAAGTGATGGCGACCTGCTGGACAGCGACAGTAGCCTTGTGTTCACTGTACAGACCCAAACTCTAAGGACTGCAAGTGTTTTGAACAACAACTCAAATCACTCCAATGGCTGCTACTTTTCACCAAAGAACGCGTCCTGCTTCCTGTCTCTGTCAATATGACGAGGTCTGCCCATGATTTACAGTCTGTCTACAATATCCGGATGCAATTGTCTACCCAAGACTTACTGTTTGTCAATATGGAGATGAAAATGTCTACCGAATACTGTCTCGCAATGCTGTGGTGATGTCTACCCAAGACTTACGGTTTATCTTTCAGTATTGAGAGGAAAATGTCGAGCCGAGACTTACCGCTAATCAACATGGCGGCGGTGCGGCGCAGTCCTGCCTCCTCTCCCTTGTCCGGGTCCTCAGCATGAACCCCTGCAAAGTGAATAACTGTCAACAAGGGCGAAATGGGGCTGCACCTCCCTAAACACAGTTAGCACAAACAAATAAGGTGCTTCACACTTGCAAAGCTAACAAGATGTAAACAGGGGGAGATCACTCTCAACTTCATCAAGCCGATCTTTGACCTTTCCAAGTGGGCGGTTGTTTCAAGTGTTGTTTTGTTGCTAATGTCAGATAGAGGGTTAATATTTACTTATTATTTAGTTTGTCCCTAATGTTAGCGTTAGTATTTGCTTATTGTCTCGTTTATTCATAATTCCACATAATAAAAACGATGTTTGGTTATTGCTAAGTTTGTTCCTCATGTCAGTCTAAGAGTTAATATTGTCATATTAAATTGTAATATTTGTTTATTGATTTGCTTGTTTATGGTTTGATTATCCCTATCATCGTCTAGAAGAATCGTCCACTAGCGGCGAATCAAACAGAGAATGACGATTGCTACAGACGATGAGAGTGGTAGTGTCTGCCCTACGCTGGGATGAAAGTGGAGGATGACAGCTTCTCGATGACTGGCGCCTAACCCTAACCCCGATCATTCGGACAAGCAAAGAAGACAGGCCCTCAGTGACTGGGTAAGAGTTAAGCAGGGTGCAGTCACAGGACAATGGGCAACCTTGCACGCCTACATATTGTTTTAAAGGAAGAACGAAACAGAAAGAAGAAAAAAAGACAAGAGAAGAAAGAAAGAAAACTTGTCAGCTGACACATCAGACTTCAGCTGTTCACAGCTGTCAGGTGACAATAGCTCTGAGACAGGAACACCTCGCGATGGCAATAGGAGCCTCGACATGTGACATGGCGGCCGTCCATTGACTGTCAACTCAGTCTCCTGGAGTATCGTCAGTAGAGGACAGAGCGAACGAACGAACGAACGAACGAAACAGCGAAAGAAACACGTGTCCTTGGACGTGACGTGCTTACCGTGACGTGTAGAGGAATCAGAGGCTATAAGGTCCATGACGTCAGACAGATAAAGCTTGACGTCACTGTCCATGTCTCGTCGATGCTCGCTGGCGTAGTGAGAGTGTGCTGACGTCATATCCGGTGTGTCCTGTCGACTGGCTCTCATGCCCAAGCTACACCAGTGAGACAGCAGGGAGGCGGGGGCCATGTCGTCACAAGCGTGAGCAGCGCCGCACGCCCTCATGTGCATGTGTTCCTCGTAACTCGGGGGCTGTGGCAGCGCGTGGAATGACGGGTCAATGTCAAGGACGCCCAAGTCCTTCACGCGACTGTGACTGATGTCCAGATAGGACGAGGCGTGGTCAAGGCTCGCAGCATCCATAGTGCTGGTGTCGCTGCAGGTGGTCCTGTTGTTGTTGTTGTCGTCTTCACAGCCTGCGTAGTGAAACTGCTGCTGCTGATGATGACTGTCCATCTCTCTGCAGCTCCCTCTCGCCAGGTCGTTGACGCTGACGCTGAAGAGGAACGACGGCGCTTGGGATGCACGTGCAGGTGTCGGACCCGGAGACACTGACGACGACGCTGAAGAAGGAGACGATGATAGCGGCGACTGTGGGGCGTGCGTCCACGATGACGGCGACACCGGCGACCAAGGCCATCCAGCGGCTGACTGCACGTCACATGACGTCATCAAGGTGAGAGGCGACGTGGACAGGTAGGAGTTGAACGCTTCACTGCAGCTAGTGACGTACGCCATGACAGCTGTAAGTACAGAGATGCTCATGTCAGTCTGGACAGTCTGAGCACAGCTCACGTGGGCTACAAAACAAGGTTGACGAGTAGGCTAACAGACAGACAGCTTCTCGTGTAGAATAAGACAGACAAACATCTGCTCGTGTAGGCTGACAGCTGTAACAGACACAACAACTCGTGTCGGCTGACAGACGAACCACAGCTACACCTCAGGGCTATGACAGATGACAGCTGACAGCGTGTAATACGAGTTAGTTGAAGTCAGACACAAAGACATTGTCATAGTCATGACAAACACAGTTTGTGCTACAAGACAAATACAATAGCACACTGACAGAGGGCTACACCAGTGTGGCAGTAAGGGCGGTGTCACACCATACATACATTACACACAACATCAGTATGACAGTAAGGGCGGAGTCAGATTAAACATACAATCACATCCATGTTATGTAAGTCTTTGCAGCAGCAGCAGCAGTAGTAGTAGGAGGAGGAGGAGAGACATCACATGAAATCCCTCTACTGTCATTACTAGGTACACGAAGAGGGGTTTGATCCTATCAGTGACAACTACAGAGTAACAGAATTTGTGCTGTAGTCAAACACTAAACTTTAGAACAACAACAAATACCGGAAGTGACAATTCACATGTTTTTTAAGTGTAAATAAATGCAGTCATCAAATGGTTATCAAAGCTTGGTCAGAAAAATGTTTTTTTTTCGATGAAAGTTAACCAAAAAATAAATAAATGAAAGTAACAAACAAAATAAGATCAAATCACTGCTACCTATTAACGACACAAACCTGTTTGCAAACTGTTTCTGTCCCAAAGCTATGACCTCACCAAGTCAAGTCGACCAAGAGAAGAGAACAATCTCTACATGCGGCCACAGAAAGACATGTTGATGGACTTGGATGCAAATAGAGTCCGCAGTCTTGTGGACAACACGTCACAGACAACAGTTTCGACTGTCTGGCCTGGGACAGGGATGTAGTCTACAGAGAACCTTCCCTCTCCACCCCACTGGCCCAACCGACACCAATTACAGGGCGATAATCATTGAAAGCAAACAGTGACTCAAAGTTATTTCCCTTTCCAAAGGTCTTCGTCTCTGGATGGGGGATGGCCGGGGCATGTTTGTTGTGCAGTCATCTTCCACTGCATGGAGTAGGAAGAACAGCAGGTCGCTCGTGCTTTCGCTGATGGTGTCGTCTGGCACACCAGGCATCTAACGGTTTCTGTCCCAAGACGACAGGAGCGCCGCGGTCCACTTTCTCTACAAAGGCTAGTAATTATCGGATACTACACCTGACATCTTTTTACTGTCAGATGGAAATGGTGGTGTCGCTTGGCCACATGCTTCCACTTTGTGTGCATGAGATCATGCGATGACATCACGATGACCTGGTAACCTGACTTCCGGTTGAAATGTACCCATTGCTTATATCAGGCCCTGCGTCACTGAGCGTGCTACTGAGTCATGGCTGTGCTCTCGCCCAGGTCTTCCCCTTAATTGTCATTACTCGCTCCGCTATACTTCTTCAGGAATTAGGAAAAAACCATGGCCGCCATAAAAGCTCCAGGCTTAGTATGTCATTACAAAGTTCTTCGATCGCAAAAAGCATCTGCTCCATTCGACTACTATTGCACTAAGACTACCTTCATGGGGTGGAATGAAGTATTCGTAAATATTTAGCTTTAGTAGCAGCATTTGAAAGAGAATTACTAAACACTAGGCATTATTTGTGTAATGTTCCAATGTATCTTATATTTTAAGATTCCATTAATCAGTAAACATATTGTAAGGAACATATGACACTACCACCAAACGATTGTGAAGACCAGAGTAGCCAGAGGCTAGGAGTAAACTTTAGGGTTAATTAGTCAGGGGTCAAAGTGGTCAGAAGATTGGAAGCGGCAACAACATGAACCATCTCACTCATGACCCACAGTTCTTAAAGAACGATAAGCGACGTTTGCCGCCAGGGGGCAGCACGTTTAACCAAACCAACGATCAAGCAGCTCAGCTTTACCCTCATGAGTTTACCCTCAGCATCAAGCTCATCTACTCTGAAATTCAGCTTCTACAGCAGTCGCTCGCTCCTGACCAAAGGTATTCCCAGTGCAATGATACAACGGCTCTGGTCGGTGCTTAAAGATGTAACATTAAACGGAAATGATGATATGATGATATGACATGTGGCTTTGGTCTCGGAGGACGTTTGATGACCCTGGTGATGAGATGATGACAGTCGAATCTAGTCCACAGTATGTATAGTCTCTCACACCCACACCCACACACAGACTTATGAACACACAGCACCTGTAGGAGACACAAGAGCCTCACGTGATGTGCCCGTTACATCGCGGGCGTGGCACAGGTAGTGACGTCACTGATTAACGTTCTCTTCCGGTGAAATCACTAGCTGCTAGGGGTTCTCACACACCAGCTGACACAGCGTTTGACAGCTCGGGACAGACCGTTCATCCTGGACCCTCTCTCTCTCACTCACACACACACTCACACACATTCACACACTTACACACACTCACACCCTCACAGACACACTCACACACACACTCACACACTTACATACACTCACACACTCTCTCTCTCACACACACTCACACACACCCTCACACACTCACACTCACACACACACACACTCACTCTCACACACTCTCACACACACTCACTCTCACACACTCTCACACACTCTCTCACACACACACTCACACACACCCTCACACACACACACACTCACACTCACTCACACACTCTCACACACACACTCTCTCTCTCTCTCACTCACTCACACACACACACACTCACTCTCACACACTCTCACACACTCACACACACACTCACTCTCACACACTCTCACACACTCACTCTCTCACACACACTCACACTCACACTCTCACACACTCACACACACTCACTCTCACACACTCACACACACACTCACACACACTCACACACAGGAGCGCGCATGTCTGCTGACAGCCGCAGGCAGTGGGAGTTCACGTAGATTCCCTCGCCCACGCGCCTCTTGTTTACACTACCAGTCCCACACCTTAACTCAGTGCAAGTCATTTTACATTCAGTTACAGAGGCTGATACAACACGACTTACAGCATAGTGTATGTGTTGTACATATGTGACTACAGCATAGTGTATGTGTGGTCTGAGTGTAGCTTACAATATGTATATGTATATACACATACTAATTATATATACCAACATATGTATATATGCACACTAATATATATATATATTGTACATATGTGACTACAACATACTGTATGTGTGGTCTGAATGTAGCTTACAATACACATACTAATTATATATACGAACATATGTATATATACACACACTAATATATACATTTTACATATGTGACTACAGCATAGTGTATGCGTGGTCTGAGTGTAGCTTACAATATGTATATGTATATGCACATACTAATTATATATACCAACATATGTATAAATATACACACACTAATATATATATTTTACATATGTGACTACAGCATACTGTATGTGTTGTACATATGTGACTACAACATAGTGTATGTGTGGTCTGAATGTAGCTTACCATAATACTATATCTGCTCTCTACAGCACACTAATGTCTACACACACATCTATATATAAATGCTAAAATATATAGCTGTCAGTGTCAGCTCCACTGTCACGATGTATCATTAGATATCAATGTCAGCTCAGCTGTCACGATGTCAGTGCATCACAGGAGAAAATCTCAGTTTGTTTCACCAAATGCAGTCGGAAGAACCGACAGACAAACGGAAGTGCTTGTAACCTGCTCTGGAGATGTAGAGGTAACATTACACCAAGAAAGTTCAGGCATGAGACAATAGAGGTGACAGTGATGACTAACTGTTAGTTTACACTAGTCTACAGTACAACTCAGGTGTGTCACGTGTCCCAGTTGTGTGTCAGTACTGGGTGTCAACACTGTCACATGACATGACACCAGGTCATCTGAGAACAAAACGCTAACGGTATTCGTCAGTATTTTTTGTGTATTTTTGCTGTGTCTACTCATTGAACACACCTGTGGATGGTCACGTGGTCAGTGCAGTGACTACAGTCACTCTGGTTCTCGCTCACGTCATTCTTTAGTTTGCCTGCATGCACCGAGCGCACCTTTAAGGCTTTTGCTGCTCATCAATTGACGAATCACGTGTCCCGGTTACTAGAGAGACTCGGAGAGAACAAGTGTCACGTGATCGTTTTTTTCCCCACATCACGCATGCGCACACAAACATATTCGTTCACACACACACATATCCACAGTGCAGGCAAATAAAACAAACACAAACACACACAGATATCTACACATACTTATCCATACCTTGTCATGATCATTATCGTGTGACTACCACTTGTCCTGGTTATTGTTTATTGCTGTGTCTGAGGACACTGTTAGAAAATAATTGCCCACTGGGATTAATGAAGCTGGTCATTGCCATTGTCAAAACAAACCAAAGCAAGGAACAGACATCATCCCAGTGAACAGTGAACAGTGACATAGACTTGCGTATGACCGTATAGATGACAATGTCACTCTAACAGTGACACATGAACACTTCACGGATGTCCCTGAGATGACAATGACACTGACAATGTCACTAACATCAGCACATGAACACTTCATGGATGTCCCTGAGATGACAGTGACAATGACAATGTCACTAACATCAACACATGAACACTTCATGGATGTCACTGAGATGACAGTGACAATGTCACTAACATCAACACATGAACGCTTCATGGATGTCACTGAGATGACAATAACAATGTCACTCTAACAGCAACACATGAACACTTCGTGGATGTCACTGAGATGACAGTGCTACTGGCGCGTACGACATGAGTGACAATGACACATCACACAGTCGTGTCACGAGTGACAGCTTCTAATGAAGAATCGTGTTAGAAGGGTGACAGTGTCAACTGAGAAACTGTGGTGTGAAAGTGACAAGTGACTTCAAGTCTGACTGTCACGTGACAGCCGCAGTCTGGGTTCTACAACTCACCAAACATGAGCACGAAGAAGATTAAGAGAGAATTGTAATTGTGGTGTCGACTGACAAAAAGAGAGGGAATATGAAGTGTTATTAATAGAGAGGGAATGTTACTGTGTTATCAGCAGAGATGAAATATGAAGTGTTGTTAATAAAGAGGGAATGTTAACTGTTATCAACAGAGAGGGAACATGAAGTGTTAATAAAGAGGGAATGTCACTGTTATCAGCAGAGAGGGAATATGAACTGTTATTAATAAGGAGGGAATGTTACTGTTATGAGTAGAGAAGAAATATTAACTGTGTTATCAGCAGACAGGGAATATTAACTGTGTTATCAATAAAGAGGGAATATTAACCATGCCATTAGCAGCCTCCGATTGTTGTCTAACCCAGCAGCCCAGCTACAGAAAGACTCAGTATCAGTCACGTGATGACTCTGTCCCTCCTCCCCCCCCCCACACTGAGCTATAGACGAGGGCAAAGACGAGAAAGACGATGCCTGTATTAAAGCAGGAGACATCACTGACCTGCAGGTGAGTGGGATGAATGTTTGTAGTCAAGTCCTCAGGCTGCAGGTTCTTCAGACAGTAGTGGAGCTGTGCCTTATCGCTGGGATCATCGCCTGTTGTATCTAGACGATGTGGTGGCGCCACAGGCAGGAGGTGAGGGCGCAAGACGCGGGCTCTGATGCCGTTGACATGGAAGCGGACTTTTGTAGCCCGACCCCTCTCCCCTCCCCGCAACAGGTCGTCCTGAGAGGAGAAAACAAAAGCCGAGCTTGATGTGGGAACAAGCCAGCCTCAGCAACCAGGCCCCGCGTGTGCAGGAGCGAGCACCGGCTGGGCGCATCACCAGGCCGTGCAGAGTTCTCGTTCTTGCTCTGGCCACTCCCACTTTCCCTCGTCCCCACCCCGGCGCCCCCCTAACCCCCCTCACTCCCTCGGCCATTGCTTCTGTGAATGCAGACTAATTGACTGCAGCTCGGTGCGTGTGTGTGAGTGTGTGAGTGTGTGAGTGTGGTATGTGTGGATGCGTGTGATGTGTGCGTGTGGTGTGTATGCATGCGTGTGTGCGTGTTGGACACAGAGAGCGAGCAGGCGCTACGTCAACAGCCGGCTGCTGTTTAGTTTAGTCCGGTGACTGCAGCAAGTCTGCAAGTGGTTCCCGTCAGGCCGGCAGCTGCACTCCAGCAAAACGAAATCAAGATTGAAACGTTTGTAGAAAATACAAAGCTACCTGTGGCAACATGGCAACATGGACACATGGCAACACGGCAACATGACTAGTCCAAGATGTCCCAGCACCAGCGACTGCCATACCAGTGCCAGTGATGACTGGTGACCTGAGACACTGGTGTCTAGGGCAGTGACTAGTGTACTACACACTGCTGCTAGATGACACCAGTTGTAGATGAGACACTTTTGTCTAGGACAGTGACTATGACATTAGACTGCTGTTTGGTGACGTGTATGTGACACTAGTGTCTGGGCTAGTGACACTGGTGTTTGACGACTACTACATTAGATGTTGCTATGTAGACTCGCGACTCACTCTGGTGTCTACAGCAGATGCAGCTGTCTAGGCTAGGGACTCTACATCACACAGCTGTGTAGGCTGGTGACTATACACCTCACAGCTGTATAGAATGGTGACTCTCGGCAGACACAGCTGTGTAGGCTGGTGATTCTACATCAGGCACAACTGTCTAGGCTAAGGACTCGACAACAAACACAGCTGTGCAGGCTGGTGACTATACACCTCACACCTGTATAGACTGGTGACTCGGCAGACACAGCTGTGTAGGCTGGTGACTACATCACAAGATGGCGCGTGCAGGCAGTGAAGCTAACTGCTAGAGGTACAAGAACTAGACTCTCACATGCCAACTGAATCACCCCTCCATCTCTCTCACCCCACCAAACACACTCACACATGCTCGTGGACACACACACATACATGTACACACATGCACACAAACACATATAAACGCGCTCTCACTCTCTCACAGACACATAAACTCGTGCACGTGCGGTCGCCCACCTTAACACCGACTCAAGACGCCGAGAGAGAGAGAAAGGAACAGGTTGGGAGAGCAGGCGAGAGGAGGGAGGTGTAGCAGGGTGGAGGATGGCGGCGGCTGCTGACATCTATGAATGAGCAGCGCCGTGGTGCGGCAGCAGCAGCGCGTGGGTGTGAGAAGCTCTCCCCACCTCACTTGCTGTGCGGCACGTGCGCGTGCTTCTCGGCTGCAGGGCGGAGTGTGAGGTGCGCGTGACCCCCAGCAAGCCAGCCAGGGTCAGGAAGATGCGCATGCCTGACCTTTCCCACGTCTTGACCTGACCTTTAGTCTTCTCCATACACCGTCTTTGGATATTCGAGTCTGGAAATTACGGTCTCGCCATTCTTGTATTAGAACATTTCCTTGTCCAGAACACCTCCTCACTCTACACATGCTCACCTCACGATCATTACCCTCCCACAACAGTTCTGTCCTCTACATTTTCATCCCGGAACAGTTTCATCACCAGTCTATCCACCCCGTCATTTCACACACAAAGAATATTTATTTTGAGACCGTTTCCACAGGAAATGATTTAAAGGGTAGATTTTAGCAACGTAGCTGTGTCAGACACATTACAGACACGTGTACAACAGGAGATACTGGCTCCAGAGGTCAGGTACAGGGTTACATGCACTGTGTGACGATATCAGATGTCAGGTACAGGATTACATTACTGTAGGAGGTCAGGTACAGGATTACATGCACTGTGGGACAATACCAGAGGTCAGGTACAGGATTACATTACTGTAGGAGGTCAGGTACAGGATTACATTACTGTAGGAGGTCAGGTACAGGATTACATGCACTGTGTGACAATACCAGAGGTCAGGTACAGGGTTACATGCACTGTGTGACGATATCAGATGTCAGATACATTATTACATTACTGTAGGAGGTCAGGTACAGGGTTACATGCACTGTGTGACGATATCAGATGTCAGATACATTATTACATTACTGTAGGAGGTCAGGTACAGGGTTACATGCACTGTGTGACGATATCAGATGTCAGATACATTATTACATTACTGTAGGAGGTCAGGTACAGGATTACATGTACAGTAGGAAGTCAGGTACATGATTGCATTACTGTAGGTCAGCTACAACATCTCATGCACTGTGTGACGATACCAGATGTCAGATACATTATTACATTACTGTAGGAGGTCAGGTACAGGATTACATGCACTGTGTGACGATACCAGAGGTCAGGTACATGTAAAGTGGGAGGATACCAGGACCAGACGTCAGGTGCAAAGACTTCCTCTCATGGAATGCTTCACCTTAGTCTTTCACCATCAGTCGAGACACGAAACTTCAAGGTTCACCTGTTCTATCGCCAACAGAACCTGCTTGTTTACTTGTTGACCTTTCTGCTGGTAAACACGTAAACACGTAAAATTCTTGTTTCTATCAATAGGACATCAGATGTGCTGCAACCACCCCGCTGGCCGCTTCTCCCTCATTGTATGGGAGATGGGTGACAATAGCATAAAGCAGCGTTTGAACTTCATTTTCAGAATATTTGAAACTGAAAGCCTGCAGCATGTAACAAATCACAAAACAGAACAAAGCATAATGAACAGCTTCGTTAACAAGTGAACAACTGGATACACAAGACTGTACACTGGTTGCCCTTGTCTGGTGTGAACATAGAGCTTCTCTGTGACAGCCGTTGGTGGTCACACGAGAGAAGTGCTGTCCACCTGTCGCAGTAGCCGTGTGACAAATATAGCCCCACGTGCTATTTCCAACTCACTAGATGTGACGTAGCACGTTCCTGCGTGGGTCTGTGCGCGTGCGTGCTTTGTGAGTGACTACAGCCACAGTGTTCACAGACGGTGGGAACAGTTAACGCCTGGCGTTCACAAGGCATGACGTGACGTCATCAAGGAACAGTAACCCTGGCTTGGTGTGTCCACCAGCCCCCCGCCTGCCCCTCTCAGGCGCTGCCCACAGAGTCACGTGACCAGGAACAAAGCCGTCATTATGGTGACGAGACCCTTTCTGCTCGCACATGGGCATCAGGCACTTCTGCTGGTGCAAGTCTGACGGAAACAGATTCCAGCGCCGCGCCGGAGGGGGTGTCCCGGAAGTGATTTCACCGTGACGTGGAAGCTGGTCTGTGCTCGCAGTGCTGACGTGCTGTCAACCCTCTTGTCTGTAGGTCAGCGGGTCAACATCTGGTGTGCACGCACTCGCCACTCTTGTCACCGCCACACATACACAAGCAAAGAAAACATAAAGAAGAAAAGAGAAAGAAAGAGCGATGCATCAGTTTTACTTCTACATCACCAGTGAGTTCATCTGCATGCTGCAATTAAAGGGCGGGTGGGGACAAGTGGCTGTCTAGAGCGCAGGACCTCACCCTCGTACTCTCACATTGAAACCGGTGAGAATGTCAGGTCCACTGTAAATGTGATCGGGTGGTGGGTAGATAGACATGCAGACAGACAGAGGAGAGAGACACAGGCAGGTGGAGGAGAGAGAGGGAGAGCAAACAACAAATACCAACACTACTTCAAGGTGTCAGAGTGGACGTCGCCGACAGCTGCCTGGTTCTGGTCTAGTGATGTTACGATGTCACCAGTATGAAAACGATGGGAGCTGTTGTACAGCTGTGCCATGTCACAAGAGATAAACAAAACCAAATGGTGTACAGCTGTGTCACGTGACATGATGCAACTCATGCGAGGTGGTGTACGATTGTATATCACAGTGTTAATAAACAAAATGTTTGTGTCATCGCACAGCTTGCAGCTTGTGTCAGCTTGTCTCACACACTAAAGTTGTCATGCAGCTGTGTCTTGTCGACATTGAGTCGTATAGCTATGTGTCGTGCAGCTCTCATGTCAAAAATGTAGTTTGTCACACAGCTGTGTCGCTCTATAGAATGAGTAGTTTGTGTACAGCTGTCCCCTGCCATAAAGTGCAATGTGAGTTGTATAGCTATGTCGAGCTGACAGTTTTCTGCTTCAAGTTTATTGTATAGCTATTGTCTTACCTCTTTAAAGGGAGAATACACAACTTGAGCAAGAAATCATGTAGCTATGGTGAGGTAGTGGCCCCTTGCTAGCAAAACTGATAACGGGCCTCTTTTGAAAATTGAGGCCATTGACAAGTCGTCAGGGTGCTTTTATGCTACCTGTGATCAATTCTATTTTTAGAAACCGGTCTGCTAATTAGTCCACAAGATGTAGACAGCGGAGCAAACTACCAACTCAGGCTCTCGTGTAGCGGAAGGTGGAAAAGAATGCCGATCATCAGGTCAGGAGAGATCACTCGGCTTTTACTGAGGAGACTCCATCAGCTGTTTGGTGTGACTGCTCCACCCGGGACCCGACAAGCCAGAGAAACGACTGACTACCTTCCTTGTAGCCATTTTGTCTGACTACACCTCTGTTAGGTTGTCTCCTCTTTACTGTTAGTGTAATGACATTAGGTTGTCTCCTCTTTACTACAGACAGTTCCATTAGGTTGTCTCCCAGACAGTTCCATGAGGTTGTCTCCTCTTCCCTCAGTTCATTTGAAATAGGTTGTCTACTCTTTGCATTGTTTTTCTTTGTTTCATTTCATTTGGAAGGGTGTGGCGTCCATACCATCTTGTCACTGTTTCTTTTTGTCTTCTTTTTTCTCCCTCTGCTCGTCCTGTCCGCTCTTCTCTCACTTTGAGGACGACAGTTGGGTTATTTTCCTTTTGTTATTAGTTGACAGGAAAGACTTGAAATATGGTAGTCAAATATACTTCACAGTCAACCAAGAAATCAGCTGTTG
Organism: Pomacea canaliculata; assembly: GCF_003073045.1. NCBI lineage: Eukaryota > Metazoa > Mollusca > Gastropoda > Architaenioglossa > Ampullariidae > Pomacea > Pomacea canaliculata. The sequence goes on along the minus strand of NC_037596.1, from coordinate 19,640,647 downwards.
ACCTAAAAATTATTTTAAATTTTGTTACAATTTAAAAACAACAAAAAAAAAAAATTACAAACTGTAAAATATAAGCAGTACTCTTTGTTATACTGTGTCATGGTCTTTAACAGTTTTGTGTGGTCATGTTTTCTGAATGCGTGAATGTGTGTTGTTGTTGTTGTTGTTGTTGTTGTTGTTGTTGTTGTGCTAAGTAGTTCTTTGATTTCTGATGGCGGCATGGTGGTGTAACCAATGCTCCTGTCACCAGTGCTGTGAAGATTGGCTGTGCTGGGTTCAGCTCTCGTCTCGGGCACCTGTTCTTTGTCTGCATGTGGCATCTGATTCTAGGGCTGGTTCCCGTGATACGGTGTTCCCTCGTTTATCGCGGTGGATAGGTTCCAAGACCAGCCGCGATAAACGAATTTCCGCGAATTAGGGACATAGATGCAATAATAATATATACATGTAAAACAATATCATGTTAGTGTAAAGTAATATATTAATCATGGTATTAATACAGTACAATAACACCTAAGTGTAAAAAAAAAATTATACAACACAAGAAACCCAAAAAACTGATGCGCACTGGCTGCGAGATGGGAGATACCAATCATTACGCCTAGCAATGGATTTCTCATAAAATTATTTCTTTCTTCTGACTATTCACAAAATTACCATGATATTTTAATAGAAATACTAATATAGCTTCATTTTTCGTCTTTTTCCTGTTGAAATATCTATGGTATTTTGTAGAACGATAATTCCCAGCGCGGAAGTAGCGATCGATACTTCACTCAAAAAAACCGCGAAGTAGTGAATCCGCGATAGGGAAGGCTGTAAACTCTTAGCTGCTGACGGTGCAAAACACCAATCCCTCCCCCAACTAGCTGCTTTATATTTGTTAATATTTTCCTTGTGGGATACATAAAGTATTAAAAGCGAATGTTTTGCTAAGATCGCCGCTCCCACCACTCGCTTATTGTGGGGAAAACGAGTTTCGTAGTCAGACAGTCCAAGTTACCTCTGGGGTTTGTTTACACTGACGATGTGTAAGACGAGTCGGATAGTATCATTGTATTTACTGCTTATACGCATGACTGTTAGTCACGTGCAAGCACTTGAGCTTGTCTACCCTTCAACACTGTACCTCGTCCACCCGAGGTTTTGCAAAGTTGAGCACTTGGTGCCACCGACACACGAAGGCTCTTGTGTGTGTGTGTGCCTGTGAATGTGTGTGCCTGTGAATGTGTGTGCCTGTGAATGTGTGTGCCTGTGTTCTGCTCTCTGTGTGTGAGTGTTCAAACGTGTATGTAAGACATAGATAAGTGCTTGAATTTGTACTTGTGTGTATGTGTGTGTGTTTCTGACCACTGAGCTACGTATCACTTTATTGTTGCTTGTGTGTAGGTGTCTGTGTTCGTGGCAGATGAACTGCGTTTGTTACCCTGACGGACTCTGTTCGTGCACGGGAGATAACAGTTGTTTATGTGAGGAAATTGCGCTCGGCACCCGGGGTGCTAAGTGAGCAATGTTTGCACATGTCAGTCTTATCATTGCAAGATAGTTCTTCTTTAACAAACACTTGAAACTTGCAGACAGTAAATAAGTCCTTTCGAGTAACCTTTTCTTCCCCAGGTACAGGAGATGGTATCATAGTGTCTTGTGATTTACGGTCATCTGCCCTTGAGCACCATTATTTAACTATTTATTTGGTGCTTGATACCTCTCTTTCTCTCTTTCTTTCTTCACTTTCCTTACAGAATATCACACCCTCATGTCACGTGATCAGCAGAGAACTCTACGTCCTGTGTCGTCTGCAGCTTGTATCTACCGGACATGTTAGCAACGGCAGGCTTCTTGATGACAAGCCATAATTATAGGCCGTGATTATAACCATAATTATAACTACACAGCAACGATTCCACACAGTACGATGATAGAGAAACAAGGCAACAGCATCACTCATCAATCACAACATATTCATCATGTACCTTGCAATGGTCTTACAGCAGTAGATGTGTATTATACACGTGTATTAAATGAGATAGACACGTGTACACATAGAGAATAATACAATATTCCAGTAGATATGTACAGCAGCTCAATACAGTATTTATGTTTACATGAACCGCAATACAATGCAGCATCTCTGTACTGCATACTGTAAGCAATGTAGTAAAATGTATGCACGCATAACAGTACAATAGTTATTTTATTTTGTACAACAGCCTGATAAATGCAGTAAATCAGATGAACAACATTTTCAATGTTACTACTGCTATGCACCCAGCCTGTCCGTACAAGATTACAGTTCTGCTAAGCAGGGTAGTTTCCAGCTCTAAACATGTCTCTCCTTCACCGATGATACCCAGCTCCACCCCGGGCTGGAGACCTGTGACAAGTTTGAGAGAGACCAAAAAGAACGAGTTTGAAAGATAAGAAAGACAAGTTTTATTTTTTTCACTGCCATCGCGCCAGTCTCAGACTTTGAACCTGGGAAAGTTGTGATAACTCGCACTCTTGATGCTGGAGATGGACCCGAAGCTCAGGACAGGGGTGGCCTGCACCAACTCACAAATAAAATGATTACCCCAGGGGTCAGGGTCAAGATCAGGGAAGGGATGAGAGGAGAGCAAAAGCTGTAGGCAGCACACGAACCTCTCGAGGTGACGTGTGACAGTGACATGTCGACCAATGCCAAGTCTTTGTCGGCTTGTTTATGCTCACCTGTGTCCACGTGGCGTCACCGTTTTCTGTATGTTGAGGACGTCAGGGGCGCCAGGCAGCGTCAGACTGTGTTTGCATGACACGTGACCCGGATGCTGCAAATCACTGATAGGCAGGACAAGGTGGAGTGGGCAAGGCTACCCGGGGACTGGAAGTTAACCGGGTACATGGGGAAAAGTTGCGCTAGAGATATTTTTTAGACATAATGAATTCAAAATCTGTATGTAATCTGTGAAACAACATGCAGAACCTTCTTCGCCAGTCTTTAGTGCAGTAAGTCCTCTCAGTCCAATGGACTATTAGTGGATAGAAGAGCAGGCTGTGACATACACAGACAGATGCACACACACACATGCATACACATGCTCCCTGCCTCCACATCACTCGATGTCTTCCCATTGCTTTTGACCACCTGTACACACGCGGCAAAATGAAGTTTTCATCAGAGGTCGAGGAACTTTTAACATGAGAACACAAAGTAGACGGAGATGTTAGGACATTCTAGAATGTTAACATTGTCTCCAAGATTGAAAAAAACCTACATTCTCCTGTGTGCAATAAACTACCCACAGTACTTGGACATGTTTGATGCCTTATGTACTCTAGGATGTAATGACATACAGTTCTCTATACAACTCGGTATACAATGAATATCTGCTTAGTTCTCTACAGAACTCAAGATACAGATGTGAAACCCCATAGTTCACACTCGTACAATAACAAAAGTTTTATATTAGAGTCAAACAGTAAAATAGTAAACTTGTCATACTTACTCAGCTTCCCATCCTTCTCATAATGTCTGCCACCTTTCTCTTGGCATTGCCAGAAATTCTAGAGCTAAAAGACAGTTTGTGATCGTTGTCAAACCTAAATATATGGATCTGTTTATAGGGCCTTTGCACTTACATAGATGCTGCCTTTTGACCTTTGACTTGTTGAAATGTACAACCAAGCAGAGTGCATCCGAAACTTGTCTCACATTGTTCAGTTGATTCTGTACGCAAGTAGGGGTGGGGAAGAATGGGAAAATATAAACAAGAGTACTTCATGACAGGAACTATTCTTATTTGTAACTTTATGAGTTTTTTGCCATTAATAATGACAACATCAGGGCAGGGCCGGCGCGAGGGTGTTGAGCCCTAGGCGAAAGACAGATGTCCCCTACCCCACAACAAGCAAACCAGTTATATCATTTCTTTTGGAATTTAGTCAGAAAGTCCTGGACAAGAAGTTGATGCTTGAAATGTCACTTTTCTTGCTGTTTGCTGTGCAAAAATAGTTATCATTTACTTCAGACTGAGTGCATTTGCGAAGTCCTGCTCAGTAGATAAAGTGGCCAGTCCGGTCAGTCTGTCTTGCAACATTGATCTCCCATCATTTTTAAATAGGGAAATAAACTGAGGGTGAAGAAAGACTCAAATCATGTTAATAAAATATATACAGCTACATGACAGTGTATACAAATCACATGACGAGGCTGTAGGACGGAGTAAAGTCGTGTTGTTGTCCCTGACTCACCTACAGTGTTTGTTGTGAGTAAGTGTGTTCCCTGCTTACAGTCCTGTACTCAGTGTTAATGGGAGCACTTTGCTAGTTACACTTAGTAGGCAAACACCTCAGTAATTCTAAGGGTTCTTGGGTGCATCTTTCTTCACTAACAGTACAATAGCAGATATGCTCCGTTGATCAGGATCAGTTCTACCCGCGAACACATGATTAGAAAGTGTTGTTAAAGGTGCTAACACTGTGTGCAGCTGACTTTAAAGTTCACGTGAGGTCATAGCCTCATGGAGGCTGCTTTGTCGTCTTTTCTCACTATGCGTGACTTCTTTGTTAGGCATCGGTGTGTCCAAGTGATTCACATCAGCAGTTTCCTCATTTTCTCCATTATCAATGTGTGTTGTAACCTGCTGCCCACCCAAGACGTTTAAAAACAATTTCAGCCACTGTGGACCAACATTTATCGCTGTCATTCTTATTTTCAAAGGTATATCATGAACTGACTGTCTGTAAGTTCATTTTTCAACAGTTACAGTGCGATACTGTTTGCGCTGTAGGAGGTAAGCTTGTCTTCTCCCCGAGTACACGTGTACCCATCCAGTCCCTTGCTCACAGTTCACCATTTGCCAACATTCACAGTCAAACCATTTGTTTACTCTGTTTTCAATCACCCTAGAACGCAGTTCAACACATTCAGTGTCCTGCTTGTAGCAGTCTACAGCAAATGTCTAGTGATGTCCAGTGATGTGTCACCACAAACATCAGCAAGAGTAATGTCTTTCTCTTAGACACTTGTACTTCTCTTAGTCCATAAAGTCCTCTTCTGTCCCCCTTCACTTTCTCACTGCATTGTTAACTGCAAGATACACCTTTGTTCATGTGGCTGATAGTCATGAGAACAAGCTCTATAGGCAGATTTTGTGATTTCATTTTGCTTCTAACATTTGTCGACAACAAAGCCATTAGACGAAAAAAAAAAATTGTTACTATTTCTTGTCTCGGAAAATTTTTTTTCCACACACGTCACCTTGTAGTAATCCACTGAAAGGTACCACATGAAACGGGTAACAAAACTGAATGAGACCTTTGCCAAAACAATTTATGGCTGTATACTCAGAATGTCGTTGAAATATGTCATCCGTTTGATCCAACTGATTTCGGTTATCATCAGAATATTCTAGAACCACTTGTCAATGCTGACATTCATATCCCCGCCGACAACGTGATGCACATCAACACCAGCTTCCGGCTAAAATATCATAGAAGACCCTATGAACTCGATGGCTGGGTCATAGTCTTTTCCAACATACTAACTACTATTGACTGGGTGATTATAGAAGCCACTAAAGATAAAAACCTCATCACTGTCCATTAGCTTCCTCGATAATTTGACCATAAAGTATTATCACACTTGAATTGATTTCCTGAACAAAGTTTCAACTTTTACGAAATTACAGTACCACCCGAGGTGATCGCAGCAGCGAGAGAGGGAGAGAGAAAGAAAGAGAGAAAGAAAGAGAGAAAGAAAGAGAGAAAGAAAGAGAGAAAGAAAGAGAGAAAAAAAGAGAGAAAGAAAGAGAGAAAGAAAGAGAGAAAGAAAGAGAGAAAGAAAGAGAGAAAGAAAGAAAGAGTAAGAGAGAAAGAAGCACTCTTTATTCCAATGATCATGTGTGTGTCCGATGTAACACATCGTTAGCCCCAGTTCACTGCATGTGAGAGAACTTTCTGAGAGTTTCTCAGGACAATGTTTGTTGTTTTGTCACCAGACTGACAGTAACTAGCAAGCTTTTGCTAGTTTGTCTCTAAACTAACAGCTATGACTAGCAGCCTTTTACTATTTGGCACAAACCTTGAGCAAGCGGCGATAAATACCAAGATGACAGTTGTCCCACAAGGGTCTTCACTCCGGTTCTACCTGAGAACAAAGCAGGAAAAAGGGGTCCAACCCTTACCTTCTGCCTATCCCTAACCCTTACCCTTACCCTTACACTAACCCTAACCTTCCAGATACATGTGTAGCTTCAGACTCATGAACCTTCAGACACGCATGCATTCTGTCTTCTCCTTTCTCTCGTTCCTGTACCCGCCGGTGTACATGTAGGGGTGCACACACGCAGGCGCATCAGTCATCAAGCAAACGGGATAGAAAGAAAGAAAGAGAGACATAGAAAGACGTAGGCGAGACTGTCCAAGATAAGAACAAATAATTTGTGTAAACTGCCAAATGACAGGAAATAAATCTTTGCGGACTGGGCCGTTGGGATCACGTGACGTGAGTGCAAGGGTTTTTAAGCAGATGCTGGCGCTGGTAACCACCAGTCTGCCTTCGCCTTCCTGCCATCCGAAGTTAACCCTGCATGCTGGTAAACCACTCGTCTTTCTTCGTCTTTAAAGTACACTGCAATCATTATATGGTGATAGCAGGTATTTACAGGTGTGCAGGTCGTTAACATTTTGACAAAAGGTAGTTTGTCTCAGCGTGTCGTAGAATACTGAACATTAGTGAAAATTAATGTCGCTGGGTTTTCGATAGCAGTTAATGACGATGTAGTTTCTCTAGATCGTTAATGGCAGTATTGATGAATCGACAGATCCGTGAAAACTCTGATCGACTGAGAGACAGACTGACAAATGAACGACTAACGGACAGACAGGCAAACGCATTGACTAACACACATGAATTGGCCGGCAAGGAGAACCAGCAAGGCATAAGAATGGTTGAACACAATTTAACATTTATTAGAACTAGAAAAAAATTTGCTGTTTGTCTAGCATCTAGGACTATTCATTGTTATTGTCAGTGTACCTCTTTGAGTCCATCTTTCAGCCCTTTGTCACCTAACTCCATCTGTTCACTGTCAGTCTGTTCACCCGTCTGCCCCTTAGTGCGTTTGTTAGTTTATCAATTCAAAAATAATTTTTTTTTGGATAATTTGTCAGCCAAATGTTTTCCACTTTAGCGAGGGTCTGACAAATGTTTGTTCCTGTCATTTAGCATCTAACACATGTTTATATCAATTATCAAATGTTTATTCGCTTTTTATTACCTGAAGATAGGCAGTTCAGTCGTTGTTAATACTAAGATGATTTCAGTAGCATCTAGAACATTCATTGTCTTGTTGAAGATATTTCAGAATTATTTATTGTGCACAAATCATTAGCATTTGTTACCGGTGTATGTAGGTTGGCACGTAGGTAGGAACTTACTGATTGTGCACCAAGCTGGAAATACCAGAGTATGACCATCGTTATATGTGTAGGCAGGTAGGCAGGAAAGTGGGTAGGAACTTATTGATGCAGTCTAAAGGAAACCAGATAAGTATCATCCGTCGAAAGGTAGAAACATTTGTTTTTCATAGAAAAGTCGTGCAGAAAACAGTTTGTGGAAGCCCTGTGTGTGTTTGACAGTTTGTGTTGGAGGCACTGTATTCTGTTAAAGCGATGATTCGTTCGATGTTTATCGTCTGTGTACATCTGTGTACATATGTATGCTTGTGCGTGTCTATATACAGACAGGGTCACAGAGGTCAGTGAATATTTTAGTTTCAGCACACCATGGTGTCGTGTCTACTGTTGGTCGCAGTCGCCATCCTAGGGGTGGCGGAGGCTCAGATTTCTGTAGGAACGGACGCCACCCGTGTGGCCGGGTCTACGGGCTCCGATGTGGTTGACGCTGTGGTGGACCTCATCCGCTCCAAGTAAGGGCATTAAACATGAAATCAAAGAATAAGCAGGGCAGCTTCAATTCACATTCCACATTGTAAATAGCTCAAAATGAGGACAGGTCAATAGGTCATTCTCTTAAAACGAGCGAAGTTTCTGTTCATGTCAATGTTAAAAGACAGGCACAGAAATACGGAAAGAAGACAACATAACTTGTTTTTAAAAGACAGCAGCATTCTTTGAAAAATAAACAATATTACTAACCCTTAACGGCTCAAAGCTTTTTCTACTTCTATTTTACTCTCGTAAAGGTTTGGGATCATGACCAGTCTTGCACGGAGTCTTGTTTATTGTAATAATCAGTTCATCTCTAGTCGACTAAATGCAAGTCTTCTTGTATATCACTTGGTTGCAGAGACGCCTGAGTTCACATCACCCACAGCGTGATATTCTGTGACCGTCTATAGTCTGTTATAGTTTTACCATAGTCTGTTATCGTCTATAGTCTGTTATTGTTTCATAGTAGTCTGTTATAATTTTACTGTAATTTATTATCGTCTACAGTCTGTTCTTGTTTCGTTCGCAGTTGTATCTTTTCGGAGGATCGTCTGCTTCTCCGACGAATTGCTTACATCGAATCACGTGATGGCACGGACCCCAAAACCTACAGAACTGGATACGACGGGGGCATCTGGCAGGTGACTGACATCACTTATTCTGTCCCTTGACCCCTTTCGCCTCATTTGCCAATACTAACAAACAATTAAGTCCACAGCTTACGGGCTTAGGCCCCATAATATTTTAGAAGTAGGCTAAGTTCGAACATCTACCACGACACGACTTGTCGCGTCACCTCGCGTTGTTGTGCACCACGTGGCAACACTACCTCCTGATGTTTGCCGCGTGCTCTGGAAAATGGAGTGACACAGACCTCAGGCATGCAGTAGTAGGTTCATATGATAGATTTTCATGTCTCAGTGAATCATTTTTATTTGTTACGCAAATAAGTAATTAGTCTCTCAAATGGCGTTTGTTTGGCCATTTTACATCACGGAGTCTGTCCAACTATCTTGGAGAAAGTAAAGTCTCAGGGAGTAGACCCCTTCAGAATATCGTAATGGAACACTGTGGGATGGCCAGGATTTGGGGAAACAACAACACCCGAAAGCCATATGCTCCGGTACACGAGCATAGAGTTGGCTCTCTGGTCCTAGTCATCATCATCTGTGCACTCATCTCCGGCAGGCTGATATTTAATCTTATCTCTGCCAGGCCTCACAGTATCTCAGACACATAAAGACAGCAAAGTGGAGGAATTTCATCAACAGCTAGATAATGCTATAAAGAAATTACCGAAAAAAGCATGTCCTCATTTTACTGGTGACTGGGTCGCCAACGTGGGCACATACACCCACTAGCAATAGGCAGCAACTGTGGGCAAAATAGGTCTTGACGAAACCCAAGATAGGGGCCTACCATTCCTAAACTTTGCGTAGAGCCATTGGGTCCCCTTCTCCAAATATCCTGCTGACTAGGAGCTTCAAATCCATCACCAACAATGCCAAGACGAGGGCACAGCCAGGCGCTGACGTAGGGACCAATCATGACCTTTTCCTAACGAGGCTATGTTGAAGCTGGGTGATGCGCCACTCGAACATCCCCTGAACTCGATTTTTTTCTGGAGAAACTGCAAGATTCAAAGGGTACGAAGATTTTCTGGGCTCAAGCTCGAGACAAAGTCGCGCGCTGGACACGGTGAACTGTGATGTAGACACCTTTACTGCAAGCATCAACGAGATGCTTCTAGTAACAGCTCACCAAGTGCTCATAAGTGTAGGATGCGAGGAACATCCAGATCTCTGTGACCAGAGAACGAGTTGGAAAAAAGTATGAATGCAACCCAAACGCAGCTATCAAGTACAAAAGGAATTATGCCCTCAGGGAAAGGACGAGACAAAACAATGAAGAGCTGGTCTCCTCCAGTCAGTTAGGTGAAGGGACATTACTCTCTTTTTCAAAGAAAACTGAATGTAAACAAATGCACAAAGACACATGGATCTATGTACAACCGTCATTGAACTGATATTTGCTTTGTCATGAAACTGAAGCATCTACACATACTTTATTGGTGCCCAGTAATGCCGTCCTTTAGTATGTATGCTTACTTCTGTTGAAGCAAGTCTTATATGCTTTTTAATAAGTCGGGGGGAGGGGAGGTAGTTCGTCTACTGCTGTCCTTGACGATCCATTGACTAGCTCCTCCACTTTTCACTTTAGGTGGACGAGGACAAGTTCAATGCGACCCTCCGATGTAACTCCGTTCTCCGCCAGTACTGCAACCTCCTGAAGCTGCAGCCATTCAACATCGACTGGACCCAGGTCACGTGGTCAGACCTGCGCAAACCGCTGTACTCTGGACTGGCAGCTTCCCTCTACCTCATCCAGCGACTGGGCGCTAACCTGACGGCCATACCTGGTGATGTTTTGGTGTGTGATCTAACCCCGTTATTTTCATGTACAGATTATTTGTAAATACACTGTGCCACAGGTAAAGGCGTCTTCTGTCAGCTAGAAAGTGAAATAATCAACACATTAAAAAACCCGGTTAAAATTGTAATTCCTTTCCCTCTACCCTACCTTCCCTTCCGGTCGCTGATGACATACCAGGTCAAGACCATGCAGGCAGTTAACTCACTACAGGTGAGGATGAACCGAGACTGAGACACACACACACACACACACACGTGCAAAACCTTCCCTTAGTTTTTATTCTTTAGTTAATTTTTTTGTTGAAATGATTAACCTCCAAGAAGAATAAGGAAACCCAGATACACATTTCACTTTTACTGTTTGTAAAAGATTTGAAGGCTTTTGTACTCTTGTCATTTTTGCATACCAGGGCCAGGCGGACCTGTGGTCCCACTACTACCACTTTGGGGCTCCTCTAGCAGATTACTCTGGCCTGGCTGCATCTGCCACCACCTACAGTAAGAAATAAGTGATTTGTAGCCCTGGACACTAGTAATTTATTACTTTATGTGAAGACCCTATACAGCAAGAGTAAATCTAACAGTAAACCCGCTCCAGCAATAATTAATCCATTTGTGAACCTCCTAGAGTATGATAGACACAACAAGTTTTAAAATTAGAACTTCTTTGTTCCTGAGATCATTTAGTTTAAAGAATTGTTCAAAAGGGGTTTAACCCTCGCCTCTACTCTTCTCTCACAGTCACCCTAGATAGATAGACACATGGAATACTATACTACCATCTGGGCAGTAAGCAGACGAATATTGAATATAAACCTAATAAGACGATAAAGGTAAATACATATTTTATTAAGACACAACTGAATCAGTGTATCGGGGGGGGGGGGGGCTTCCTGTGGTTATAAACGCATTCCCTTGTGACTCGCTTCCGGTCTTAGAACTCAGCGCCACTGCACAGACGGCAAATGATTGTTTCAGCAGGACAATTAGAAATATGAACTTACTATTAGAAATAATTGTTTCAATCATAAAGACAGAGGATTCTTTCAGTGAGAAAGACAGGTAATTGTTTCAGGCTGCGAATCTAAAATGGACATCGCCTTTGTCCTCGACAGCTCGGGAAGTATCATCAACTCCGACTTCCGTCTCAGCCTCAATTTCGTCGCTCGTGTCGTCGAGGAACTGTACGAGCCCGAGAGAGTGCGAGTGGCTTCCCTCATCTACGCGGACACCGTGTCCACAAACTTCAACTTCAACACCTACAACACCAAGGCTCAGATCACCAACGCCATTCGCAGCATTTCCCGCAGTGAGTCGGCGGACTGACCTTTCTGTCCCTGCTTGTAGTGCCACGAACTGTCGTCTTCCCGTCTTCTCGTCTTTGTGTTTAAATTCTTCTTTAGAAGTTTGAGTCTACAAAAGTTTAAGCAAAAACTATAAATGTGATTAAATAATTTTTACTAACATATTTCAGTTTTTTATGTACTCACTCTTACTCTGGTGGCAGTCACTGGTGGCACGTATACCAACCTGGCGCTGGACACGGCTCGCACCACCTTCTTCTCCGGCAACAACAACGCCAAACGTCTGGTCATCCTCGTCACGGATGGACAGTCAGCCAGCACCATACTGACAGCAGCAGCAGCACAGCGACTCAAGGTAACACAGAAACTCCAGTTTCGCAAATGTTGGATGTAACAGAGACTCAGTGTAGCACAGTTACTGGAGGTATTTATTTTCTTTCTCTGCGTATGACAGCATCCTCCTTCCACTTACACATTCAGTAAAATGCTGTTAATGAACTAAACATCAGCACCCACAGGCTGATGTATTCATGTAATTTATCGGAAATACTAAATACACTGAATCCAAGTAGATGTAGTATATAGCTAACCCCATTCTACACAACATTGTTACACTACTCGATAGTATATTTTATATTTTATAAATATAGCATTTCTTTCCCGTGTGTCTTCAGCTTTCATTGTTCCTACCGGTGATGTTGATTTTGTGGGCAGAACAAAGGCATCGTAGTGTTCGCGGTAGGGGTCGGTGGCTATGACCCCACTGAGCTGCACGCTGTCGCCTCGAGTCCCGTTTGTAGTCACGTGTTTACTCTGGGTGACTTCTCCTTCATTGAGAGCATCTTGGACGAGATCAAACGCAGCACGTGCTTGGGTAACACTTGACATGAGCTTTCTTCATCGAACACCAAGACTACCACCACTACCACCACTACCACCACAATTAATACACCATTAAGTTACCACAACTTTACCTTCACCAGCGTATCATCATTGCTATCACATTATCATCACCATACATGATAGATGAAAATGTTACAGCTGGGCTGTTTATCAGATATTGGTGTTGAAATTATTGTTGACATTCAAAGTACTGGAAATGGTTCTGTCTTTGATATCGACACTAATACTGACTGTGGAAGAGATACAGACCGTGAGTTAGGCAGTTAGTTTTCTTATACATATATATGTGTGTTTTGATTGCAGCGACTACTATGCTGTCTACTGTGGAGGGTACTCCTTCTGAGGTGAAAACAAATTCTTCAAAGCCCTTTACTATCGGTATTTCTTCTAATTCAACGCAGAACACCACTGTCGTAAGCATCCATTGGCTTATTTTTTTAAATTGATGTGATCACTTCTTTTACCTTGGTCATTGTCATTTACAGGACATTCACATGACCGGAGCTGAGACAGAGCGATAAGCCAAGGCAATAGGCAGAAGTTGTACCTTCACAGGAAAAAGCCAAATGTTTTGAATACCTTCTCTATTTTGTTAATTAAACATCAGCAGCTGTTTTCGTTACGGAAAGAAGTAGTCGATTATTACCGCGCTGGAGAGATAACAAGTCTTGCAAACATACTTGTAGTGTTGCTGATAGAAATGTGTCCATGTTGTTTATATTGTGTACAGTAAATATATATATAACTCTAGACTTGCATTACTGTAATGTTGTAATGTTGTAATGTTATCAAGGCTTAATTGCAGCGTAGGGTTTTTCTCTTATTTTCGTTCTGTCATCCAGTCATTGCAGCAGTGTGTATATGCGGTCGTGCAAAGTAAACTATAGGAGTAGAAATGTGCAATATACGAGCAGAAAGTGAATTATAGGAGTAGATAAGTAGACACACCTTTCCCTAAAGTCGCCACTTGTTATTGTATAGATACTTTATTGCCTCTAGAGCAGACCTGGGCAAAGGCCGGCCCGCCTCCTGTCCTTGACTGGCCCGCCCGCCAGTATATATACTATGTATACAGTATTGAGTAAAACTGAGTTAACTATATTAGTCCGGCCCTCTAAAACCATCCCAGTTTGCGGCCCCTTGGGAAAATTAATTGCCCACCCCTGATATAGAATCACGTGTAACCCTGGCTCACTGACAATTTCTCTCGATTACCCTTGACCTTAATTACTCTCATGTTTTAATCATACTGACCTCTCAATGACCCTTCTGCGCAGTCGTTTCAAGTGAACTGCGGGATCCTGGACGTGTACGTGTCCTACACCAACCCCAACCCCAACGCCGCCATGTACACGGAGAAGTACACGGCGCAGACTGGTCGCCCCGCCTACCTCACCACCTCCGGCACCTACAACGGTCAGCAGGTGTACATCACCGTGGTGGGCACGCGACTTCCGGCCAATGAGGCGCATCTGCAAAACTGCACTGACTACTACTCCATCGTGTCGCTGGTGGACAAGCCAGGTGAGTGAACTGAGCAGATGTACACAGGGCAGGTGAGTGAACAGGAAAAGTGAAGAGTAGGAGACGTGAGTAGACAGGATGTGAAGGTGAGGGAATTCAGCGAGATGACAGTTTACTAAACAGGACAGGTAAGGGGCGAAAACAGGTGGGTGGACGAGACACAAGGCTGCAGAAGTTAAGTTTCATCCATGGTGTGCAAAAGATAATTCAACAACAAAAATATAAAAAACTTAATAACTGACCAGAAATATCTGTTTTACAATGTAAACTGTTCTTTATAGGTTCGATTTTGCTATTATGTTTACTAGTCTCGAATTATGAATTCACCAAAATGATTTGTATTATAACACTTTTGCAATTTATTTATTTGAAATAGATAAATTAGGTGTTTACTTCCATGAGGTCAGGGGTCATGTTGCAGTGTGGTGTGTACGAGGCTGTAATGTTGTATTTAATAAAGGTCAGGGGTAATGTTGCAGTGTGGCAGGTCCGCTGCTGTAATGGCGCCACCTGTCGCGACTGCACGGCCACGGACTTCCTGCAGCAGGGAAATCTCCTGGAAGGAGTGTGCGACACGAGTGAGTTTTGTTTACAGGTACTTCCGGGCGGTTTGATAAACCTCTCCCCCTACCACCAACACCTACTATCATGTCGGATGTGCTCCTTTCCACTTTTCTTACGTCTCCATATGGCATTTCTCTGTTTCCACATGACTTTTGTTACTACATGCTCTCTTTTCCTTTGTCTATGACTCGCTGTCTGAAGGCCCGCTTCGTGTTTCCCTCAGGGACTCTGGACTTCGCCAACCCCTGCACACCAGAAGCGCTGGTGTCAGGGAAGCTACTCTTCGCCTACCCCTACGACACCAACAAGTTCATTCGCTGTGACTATCACGGCGAGGCCTACCTGACGCTGTGTCCAGGTGGAAAGAGGTTCAACCCCAACACGCTCACCTGTGGTTATGAGATCACGGGAGATATTTACAGGGTGCCTCTACCCTTAGGCTATCCAAACCCATGCACCCCGGAGAGAATAGCAGCGCAGTACCTGTACTTTGAGTACACCCTGGACAGACAACTGTGAGTACAAATGCGAGTGTAAGTAGAAGTCAGTATAAATACTAAGCCACAGAGAGAGAGAGAGGGTGGGCGTCTAGAGGACATGTTTATCTACTGCCAGTGTAATATCTTCTGACAGATTTATCTTATGTGTCCCATCCCATGACATGTCAAAGTCTAGTGGCAGTTTATCCACTGTGACCTGTCTCATGACAGATTTATCTGTGTCACAATTTGACAGGTTTATCCACTGTCTCATGAAACGTTTATCCCCTGTGACCTTCTCATGATAGGTTTATCCACTGTGACCTGTGTTACATTTTGACAGGTTTATCCACTGTGACCTGTGGGGCGGCGCCTGGCTACAGACGTGTCCTGCCCAGGAGATGTGGAGCCAGAACCTGATGACGTGTGTGGTTGACCAGCCGTACATCGCCACAACCAACCGCCCCGCCACCATCACCAACCCCTGCACCCCGTCAGAGCTCGCCCTCGGCAGGTACTTCCACCCGTACCCGTGCGACCACACCCGCTACATCCACTGTGACGTCAGTGGCCAGTACTGGGTGCAGTTCTGTCCTAACGGCATGTTCTACAACCCCAGCCTCTTTGTCTGCGTGGTGGGCGACCCCCAGTCCTACGCTGGCTGCAACCAGTGACCCTGTCGACTCTGACCCTGAACTCTCTGACTCCATGGCAACCAATGTTTGGAATCTAGACCGCACAACTGACAATTGTATTTTCTGCTTTAGTAGTAATAGTAGTAGTAGTAATAAAGTTTATTTGCATAGCGACTGTCCCCGCCATTAAATGTAGGCTCAAAGCGCGATTACTAAAACGAAAAACACACAAACATAAGAATAATGGCTGCTACACTGAGGCTGTGTAAGCTCCACCCACAATGACGTCATTGTTTTGTCACGTGACTCATCGCAGGCTGGTTAGCACATAGTTACAGGTGTCCCATCAAATAGTAGACACTGACACGGTGATAGTAGACACTGACACGATGATAGTAGACACTGACACGGTGGTAGTAAACACTGACACGATGATAGTAAACACTGACACGGTGATAGTAAACACTGACACGGTGGTAGTAGACACTGACATGATGATAGTAAACACTGACACGATGATAGTAAACACTGACACGATGATAGTAGACACTGACACGGTGATAGTAGACACTGACACGGTGATAGTAGACACTGAGACGGTGATAGTAGACACTGACACGATGATAGTAAACACTGACACGGTGATAGTAGACACTGACACGATGATAGTAAACACTGACACGGTGATAGTAGACACTGACACGATGATAGTAAACACTGACACGGTGGTAGTAGACACTGACATGATGATAGTAAACACTGACACGATGATAGTAGACAGTCGGTGATTTACACAGAGATAAACATGAGCTCCGGCATCTCCACACACGGAAAGAGATGAGACTCGCAGAGAGCACGTGAGCTATGGTATGGTCACATGATCTGTGACTTGATGACTTGATCTGTGACCTCAACAAAATAAGTGACTGAGACGTTAGCTAGATACACATTTCACACCACAGCAGCTCACACAGTGTCACAATCAAGCTATGATTCACAGTGTCACAATCACGCTATGGTTCACACAGTGTCACAATCAATCTATATACTGTTCACACTATCACAATCAAGCTATGGTTCACAGTGTCACAATCACACTATACCTCGCAGTGTCACAGTTTGATGCATTTCACAGTCATCTTCACCAGTTTCCTTGTAGACAGTTCTTAGGTTCACCGCAAGGTTGACAGTTTGCTTGTGTATTATATATATATGTCATATGCCAGCGTTTGACAATGTGAGTTGAGACATGTAATCACAGTTTGCTGTCATGTCACGTGTACAGGCTGCGCCCTCTGTCAGCAGCTTTGTGCTCACCGAGACACCAGACGCAAACCACAGTTTCAACATTGTCAATAAAGAGAAGCAGCGTCATATATCGTGTTGTGTGTTACATAATAGTGAATGAAGACAATACTGAGTGCAAATAACACTGAATGAAAATAATACTTAATGAAGATAATACTAACTGCAAACGATACTGATTGAAGATAATACTGAATGAAGACAATACAGAATGCAAATAACAGTGAATGCAATTAACAGTGAATGAAAATAATACTTAATGAAGATAATACTAAATGAAGACAATACTGAATTAAGATAATACTGAATGATGACAATACTAAATGAAGATACTACTGAATGTACATAATACTAACTTTCATGTCTCAAGAAAGGATCACCTCTGTTATTTCTCTTTTCAACCCGTTTCACTTTCTCTCTGTCTTTCTTCATAAAAATGTGTTTAGTTTTTTCTCTCGCACATACAGTAAAACAGGAGTTTATATTTAAGAGAGGCACAAACAGCGAGGTGATTCACAAGTCAGATAAATTGACAATGATAAAAGAATATTCAAGTCAACGTAGAGCAACATATGACACTCCACAGAAGATCTTGTGCAAGAAATGGACTGGAAATTCACTTTGAGAAGGAAGCTGAGAAGCTTTAAATTTTCTGTTTCAAGCTCCTGTCCCCACAAGAAGGTATGCTCATGGACGAGTTTCACTAAATAATATTAATATGATAACAATGTTTATTGATAGGAAACCTTCCTTATCAAAGTGGAGTTCATGCACGTGACAGGAAGTTGCAGGAGAAGACAATCACAAAAGCGACACAAATTCACTGATAATGAATGTGAAATCCTAACTCTCTCATGCTCTCCTCACCCTCCCACACAGAGTAAACTTTTCTCCATTTCTCCAGAACTGTTTTGAGCTCAGAAGGAGGCCATGTTATTTTGACAGAACACAGACGAGGTCGTTAGAGTGAAGGTGGCCGACACTGGGTCAGGTCGTGCCATAAACACAACAACAAACGCCGGTGTTTATTTCTGCACTGACCGGACAGAAATAGAAATACAAAAACAAACTGTGGTGTTGATGTCTGTGTTACTCACACACACAAATAGCAACACAACAATGTGCCCAGGTGTTGATCTGTGTGTTGCTCAGACAGACATGAAAGTCCAGGACAGAGGAAGTAGTTTGTGACAGTTTCTGATTGGTTGTATTCACTGATAACAACTGAAGTGTTTTGTTTAAACCACACTTTGTTTAGGAACTTCGCTAATGTGTCCCACAGCTTGGCGTAAGAGTTGGGACAGTTAAGAGCTGAGCTAACAGTCACAGAGTTCTGCTGGTCCTCTACACTCGTTCACTCGATGGACAGCAGGCAGCGGACAGCAGACATTCAAACTTTGACAAGCAGCCATCATGTCTTCATTCTCACCTTCATCTGTTTACGAGCTTCCCTGTGGGTGACCTCCTTCTGACAGGTGTACCCGCGGGTCTCCACTCTGTCCTCCTACCTCCCACCTACTCCCCCCTCTCTCTGTGGGTGGGGGGCAGCTTTGCTGTGTGTATTTAAAGTCCATTTTTGAGGAAAACTAACATGAAAACGCGTATTTAGGAGAAAAGACTGGAATCACAAAGGTGTTACCGACCCCATTGTGAACGGGTCTCTGTACAATGAGTTTGTGACCTGAGCGAGTGGGGGACTCTCATTGTCCCCTGTTTGTGAAGCTGGCATGTAATAATGTAGGAAGTTTTGTCTTTACTTTGGGGGAACAAAAATATGATCAGAAATCGCACGTTGACGCAGGCACACAAGCACACACACACACGCACACAGACACACACACACACACACGCACACATACACACATACACACACACACGCGCACACAGACACACGCACACACACACGCACACATACACACATACACACACACACGCGCACACATACACACATACACACACACACGCGCGCACACACACACACACACGCACACACACGCACGCACACACACACACGCACACATACACACATACACACACACGCGCACACACACACACACACACACACGCACACATACACACATACACACACACACGCGCACACACACACACACAGACACATACACACACAGCCACATCTATGCATATATAAAATGTGAACACAATCACATGACACTGATAAATGTGATGTGATTACTCTCTGTCTCTTCTCAGTGCTCACTCAGCACAAGGTGTTGCCTGTTGTTACAATATAAAGAGCACAATGGCCGCGTGCCTGCTATCACACTAGTCTCTAAGCTACTTCATTGTTTTTGTCTTTACCTTAGAAAAGGCCTTTGATGTTTGTACTTCACAGGGCGCCGCCTCCTTTACTCGTATTAAAGTACAACTGCTCGTGATGGACTGGACTCTTGTAGCGAATATTGAAAACAGTTATTGACAGCTATAAAAATATGTGTGATTATTGACAACAGCGATGGATATCTATAGAAGTGATTGGCAGCTATATATATATAATTATTGACAACAGCTATGGACACTGTGGATATATATATGATTATTGACAACAACTATAGATATTTATAGAAGTGATTAGCATATATATATATAATTATTGACAACAGCTATGGACACTGTATATATATATATGTGATTATTGACAACAGCTACGGACACTGTATATATATATATGTGATTATTGACAACAGCTATGGATATTTATAGAAGTGATTGACAGCTATAATATATGTGATTATTGACAACGGGTATGCATGTAGGTGGTGAGGATGATGAACGCACATGCCGCTGTTACATCACACTGTCAGTCAACGTCACATGTCGCTGCATGCATTTCACGACGAACAGTGATCGCAATAAGACCATAATAGTCGCCCCTTCTCCCCTCTCAACAGAAAACAGTACTCAGGTGGCCGGTAGGTGGCGCTGGCCAGTCTCTCGGGTATGTCGCACTTGTCCTGTCATCTCAAGGCCAAGCCACTTGTCCTGTCATCGTGCTACCACCACACACCCGCATTCCGGGACAAGGCTGGCGACTCTCCCGAGAGAAAAACAAGACAAACAAGAACAAAAGAACTGATTGGAAAATCCTTATCACGTGACCATGTAAGTCTGTGCTATATATACGAGATGAGGTCTGCAAGCCACAGAAAGGTTTCCGAAGATTGTGGTCATCGGTGACTGGACTTGCAGATACTAACTACAGGCGCTCACTACAAGCAAGTGGAACGTCAGAGAATGGTAATGAGTCATCAGGAGCCTTTGATGTTCGTTCGTTTTCCTGCTCCCCTCGTCACTGTTTGATCTTTGGTTTTTGTCTTCTGACGGCCAGCAGGCGAGTTCACTGTCTCGTTCCCGTTTCTTTCCAGCATCCGAGGTCAGGGTGGTACGTTGTGGTAACCTGGCTACTTCTGACGTTGGCAGCGACACCTGGTGCTGATCAAGGGGCCGACACAACGCGAGAAGCAAACAAAGGGGGCGCCAGTGTCGTGGAGGCCGTGGTCGATCTCATTCGCTCCAAGTAAGACTGACTTCGAGGTTTCTTGTGATTTGCGAGCGACATTTGACAAACGTTTTTTTTTGGAAACAGGTTGATAGATACTGACATTGTAGGAGCAATGTAGGAGACACCGACAGAGTGGTATACAGTGATGACATTGTAGGAGTAATGTAGGAGACACCGACAGGGTGGTATACAGTGATGACATTGTAGGAGTAATGTAGGAGACACCGACAGGGTGGTATACAGTGATGACATTGTAGGAACAATGTAGGAGTCACCCACAGGGTAGTATACAGTGATGACTTTGTAGGAGTAATGTCAAAGTAATTACCGACAGTGACATTCCACCAGTGACGTAAGCCAGCAGTGTTCATGATTCACATCAAACTGTTTCTCCATACTCGTTGTCACCTTGTGTCACATTGACTGTGAAATGTGATTACGGACAAAGTTCACACGAATAATGTAACAGTTTTGTCACAGTCACACGCTAGACAAGAGAAAACAAACTTTGTGAGAGCAGTGAGCGTTGCCTTGGTAACTTTGTTAACGTCTATAGTCTGATGTGATGACGTCATATCCGCAGCTGCATCTTCTCCGAGGATCGTCTGTTTCTTAGACGATTGGCCTACGTTGAGTCACGTGACGGCACAGACATCAAAACATACAGACCTGGCTATGACGGGGGCATCTGGCAGGTGACTAGGCAATATGTGCTAGCGTGTAACGGCCTGTAGTTATTACACTATTATATGTAATAGGTTTGTGTTGTTATTACCTGTAGTTATTACACTATTATATGTAATAGGTTAGTGTTGTTATTACCTGTAGTTATTACACTATTATATGTAATGGGTTTGTGTTGTTATTACCTGTAGTTATTACACTATTATATGTAATAGGTTAGTGTTGTTATTACCTGTAGTTATTACACTATTATATGTAATGGGTTTGTGTTGTTATTACCTGTAGTTATTACACTATTATATGTAATAGGTTTGTGTTGTTATTACCTGTAGTTATTACACTATTATATGTAATAGGTTTGTGTTGTTATTACCTGTAGTTATTACACTATTATATGTAATGGGTTTGTGTTGTTATTACTATTTTCTTGCTTTGTTAGACCTCATGTGCTGAGTGTAATGGTCTGTAGTTATTACACTATTATATGTAATGGGTTTGTGTTGTTATTACCTGTAGTTATTACACTATTATATGTAATGGGTTTGTGTTGTTATTACCTGTAGTTATTACACTATTATATGTAATGGGTTTGTGTTGTTTTACTATTTTCTTGCTTTGTTAGACCTCATGTGCTGAGTGTAATGGTCTGTAGTTATTACACTATTATAGGGTTTGTGTTGTTATTACTACTTTCTTGTTTTGTAAGACCTCATGTGCTGAGTGTAACGGCCTGTAATTCCGCTATTCTCTTGTAACAGGTAATGTGTGCTAGTGTAACACCTTTATTGACGAAGTGAACAAGGTTGATAATTACATTAACAGAGTAGCAGTAGCTAACCTAAATTGAAGTCACAGTGAAATGTGAATTACTCTCGTGTTTACAAGTGTACGACTCGCTGTGAAATGTCGGGCTTTATGCTCACCTGTCCTCACCTGTCAGGTGGACGAGGACAAGTTCAACGCAACGTTGGCCTGCAGCTCGGTTCTGGCGACCTACTGTGCCAAGATCAGACAACCTCCCTTTAACATCAACTGGAGGAGTGTCACGTGGTCAGACCTGCGCAAACCGCTGTACTCGGGACTGGCGGCCACCTTCTACCTGCTGCTGAGACTCGGGGACAGCACTTCCGCCATACCTGGCGACATCAAGGTGGGTTCATGGAGCCGAGAGTAGAGGGCTACACACAAGCAGGTGTGTGTTTGTATATATAGATATATCTTCTACTGGTCTGCGTCACAATAAAATAAGGAAAAAGGGAGCAGTTCTGCCTGGAGAATATAAAATACAAATTGGAAATACTGAACATAGAATGATAGATTGGCAACCTGTGAACAATTACATAATGTGAAAGTAACTATAACAGATGTAAGACATTAATATTATGTTTGTTGTAAAGTAAGCAGATAACTCTAAGACATGTTATTATATTGTTCTTAGCTAAACAAACAGACATGCTACTATTCAATACCAGAATGTGCAGAACTCAGCAAGAAAACACGATCACTGATATAATGCAAAGAACTAAGCACAAACAAAGGTTTTAATAACATTTTTAGGATTTGTGACAGGCTTTTGTCACTGGAGAGCTTCGCTAACCTGCAATGTCAACGAGAAAACTGACGAACCTCACACACTCTCATCAACATTTATACATCAACGTTTACATCTTTACAGTCACAAGGACAGAGAACATCTGTAACACCTGTCCAAACACCTCACCCTAACCCTAACCCTCACTTGCTGTCTGGCTGATCTGTTTGTTGTTTACCTGTTCACCTGTGCAGAACCAGAGCATCCTGTGGTCCCAGTATTACCGGCCAGGCCTCCACCCGTCCAACTTTGAGAGCGTGGCCGACAACTCCACGGCTTTTGGTGAGAGTTGTCCTCCTTTGAAAAGAAAATAAACTCTGAGATTCACAGCAATGTACTGTTTAAATTAATTAAGTTGCTTCTATTTAATTAGCCTTTAGTCTCATTATAAATGTAAACATCGACGACGTGTTGACTGTTCCTGTAAGAAAACAAATCTCAGAAGATGGTGGACTACATTCATGTGATGTTCTGTCTTGCTACTCGCCTCATGAAGATGCTACTTTCAGACTGCAAGAGGGAGACGGACATGGTCTTCGTGTTGGACAGCTCAGGGAGCATCAGTGACTCCAACTTCGACCTCAGCCTCGACTTCGCTGCTCGAGTTGTAGAGGCCATGAGCATTCCTGAGCCGCTGAGAGTGGCCGCCCTTATCTACGCCAACTCTCCTGTCATCGAATTTAACTTCAGCAAGGAGCAGACAAGCCCTGGGGTGGCCGCAGCTATCCGAGGGATACGACGAGGTATGTCACACCTTCACTGTTTCCTGTACATCTCGCGAGCAATTGCTGATGTTGCTGACATTTCATCACTGAACACAATGCAAATCACACGCCAACAGCGACATCAACAAAAATATTTCCTCCTGACTCATTTCTTAACAGGTTCTGTGCAAAGTAAGTTTCGCTGTATGTTCTGAGAAACAGGTTGGAAAATATCTACTGCAACACTTCTCACACTGGCATCTCGCTTTCTCTCACTCTCATACACCTTCTCTCTCTCTCTCACACATACACCTTCTCTCTCTCTCTCTCACACATTTGGACGACGTACAGCTGTGACCTGATGTATTTCCATCTGTAACCTAGTGTCTCCTACAATGTAACCTAGTGTCTGTCCTGTGTTTCTATCTGTGACCTATTGACCGTAACGTATATTACCTATGTGTCGTAGTGCCCGTAACGTGTGTTTTCATATGTAACCTGGTGACCGTAACGTGTATTCTATATGTGACGTAGTGTCCGTAACGTGTATGTTCACATGTAACCTGGTAACTGTAACGTGTATTCTATCTGTGACGTAGTGACGGGAGGAACAGCCACAGACAAGGCACTGGACATGGCGCGCTCCTCTCTCCTCTCTAACTCCTCCAGTGCCAGGGAGGGCGCCAACAGAGTGGTGGTGCTGGTCACTGATGGTCAGTCGGACAACACCAACAGGACCATTCAAGCTGCAGAGCGACTGAGGGTCAGTAGGCGAGTGAAGGAAGGATAAATGGAAGCACGATCAGTGGCTGAGAGACAAAAGGATAGAAAGACGAATAAATGGGGACTGACATTCTACTACTTCAAGGGGAATTAACTGCCACAGTTTTTATTTTTTAGAATAATAATCGTCACTTTCTGATGTCGGGTTCTCCACGCCCAGGGCGCGTGCTCAGGGTGGTGGTGGTAGTAATGAAATGATAATTAAAACGAATCCTCTTCAGCTACTTGAATCACGAAGGATAAAAGAAAGGAGAATCACAAACAAGATATGTACAGTTCAGCTACGACATCTTTGACAACAAACCTGAACAGCACAGCCCTCGTCACGTGCCAACAAGTGCCATACATACATGTATATGTATATCTGTGGCGGACGTGTGTGTGTTTGCAAGCGTGCTTACGTGCATGTCTGTATATGCGAGTATTTGGGTGTGAATTATTGTGTTACGTTGATTGCAAATATTTATTTCTAGTAAGTTGTTTGTTTTACATTGGTTTACTAAGCGCACACGCACACTTACACACTTACACACCTGCTCTGTGCACATGTACGCACACACTGTATAATACATATTTTGTTGATGTGTAGTTGTTGACAGCAACCTCAGGTTGTGACCTCTCCTGTTGACAGGACGAAGGACAGGCCGCCGTGTTTGCAATCGGGGTGGGCGGGTACAGTCTGCCAGAGCTGAAGGCCGTGGCCACTCAACCGAAATGTCTGCACGTCTTCACGCTTGACGACTTCGCCGTCATCAGCAGCATCATCTATGAGATACAGCGCAGCACGTGCACCGGTAACATGTTGTCTCCATGAGTGTAAACAACATACATTAGCAACATGCAGTCCCTACGAGTGTAAAGCACACGCATTGGTAACGTTTCCTTGGCAACGTTTCCTCTCATAGAAACACAACGTGTGAACGTGAGACCCGGATAAAGACAAGAGACTAAACACGTGACACGTGGCGTATCTGTCTTGTACTTTTATTGTAGCACGTCACTGCTCTACAGCTCATGTCTCAAGTTTGACTACGAGTAATCACACTGGGAACATTAGAGTAATTGCACTGGGAACATTCGAGTAGTTACACTGGGAACATTCGAGTAATTGCACTGGGAACATTCGAGTAATTGCACTGGGAACATTCCCCAACGTATAGACATATGGTGTGTGCAATCCAGACATTGCTTGGAAAAACATAACAACGTCACTTTGTTAAATATGTAACACATCACGTCACCTCTACCTTCTTCGTGTTTTATTCCTTTTAACGTATATTTATATGTTCTGCTTTTGTATGTTTGTTTGCTTGTGTGGTGTATGGTGTGCGTGCGTATATGAGTATGTGAGTGTGTGTCTCTCTCTATCTCTCTCACTCTGTGTATGTGTGTTTGTCTTTCTCTGTGTGTGTGTCTCTCTCTCACTCTGTGTATGTGTGTGCGTGTGTCTATCTCTGTGTATGTGTGTGTCTCTCTACCTCTCACTCTGTGTGTATATGTGTGTGTCTCTCTCTATCTCTCTCACTCTGTGTATGTCTTTCTCTGTGTGTGTGTGTCTCTCTCTCACTCTGTGTGTGTGTGTCTATCTCTGTGTGTAAATGTGTGTGTCTCTCTATCTCTCACTCTGTGTGTATGTGTGTGTGTGTGTGTCTATCTCTCACTCTGTGTGTATATGTGTGTGTGTGTCTATCTCTGTGTATGTGTGTGCGTGTGTCTATCTCTGTGTATGTGTGTGTCTATCTCTCACTCTGTGTGTATATGTGTGTGTGTGTGTCTATCTCTGTGTATGTGTGTGCGTGTGTCTATCTCTGTGTATGTATGTCTCTCTATCTCTCACTCTGTGTGTGCGTGTGTCTCTCTATCTCTCACTCTGTGTGTATGTGTGTGTCTCTATCTCTCACTCTGTGTGTATATGTGTGTGTGTGTGTGTCTATCTCTCACTCTGTGTGTGTGTGTGCAGCACACCAGACTATTGGCGTGGACAAGACCAACATCGAGCTCAACTCTACTCAGGACACTGGAGCCTTCGTCATCCCCAGGCAGGAGCCGAACAAAACAGTGGTTAGTTGTCATAGTGATACTACAATGTGTATGATAACGTGTCATGTCATGTCTTAATTACTGTCAACTATGAACTTCGTTAATATTCTCAACACAGACAGGATTGGGGAGCAGAGACACGTTAGTCGTCCATTGACTCGATGACAATGTTTGTGACGACAGCAGGTGTGGTGATGACAGTCAGTATGGTGATGACAGTCAGTGTGGGGTGCTTGACTTGCAGATGTTTGAAGTCCAGTGCGGCACCCTGGATGTGTACGTGTCCTTCACCAACCCCAAGCCCAGCCCCGCCCTGTACACCCACAAGTACACAGCTCGGGACGGTCGTCCTGCCTACCTGCTGACGTCATCAGCTAACGACGGGCTGCCGGTGTACATCAGTGTCGTGGGCACGCAGCTGCCGCCGTCGCTGGCCGCCATAGAGCAGTGCACTGGCTTCCGAATACACATCGCCACAGTAGACAGGCGTGAGTAGACATAGACAGGCGTGAGTAGACAGCCACAGTAGACAGGCGTGAGTAGACAGAGCTACAGTAGACAGTAGACAGGCGTGAGTAGACAGCCACAGTAGACAGGCGTGAGTAGACAGAGCTACAGTAGACAGAAGTGGGTACACATAGCTACAGTGGAAAGTTTCATCAAAGCTTTTAGTTCTCCAGCTGTGTGAGCAAATTTACAAATTTAACGTGATGTAAGCAGAACAGACTTTAGTGTATTTTCACATTTCAGTACTAATTTCTGGCACAAATGATTGTAAAGTGCCTTGTCCGTCTTGTCCACCTTGTCCGTCTTGTCCACCTTGTCCGTCTTGTCCACCTTGTCCGTCTTGTCACTCGCTCAGAGAAGCTGTCTGCAGGTTAGAAATAAGCAAGGGTTGTGACAGAATGACAAGCAAGGTGTTGTAACGATCCTCTATGTTACAGCATGGCCAGTAAGGTGTTGTAACGACCAGGTGTGTCGAGATTGTACAAAGTCGGATCTACTTCAGCAGATAACTCTTCTTACAGATGTTTGTGACACAAGTGAGTTACTTCCCTTTGAACGTTCTCCTGTTTACTTCTTACCTACACACACCTGTACTTCACTTGTCTCGTCTTTCATCTAAAGACAAACACATTTGTCTCAACTCATTGTCTGCAATCCTCAATGAGGTTATTTTAATTAAACTTATTTCTGCGTCGCCGGCCTGCAGTGACCGATGAGCAGACTTTATGTGTTAGTCAGTGGTACTCACCGACTCAACCAATCATTGGCTGAGCTGACCAGTTGCTGAGCAACCTAGCAAATCCCTAAACTGATCCCACCATGGACCTGAGCGGTTATTGCAGACCCAGTATTTCAAGGTGGACTTGTGGGTGTACAGGTGTGCTGACTTGTTTACAGGAGACCTCAGGTGTATGTGTGTGTTTTACAGGAGACCTGTGGTATACTTGTGTTTACAGGAGACCTCAGGTGTATGTGTGTGTTTTACAGGAGACCTCAGCTTCCAGAACCCCTGTACCCGTGAGGCGCTGCTGGCAGGCAAGACCATCTTTCCCTACATCTACGACTCCAATAAATTTATCCGATGTGATTACCGTGGCAACGCTTACGTCACACTCTGCCCGCGGGGTCAAACCTTCAACTCGGGTAGCTTGAGCTGCGGCAGCGAGGTATCTGGGGTACCCTATGGCAGACCTCTACCTGCCTCTTACCCGAACCCGTGTACCCCAGAGAAACTACTCGCCCAGTACTTCTTCTTTGAGTACCCACCCGACAGGCAGCTGTGAGTATAGGGAATCTCCAGGTGGTTGGAATGAATGATGAGGACCAATGCAAGGTACCTGCTGACAGCTGAGTGACCTGTGCACAGGTTCATTCACTGTGTCACGTGTGTTGCAGGTTCATTCACTGTGACCCCTGGGGTGGGGCCTGGCTACAGACATGCCCAACTCTGGAGGTTTGGAATCAAGAGCTGCTGACCTGTGTGGTGGATCATCCACTTGCACCCACCACCAACCTACCCGCCACCATGATCAACCCCTGCACACCCGAGATGCTGGCAGCAGGCAAGTTCTTCCACCCGTATCTGTGCGACCACACCCGCTACATCCACTGTGACATCACAGGCCAATACTGGGTGCAGTACTGCCCAGTCGGCATGTTCTACCACCCCGAGGTCTTTGTCTGTGTCGTAGGCGACCCTCAAGGGAGCTCCGGTGCCAAGACTGAAATCTTTCTTTGATGTAACTCCAGTTACTCCCCTCTTCTCACCTCTGACCTCAGTTGTCCCACCCTCCACTTCTCTAGGGTACTACAAATGCTTTCCAAAGTACAGTCCTACCCCGTAGACAGGTAACTGGTTGTATATCATCCTTCTCTGCTCTGATACAAGTTATCTTCTTCCCCACAAGGTGTGTGGCTTTTATTTCCACACGTTTTATACGACATACATTCATATATATATAAAATATATTCATATTAAAGCCAAGGTGTGTGGCTTGTACATGTACATATTTCTGTATATAAAATGGTTGATATACACTCATATTAAAGTCAGCATGGAACTTCCTAGTGTGGTTCTCAGTGTCTGGTTGAATCTGAGTGAACCTGCATCGCCATTGCAGCCTGGCCACTGGCAATCATCTCATCACACTTCTCGTCTGTTGTCTCTTTATTTAACAGATAAACATTCTGCTGTTGTTTATGTACCACTGAAATAAACAAAGATAGTGATATAGAAAACATTAAATGATCCTTGAAGAGGAAAAGCAAATGGTTGATGCACATGAAAAATATATTATTTGTACACAAGACCAAGCAAAACATACTGTACTAAGTGTACTTGACAGATGCACACAACAATTTCTTACAAATCAATGTATTACATATCATCATTTAATAAACAGCCAAATATACAATATAAAGAGCTTCATGAGACCAAACAAAATAGATATGCATGATTTATAATTAACACCAGGCATGAATGAGTGTATTTAAAATAAGAATGGAAGCAGTTGAGAGCAACTTTAAGAGAATTGCCTGTGATCAAACTTAATTTGACTGTGTCAGTCACAGGGGTAGGTAGGACTGGTGTGTACAGCATCATGTATATCAACAGTAGGACTGGTGTGTACATCTTTGTGTACATTAACTGTGGAACTGGTGTATACAGCATGTTGTATATCAACAGTAGGACTGGTTGTACAGCCTGGTGTACATCAACAGTAGGACTGGTGTATACAGCCCTGTGTACATCAACAGTAGGACTGGTTGTACAGCCTGGTGTATATCAACAGTAGGACTGGTTGTACAGCCTGGTGTACATCAACAGTAGGACTGGTGTATACAGCCCTGTGTACATCAACAGTAGGACTGGTTGTACAGCCTGGTGTACATCAACAGTAGGACTGGTTGTACAGCCTGGTGTACATCAACAGTAGGACTGGTTGTACAGCCTGGTGTACATTAACAGTAGGACTGGTTGTACAACCTGGTGTATATCAACAGTAGGACTGTTGTACAGCCCTGTGTACATCAACAGTAGGACTGGTTGTACAGCCTGGTGTACATCAACAGTAGGACTGGTTGTACAGCCCTGTGTACGAATACGAATACGAATACAGTGATACCTCGGTTCTCGAACATAATTCGTTCCGGGAGGACGGTCGAGAACCAAATTGTTCGAGAACCGAAGCAATGAAACCCATAGGAAATAATGGAAACTGGATTAATTCGTTCCAAGCCCCAGAAAATGCCTATTTACTGGCCTAATTTGTATATATATGTAGAAAAACATGAGTCTCAACAAGAAATAAGAAATAAAAGTGTATTTTAAAACAAAAAAAAATAAATAAAATGTACTGTACAGTACAGTAAATTGTGTTTCATTTACTGTACCTCTACCAAACTTTATGGCAGGAGGGAATGAATGTGGAGGAGGAGGGAAGGGGGATGGTTATTGTATTGAAGGGGAGTCCTCTTCAATAAAAACAGAGGGTAACTGCTCTTCGGGTGTTTCTGTTCTCTGTATCTTTTGCTGAGGAGAATCAGAATCTTGCTCTGCAGTTGCTTGTCTGATTTCTTTACGGAAGAATTTGTCAATTGTTTGCTGTTTTTTTCTCCTTTGCAAAATTTTGCGGAAAGTGGACATAACATTGTCATTAAAAATGTTAACTGCTCTATTTGCTACCACTTTATCAGGGTGATGTTGTTCAACAAAATTTGCGATTTCTGCCCAATTTGCACACATTTCATGACTCTCTCCACAAAAACGTCACTCTCTCTCTCTGCACTCACACTGATGACGCAAGCAAGGCGCGCTGGGCTGAATCAGAGATCTGTAGGTCCCTACAGATCTCTGGCTGAATGAACGCCATTCGGCTCAACTCGGCTCATCTCGGACGTTCGGATGTTCGAGTTCCAAATATTTGTTCGGATTCCAAGACAAAATTTTCTCGAATTTCCTGGTCGAATACCGATTTGGTCGAAAACCAAGGCGTTCGAGAACCGAGGTATCACTGTAGTTTATTTGTTAGGCCTTTGGGCCCATTCAAAAGGATTCAACATGTCACAAAAAATACATAGTGTTATTATCATGGAATAGCATATCTTTTCTTTGTCGCTAAATATAAAAACTTGGCAAGATTGGACAGTATTGTTTCATTACTTGTTGACATAAGCATCTGCAGTTTGGAGTTATTTGGTCTAGTGTAGTACATTGGTGGAATGAAATTTTTTCTCAGATCTTTCAAGCATGGACAACATAGTATAAATGGAACTCATCTCTCATCAATTTGACACACATAGGGCATATTTTACTTATATTATTGACAGAATATCTTAAAGTATGTGTCATTATATCTGAAATACCAAATCGAATTCTCACTAATGCATTTCTGATGAAGCTATTAACATCTAAACTCAAATACATCTCTCTGTGAGTCGCAGATTTAATTGACTTATAGAAACTATACCTTTCACTGCTATTGATTATAAAATCCCATTCTTGCCAGTGGCAATCAATCAATCTTTGTTTAAAACATTTTATAAAATTGCTTACTGATTCCACTCCTTGATTTAGCCAAACATGTCCAAAACCATATCTAAAAAGAAGTAACCTGATCTCAGATACCCAGTTTTGCTTTCCATTATTGTCTAATCGTTCTAACATTTTGTAAGCTCTCCATGGGAGTCTTTGTTGCTCCATCCTTGTTAATTTTATCCAATATCTGACACAGCTTATGTATATGCTAACGAAAAGTGGATATCTGCCAAAATCACCGTATATCATCATGTTGGGTGTGCGTGTACCCACCCCCAAAAATCTTTTCATAGCATATGTGTGGACTTTTTCAATTTCTATACAGACATTTCCATGAAGGCCCCAAACTTTGGCTGCATAACATAAGACTGGTTTAACTGCATGTCAAATAGTCTGGTAAAACATTAACAGAATGGTTTCCTATCTTGTATAATGTATTAATGATGCAGAATACTGCTTTCTTGGCCTTAGCAGTTAGGTCTTCAGACGCACGGGAAAAACTTAATCTTGTGGAGAAGTAAAGCCTAAATACTTATATGTATTTACCACATTTATTTGCATACCTCCATAGAGCCACCTTTCACTCGCTGCTAAAAATCCCCCTTTTCTAAAAACAACAATATTACTCTTGTTTAGATTAACATTTAGGCCCAGTCGTACTGATGCATTATATAAAGTATTTAGCTGTGTTGTAGTCCTACTATAGTTTCGGACATCAATACAATATCATCTGCAAATAAAAGAATGAATATTTCCATAAATTCATGTGTAAAGGTTGCCCCATGTTTTCCATTATTCATAATTTCTAAAGCTAGCTCATTAATAAAAAGTGAGAAAAGTATAGGGCTGCACACATCTCCTTGCTTAACTCCCTTTGTGCACTCAATGTAATTCGTGAAATCGTCTCCACATCTCACACGGGCTTTAACCGATTTGTACATATTTTGGATGCATGTGTGTAGTTTACCATGTATACCATGTTTGGTAAGGATTGGCCAAAGTAATTTTCGAGAGACAGAGTCGAATGCTTTTTCAAAATCAATAAATGCTACATAAAATTTACGATTCATAGCAAATTGTTTCTGGATGATGGCAAATAATGTAAAAATATGGTCAACCGTAGAACGATCTTTCCTAAAGCCAGCCTGATTCTCCCCCACTATCTCATTTAATTCTGCCCATTTTTTTAACCTGTTATTCATAATGTAGCTGTACATCTTACTACTAATATCATTTAGTGATATTCCACGATAATTGTTTGGATCTGAGTAATCTCCCTTCTTATGAATGGGCTGAATAATAGATTCAGTCCACTGTTCTGGGTATATGCCTTTATCGAATAGGGTGTTAAAATATTTTACAAAAAAGTTTATAAAAGCACCATCCGAATATTTATAGACTTAACCAATTATGCCATCTGGGCCTGGTGCTTTACCATTTTTTAGGGATTTTATGGCTTGTATAACCTCGCTTTTAGTGATAGGATAATCTAAGCCTGTATCTTCTTGTAGTATATTCGGAGTGGGTGGGTTCTCTATTTCACTGTTGGCTTCAAGTACTGTCTTGAAATGGACATACCACTGATCAACATCAATCGTATTTCTTGTCAACCCACTTTTGCATGATATATTCTTTATAGTCTTCCAAAATGATTGCTGGTTAGTGGAAGAGTTGATAAGGTCTGCACATAACTGTTTTTTGTATAGCTTCTTTTTCTTCTCAACTTGTTTTTTGTATCCCTTACGTGCTAGAATATACATCTGACCATCTTTCCTATCAGCTGATCTACGGAATTTTCTTAAGAGTTTTCTTGTATTTCTTTTCTCTTTGATACACTCAGTGTCGAACCATTTTTGCTTCTGCTCATTTCGGTCTATATTAATCCGTTTATTCATGCACTGAGTGCAGTTCAATAAACAACTGTTAAATAGTGAAAGTGCTTCGTTTATATCCGTATCTATCTTATCGCTTGCTTGCGTTAGTAGCTCCTGTATCTCTGGGGACTGGACAGCTTGGTGAAATTTCTGGATATTAGCGGGGTTCCATACCATCTTGCTTACAGATCTACTTGTTATGATGTTATTCCTTATAACATGACCAACTGTCTGAACTTGTAGGCTAAGTTCTACTGGAAAATGTTTGGATTCAATCCTGTCTGCCACTATCATCTTAAAGTCAGATGACTTTTTATGTAACAGTTCGTCTGAAGCAATGTAATAATCTATTGTACTATTTCCATTATCTGATAAGTATGTGAAACTTCCATAAGGGTCGCCATTACATACTCCATTTAGTATAGTCAAGTCCACAGTAGAACACATATCTAGTACTAATCGGCCATATTTGTTTACCACCTTATCCTCCGACTGTCTGAATTTGGTAATCATTTCATCATTTTTTAAATGCATATCATACAATGTACTAATGCTATACATAAGGCAGTTTTCTGTCCCAGTTCTTGAATTTAGGTCCCCTGAAATAAGGAGGTATACATCTTCATAAACATTTTTCATATCAGTTATACATTCTTCAAGTAAGCCGATGCCGTTGTCGTTATCTGTTACGACATAGTAGACAGAGTGTTCAGGGGGCACATAGGCACAGACATATAACATATCTTTGTCTATTCCGAGGAGTTCTTAAGGATAAATGCAAGTATGTTGTCGAAACTATTGTCAACATGCTTTACATAGGCCACTAATTCATTCTTGATCAAAACAGCCCTGTGTACATCAACTGTGGGACTGGTGTATACAGCCTCCTGTACATCAACAGTTGCTCGCTCACTGCTGGGTGCGGACAAAGGCTTTGTGTGCATCGTCACGGGTGGCTTGCTTTGCTAATGTACTATTCAACAATATTTGTATCTGATATATTCTTTTGAATGTAGGTTGTCTGTGAAATATTGTATTTTTATGTGAATTTGACATAATTTGTGTAGTGCGTGACACGAGCGATTGTTTATGGTAAACACTGCCGCTAGGGGGCCTCGATAGCTCAGCGGTGTGTGCACCCGGCTATTGACCTCAAGGTGGCTGACTGAGCACTGCTGGGTCTGTGACAGTATTTTTAACTCCACCCTGTCTAGTGATTTCTTGCGAGGACTGGAACACTTGAGCGAATCTCCTGTCGTCAGGGTATTTGTCAACAATGTCACGGTCAGGTGACACACGGCCACTGTTTTGGTGCTGGACGAGAGTGTGTTTATTTTGTTTAGAAGCGAGTGCTGGTCATTTTCTCTTCAGATTTCTTCCATGTTGACCCTGTGTTAAGTAAGAAAGGAGACAGGAGACAGGTCTCTTGTTTTTGTAAAGAATATTCACAGGTCTGGTCGAGTGCATAAGTGTGGCGCGCACGAGTGTCCTTGTCCTTGTGCACCAACACCTCTCGTGATGGGAAGAAAGATTAAAAGTACGGAGCGATCCACCCACAGGCTTGGTATCGACAGCTCGAGATATTACTAAACACAAACAAACACACACAAATCATTTTTATTGGCCACGAACACCCGGGAGCCACATGCTCAAACCACAATTCGACACAGCAACCTGTTCAACCTAACCATGTTTACGTGGACAGAGTGAAAACTGTTCACAGGTGGCGCCCCCTACGAGTGTATGTCCTCATCACCAGCTGTAGAGACAGAGACATGCACATCAAGACATTTAATTCCACAAGTCAACACGTCCAGCAGCCAGCAACACATCCACAAGTCCAAGGACAAGGCGACCATCAGTTGACAAGGAATAAGACAAACAAAAATAAACAACAGACTTGACAAGTGGAAACAAATTAGCAAATTGCACACAGCACACATCTGATGTGAGGCTTCTTCAAACTCCAGTGTGACAGCGCAACATCAATACAAATACATAAATAAAATCTGTAGCACAGGTTTTGTTGTCTTGTACTCATTTGATTCTGGGAGGATGTGTCTAGTCCACAAGATGTTTACATGATTGAGAAGGTACAGGCGTGCGCGTGCAATCATTTCCTGGGTTATACTCAGCGCTATCTCGTCTACCGAGTGCTATCTCGTCTACCGAGTGCTATCTCTAGTCAGCTCTTTCTTGCGGTCAGAACGAGGCGCCATTTTGACTGTAGAAGATGAAGTGGTAAAGATATTAGCGATGTCCGTCAAACTCCATGTCACTAACCCTCGGCCTGCAGGTGTCATCACTCGTGGCAGCTTCCTGCAGACAAAGAAACAGATAACACAGACACACCGAGAGCTTGTGAGTTGTCCTGGCGGGTGATAAGTCGTCACGTGTTATCATCTCTCTGGACTTTGATGTTAACTCGTTGTATGATCCTCAATCGCCTCTGGACCCCCCTTGAGGAACTGGCAGCAGCACTCGCCACGAGAAGTCAGCATGGCGAGAGTGATTGAGGTCCTCAAACAGCTCGACCCTCCTCAACAACCAGCCAGCAACATTGTTGCCGTAGTTGTGTGTATGTTAGCAATATCTACCACAACAACAGGTATTCATCAAAGAGCACTTTCTCTCTCTCCTGCACTTTTGGCATCTTGGCAAACAGAATCCAGTCAGTCCTTCATCGCCTCCCCATCTTCATCGCCTCCCCACCTTCATCATCAGCGAGACTGTTATGCAACTAGCCATTGGCATGTGACATCCATTGTATCAGGGCAGCAAGGACACACGACACATCACAGTAATACAAGCGAGGTGACCACACGATAGGAATCCACCCTGACACAAAGAGTTTAGACCAGGGGTGGGCAATTAATTTTCCCAAGGGGCCGCATGAGAAACTGGGATGGTTCTAGAGGGCCGGATGAGAAAGTGGGATGGTTCTAGAGGGCCGGACTAATATAGTTAACTCAGTTTTACCCAATACTGTATATATAGTATATATACTGGCGGGTGGACCAGCGGGCGGGCCGGTCAGAGACAGGAGGCGGGCCGGATGCTGCCCGCGGGCCGGCGTTTGCCCAGGTCTGGTGTAGACGATTGATGCCAGGACTGATCCCAGCAAAGTCGTTGTCCACCCAGTAACACGAGTACATTGTATTGAAATAGAGTAGGTGTCTATACATTTTATGATTCTAATTAAATGTATACTATAGCAACTAACTAAATACATCAACCAATCATTGCTATTATCTAACATACACTATTATCTAATATGATAATTTTAACACAGTTTAACACAGGAAGTTCGGTTTTTTTTGTTGACGATGAAACAAAAAATTAAAGTTTCTATTCCGGCACAACACTACTGTCACAGGTGTCACTACTGTCACAGCCTCATGTCACCCTCAGTGACAGTGTGTAGAGAGGATTTGTAGCAGCGGCCATTATTTATTTTGCACAGACAACTTTCTTTCTTTTTATGCAATGGGAAGACATCCATTGTCTAACCGACATATGAACATTAAGTCTGTAGATATAGTCTCACGATGACACCTGCATGACAAAAATACCGAGCAGGGTCATCAACATGAATAATGAGAGTGAACAGGATTTGGAACAACAACAACAATAGCAGCAACAACAGCAGGTTTGCCACCAAGTACCAGGTGGACAGTCCGCTTGTAGTTCCCATCATGCTCTGTCAGACATGGACTCTGCTCGCTGATAGATTCCAGGCATTGGAGACCACGTGCTACAATAAACTGCATCATCATTATTATTATTATTATTATTATTATTATTATTATTATTATTATTATTATTATTGTTGTTATTGTTGTTGTAACATTGTTATGATTCGTCTACAGTTATCATTCAGTTACAAACCGCGGTCAGTTATATAAGATATCCTACGAGTTGCATTTCATGAACCTCGTAATAATAATAGTATAATCATAATAATAATAATTGTTTTGTGAACCTCACAGTAATCATTGTATTCCTGTAATAACAGTTTAGTAAACCTCGTAATGATGATAATAATAATTTTATAAACAAAGTTTTGATAATTTGTACAAACCTCATTGATATTGACGGTATGGTCGTGTTTGTATTTTCAGTGCGCGCACATGTGGAGGGCGATGCATCATCATACTAAATGGTAAGGACGTGCGAGCAGACAGACAGACAGACAGACAGACAGACAGACAGACAGACAGACAGACAGACAGTATGGAGGACGGGTACGCACCATGTTTTCACTTCCTCCTTACAAAGGTGAAGGCAACTCAAGCGGGGTACAGTCACCGCCACTTCTGTTGATGCTGTCATCTCCATCACACACTCACCTGCACTCAGCCGGCGTCACACCAAAGCCCTGGCCGTTATCACGTGCACTTGGCGATATCACGTGAGATATCACCTGCTCACGGAATCCACAGGACGGATGGCGATTCGTGGAAGTGCTTTCTTTATTTTAGTTTGGCGAGACAAAGAAGACAAGAGGCAAAGGGATTTGATTGGACAACAAGTGTCACGTGGTTATCAAAAGCCATGGGTTATAAACGCGATCAAGCGTCCTTGTCCGAAAAAGGTTTCCGTGTCAAGAGAGTGGTCAGCAGGACCAAACAGCCAGACAATGGTAATGAGTTAGAGAAACACGAGAAACATTTTCTGTTCTTTATTTCTTCCTTCGTTTTCTCTCTCTCTCACTCCGAGTCTCCTCCGTCTTTCCTGTCTGTCGGCAGCAGGTAACTTCACGCTGTTTCACATCTCGTGAATTTCACATCGTTTGTCTCGTTTGTCTCGTTTGTCCAGCTCCTAGCGTCAGGCTCATGGCTGATTGTGACGTCACTACTCCTGACGCTGCACGCGACCCCTGGTGGTGCGCAAGGGGTCGACAAAACGCGTGAAGCCAACCAAGGGGGCGCTGACGTCGTGGACGCCGTGGTTGACGTCATTCGCTCCAAGTAAGACAGTGGTACCCGCTCATGGTACCCGTGCTACCTGTCGCTCATAGTAGACAGTGCTACCTGTCGCTCAATGTAGACAGTGCTACCTGTCGCTCACAATAGACAGTGCTACCTGTCGCTCATAGTAGACAGTGCTACCTGTCGCTCACAATAGACAGTGCTACTTGTCGCTCATAGTAGACAGTGCTACCTGTCGCTCATAGTAGACAGTGCTACCTGTCGCTCACAATAGACAGTGCTACCTGTTGCTCATAGTAGACTCAGGGCTTCTGCTAAGGCTAAATTCTTTGGGGTCCCAGGGCCCCCTTCTTCAGATTTTTAAGGGGTCCCTGTTCTTCGCCCAAATTTGAATGGGACCCCATTGACGAAAATTGAAGGGGTCCTCCGAACTTTTAATGCGTACAGTACGCAATTTTTTGCGTAAGCAGAAGCCCTGAGTAGACAGTGCTACCTGTCGCTCGCAATAGACAGTGCTACCTGTCGCTCATAGTAGACAGTGCTACCTGTCGCTCGCAATAGACAGTGCTACCTGTCGCTCATAGTAGACAGTGCTACCTGTTGCTTAAAGTAAGACAATGCTACCTGTCGCTCGCAATAGACAGTGCTACCTGTCGCTCATAGTAGACAGTGCTACCTGTCGCTCATAGTAGACAGTGCTACCTGTCGCTCATAGTAGACGGTGCTACCTGTCGCTCATAATAGACGGTGCTACCTGTCGCTCATAATAGACAGTGCTACCTGTCGCTCATAATATACAGTGTTACCTGTCGCTTAAAGATAGACAGTGGTACCTGCTGCGATATTCTAGTAAAGTTTTTACACATAAAAGCTGTTTTGGTCACGTGAAACCTTCAGGGTATCGTTAACATCAACAACTAGTGAGCAAATGACAGTTGTCGCTCAGCCAAGATGCGTTTTAGGAAAACAACTTTAAATGACTTTGCGAGCTAAAGCAGCCAGACGATGTTGCCTTCAAAGAATTCCTTTACAGATCAAATGTAAATAATGAAAACAAATATATAAGTATTGGCTGCTTTGGCTTGTAGATGTTAATATGTCACATGTTAATATGTAATATGTTGATTTTATAATGTGTAATGGGGTAATTTGGTTATTTTTTGTCACTTTAGTTTTGTCTTTTGTGGTGTTTATTCTAGAACACAGCAAACAAAGTATATTTTGGTTTTTAGCAGTAAAGTTTTACTGAATCCAATCCAGTAGTAACCTGATGACGTCATGTCCGCAGCTGCATCTTCTCCGAGGATCGTCTGTTTCTGAGACGGTTGGCCTACGTAGAGTCACGTGACGGCAGTCCTCTCATCCACACATACAGACCTGGCTATGACGGGGGCATCTGGCAGGTGAATAGGCAATGTGTGCTAGAGTGTAACTTGAACGATGCTCTCGTCGATGTTGAGCTTCCGCATCACATGCCACAGCCAATCGTGTCAAACTCTGTCAAATGCCTTTTTAAAGTCGATGAAGCGGTGGAAGACAACTTCTGGTGTTGTAGATGTTTTCCTAGAAGTTCTGTAGAAGTTCTGTAGAAGTTCT
This sequence comes from Pomacea canaliculata, assembly GCF_003073045.1. NCBI lineage: Eukaryota > Metazoa > Mollusca > Gastropoda > Architaenioglossa > Ampullariidae > Pomacea > Pomacea canaliculata. The sequence continues at coordinate 19,600,805 of NC_037596.1, read as the reverse complement.
GTGCACCCCTAATACTTCCTGTGATGACAGCCTGCTGTTCTTCTAGCAGCTTCTCGTCTGGGGCGGCAGACGATTTCGGACTACCTGCATGACTTTAGTTTACATGGCTGATTGAGCTTATAGTTTGTACTTTTGACACTTTTGCTGTTTCCTTTCTTTTAATGAGGTAGGACAAGTAATTCGTCCATTCATTGGACCACATTTTACTTTCCCAAACTTTGACACAGAGCGATCAGGCTTTTCAATGTTTCTTCTTTCTTCATCCGTCAGCAACTCAGCTGGGATGCTGTTAACTCCAGGTGACTTCCCTCCTTTGGACTGCATCTCTCTTCCCTAGGACTGGAGGATCTATAGGGTGGATAGGTTACATTGCTTTGGAGGATGTTGTGGTCTTCCTCAGATGAAGGCTTGATAGGACATTGCAGTATTCAGTCCATCAGTTCGGTACAGCCTTGCTTTCTGTGAGAAGCTGACCATTGCTCTTATCCTTGACAAAGTGACCTGTGATGGTCAGTCTTTGTGGAACCGTCATGAAAATCGGCCTCAGCAGACGAAGAGGCAATGTTTGCTAGTGTGAAAGCGCCTATAGATATTACTGTTGTATTATATTTCATCATGTACAGGTGAATTACTTTGCTGCTAGTGTGAACAGTAGTAGAAACAACAAATACAGAGTGTTACTAACTGACACTAATGAGTTGGCAGCACAGTAGGTAAGTCTGTGAGTGAGCTGTTTCACTGTTTGTAAAGATAAATTATAACTGATTCTAAGCTATTCTACAATTTCTAAACCTAATTCACAGGCAGTCTATAGCGTTCGGAGAATTTACGATCAGATGAATGTATGCTCACCTGTCTCTTCCCCGCAGGTGGATGAGGACAAGTTCAACGCAACGTTGGCCTGCGGCTCGGTTCTGGCGACCTACTGTGCCACGATCAGACAACCCCCTTCAACATCGAGTGGAGGAGTGTCACGTGGTCAGACCTGCGCAAACCACTTTACTCCGGACTGGCGGCCACTTTCTACCTGCTGCAGAAGCTGGGAAGCAGTGCATCCACCATGCCTAGTGACATCCAGGTAAGTCATTGACAGAAATCTTCAGTCACCCATACCCGCCATACCTAGTGACATCCAGGTAAGCCATTCATTAACATTCAGAAAGAGGACTTTTTCACTTGTTTGTTTTATATTACCGGGAAACAAGAACGATCAGAACTTATTCAGGACCAGCCTGGAGCACAAACAAAAACAACAATTTGGACATGCAAAATAAAACTCACGAGTAACGAATACATAATTGGAAAGAAATCCTAACAGAATGAAGGCCAGCTGCTAGCCGTGTCACTAAAGTCAACAAGGTGCAGAAAACAATTTAATGTTTGATACGCATTCGTCATTAACGGTCATCATGTCTTGACAACACACTGCCATTGCTCTTTAGGCTGATGACTTGTTTTGGAAAGCCTTTCCCTGGCATCATTTAAACGATATACAAGATCACTTTTTAGCTTCGCATCTGTTTCGTTGTTCACCTATTGACCTATTCATTGTTTACCTGTTCACATGTTCAGAGTCAGAGCCTCTTGTGGTCCCAGAACTACAGACCAGGAGGCAATGCATCCGACTTCGAGAGCTTGGCCGGCAAAGCTACAGAATTTGGTGAGTTGTCCTCTTGTCTTCTTGTCTTTTTGTCATCTATAGCTAGGGATACACTCACCACATTACACTGGATGATTGTCTATTTTAAAAGTTGATATTATCTCTCACTTTCTAACAATAGCTTGACTCCTGGACAATCTTTGACTCCTGGACAACCTTTGACTCCTGGACAACCTTTGACTCCTTGACAACCTTTGACTCCTGGACAACCTTTGACTCCTTGACAACCTTTGACTCCTTTCTTTGATATGACGGTTTAAATTTTAAGTGGTTTATAGCATCCAAATATGGATACGATTTTAATGGAATCCTGATAGGATTTACATTCCTCAGCAAATTATTTTTGTTGTTGCTGTTGAAAGTCTAACCCACTGGTTCTTAACCTTTTTGAGGTACCGAACCCACAAGTTTCATCTGCACATTCACCGAACCCTTCTTTAGTGTCATCACGAATTGCGGGTGTGTCTTGACCTCCGTGGCGGAAGCTCCGCCGAACCCCTGAGACCGACTCACTGAACCCCTAGGGTTCCATCGAACCCTGGTTAAGAACCACTGGTCTAGACATACTCGTATGACATGTGTGCTTCTCTGTGTAGCATGTGTGTATGGAAAGTGAAAGCTGATAGCGCTGACAGGCCGGCCGCTTACAAATGGTCTGATAAAATACTCGGCTTTTGTTTCCGTCTTCAGCTGAATTTTATCTCATCTATTTTTTCACTCTCTCCCTCTCTCGCATTCTCTTCACTTCTCTTGACAAAGCGCTTTAATGCCAATGATGATGATGATGATGATGATGATGATGATGATGATGATGATGATGATGATGATGATGATGATGAGGAGGAGGAGGAGGAGGAGGAGGAGGAAATTGATATCATCATCATCCATCGTCTTCACCATTGTCTCATCAAGCTGACTCTGTTTAGATTGCAGCAGCCCGATGGACCTGGCCTTCATCCTGGACAGCTCCGGGAGCATCACTGACGCGAGTTTCAATCTCAGCCTCGACTTCGCAGCTCGAGTGGTAGAGGCCATGAACATCCCCGACCCTGTGAGAGTGGCCGCCCTTATCTTTGCTTCCTCTCCTTTCTTACAGTTTAACTTCAGCGACACACAAACAACAGCTCAGGTTGCCGCAGCACTTCGAGGAATAAAACGCAGTTCGTATCTAGTGATGTCGTTTGTGATGTAACTGGTGGTGTAACTGGTGATGTAGTTTGTGATGTAATTGGTGATGTAACTTGTGATGTAGTTTGTGATGTAACTGGTGATGTAGTTTGTGATGTAACTGGTGATGTAGCTTGTGATGTAACTGGTGATGTTCATGCTACATATTGCACATTCAAGTATATGGGTATAAGGCCCGTGAAACCATTTGGTCTCCGGCCGGCTAAGGCAACAGCAACAGAACTAGTCAGTGCCAGGTAAGCAGACTTCTTCACAGACAAAGCAGCCTTCTTCTCACTCACTGTCAGCCCTACAAGCCCCCACAGACTCACTGTCAGCCCTACAAGCCCCCACAGCCAGCAGACCACAGCATACTCTAACTTAAAGACTCACTCTCGGTCCTATAAGAACCTCCTTCAGCCAGACCAGACACCACAGCTGCTGACCAACAACATCAACAATTTGTATTGTTCTGCAGTGGATACCAGAACACAAACAGGAATTAATGGAAACTAGAGAGCAGACCCGCTGGCAAACGAAGACAAGAGCAAAGAGCAGCGGCTGTCATACACGGCAGGAAACACACTAACTGCAAACAAAACGAAAACATCAACACCACAACAATACTTGCAGGAGCACTCCACACACAAACTACCTTCAATAACTACCATGTCATGAACACAAACTAATCTTCCATCTCTTGACCGTCCACACACACACGCATTCTGACTGTCACTCACCCTGACCTTTGTGTCACACCTGTACAGGTACCGGAAGTACGGCCACTTACCTGGCGCTGGACATGGCGCGCACCTCGCTTTTCACCGCTGGCAGCAGGAGCAGCGCCAATCGGGTGGTTGTTCTGGTCACTGATGGTGAGTCCGACAACAGGAACTGGACCGAAGTTGCTGCCAACATGCTGAAGGTTAGTGGCGACTAACTAACTAGCTGCATGTGGTGACTAAACAAGGAGGAGGCTGACAGGACTCACAGCAAGTCCTCAATGGTTTTAACTGGTTGTTTCGTCTTACGTGCTCGTGTCTCCAATACACAAGTGGTGCAATTAACTAAACAGTGGAGCTGCTTGATTAACTAGCTTGATTAATTGCCTGATGACTGCTGTGTAAGTCGATACATCAACACATAGCTTGAAGATGATAATTACTATTTGGACATTTTAAATGTAGTCGCACAAAGAACCAGAATATGGCGCCTTCCTCGTGGTCACACACACACACACGCTCGTCTGTAAGAATAGAGTATTATCTACATGTCTGTTGATCAGTCTACAGCCCAGGGTGGTGTATTATCTAGATGACATCAGTCCACAGCCCAGGGTGGTGTATTATCTACATGTCTGTTGATCAGTCCACAGACCAGGGCGGGGGACACGCCACGGTGTTTGCTGTAGGAGTGGGCGGCTACAACCCGGTGGAGCTGATGGCCATGGCCACTGAACCTAAGTGTCTGCACGTCTTCACGCTTGACGACTTCTCCGTCATCAGCAGCATCATCTATGAGATACAGCGCAGCACGTGCACCGGTAACAACGAGTAAACAACGTGTGCATCGATAACATGCATTCTCTCCTCGTGGAAACAACACGTGCATCTTCTTCTGATAGCATTGATGACGTGTAGTATGGCGTTGTGAATGTGGTCAACACACACACACACGGACACACACACACGGACACACACACACACACACACACACACACACACACACACACACACACACACACACACACACACACACACACATATATAAGGCTATTTAGGATGGATGGATGGACAGAGATCTATACCGGTGTAGCTGGACAGTTTGACATTATAACATCACCAGCTTATGCTAAGAGGCTGAGTAGGCGTGTGTGTGTGTCCGTGTGTGTGCGTGTGTCCGTGTGTGTGTGTGTGTGTGTGTGTGTGTCCGTGTGTGTGTGTGTCCGTGTGTGTGTGTGTGGTTGTGTTCATGTGCAGCGCATCGGACTATTGGAGGGAGCGCAACAAACGTCACTGTGACGACACCTAACGTCACCGGACGCTTCGTCATCCCAGAGCAGCAGGCGACTAAGACTGTGGTCAGTGTCGCTAAAAATAGTATCACGTACTACGATGGCGGTGGTGTCACGTCAGTGTAAACCGTTGACTTGACGTAGTAACAGTGTCGGACAGAAATAGACTCTGTTGTAGCGATGCTGTCAGACTATAGAGTGACTGCCAGTCTATGTGTGGCAGTGTCTCTAGACAGTCGATATGGCAGTGGCAGTGGCAGTGGCAGTGACACCAGCAGGTGCTGGGTGCAGGCTGATTAAGGTTGACTAAGGCAGAGTAATTATAATGACAATCGATGATGATTATGCATTACTAATTGGTGTTGATACTGACAGTAGACAACTGTAGTGATTGCCAGCATCTAGAATCTGTTTCTGACTTGATGGAGTCAGGTGAGTGACAGCAGGTGTGGTGCTTGCAGATGTTTGAAGTCCAGTGCGGCACCCTGGATGTGTACGTGTCCTTCACCAACCCCAAGCCCAGCCCCGCCCTGTACACCCACAAGTACACAGCTTGGGACGGTCGTCCTGCCTACCTGCTGACGTCATCAGCTAACGACGGGCTGCCGGTGTACATCAGTGTCGTGGGCACGCAGCTGCCGCCGTCGCTGGCCGCCATAGAGCAGTGCACTGGCTTCCGAATACACATCGCCACAGTAGACAGGCGTGAGTAGACATAGTTACAATAGACAGGCGTGAGTAGACATACACAGGCGTGAGTAGACATATGCGTGAGTAGACAGAGCTACAGTAGACAGGCGTGAGTAGACAGAGTTACAATAGACAGCATGAGTAGTTATAGCTACAGTAGACACAAGTGAGTAAACATTAATGTAGGTAAAAGTGAGTAAAATAACTATAGTTAACACTAATTGCCACTGTTATAGTTGATAACTGTTAGTAAACATGTAAATACATTTACATATGTAAATAAACCTGTGTGTAATTTCTAAATGTATAACTATAGCTATAGCTAACAAACTCGAGTGCAGCTCCAGTCCAAGGAGAGAGTGTGAAGGCAGCTTTGCTGTGACTCGTGTGACCAGGTGTCCGCATCACCTGCTGGCAGCAAACCGATGATTACCAACGATACACTTTGCATTTCCAACTCAGCGATCATTACCAATTACCTTTACAATCCACAAGCCTGTAACTGTCCATTCCACTAGCTCAGGAAACGTGACCAAGACAGCTTGTGTAAGACTGAGGTGTAACAGTGAGGTGTAACACTAAGTATGTTACAGCCTGGCAGGTGAGGTGTTGTAACTACCAGGAGTGTCGAGACTGCACCAAGTCGGATATACTTCAACAAGCGAATCTCTTTACAGATGCCTTCGACACACGTGAGTGATTTCCCTGTCTTCGTCATCCTGTATCCATGTAGCCTGTAACCTGTAACATGTAGCCTGTAGCCTGTAGCCGATAGTAGTAACAGCTGTGATGACTGACTGACGACATCGTCATGCAATCCTTATTCAACAAAGCTGTTAATATTTCTTTAGCCCTCGTCGTGTAATGCTATAAACAAAACTCAAATGACTTTCTTTTTACACCCCAAAATGTTGACATTTGACCTCTGCCTTTCGGCAGATAGTCCCGCCATGACTAGAGTTGGGGGACAGCATAGTCGGGTGCACGTGCTCAGTCGATCCCCAGTGCACATGGACGGTGACGAGCATCTGCTTCGTATCACCAGTCAGTTGAAGACAGCTGAGGTCGTTGACTCCCATCTGATCTTGTCGGGTGTGAACTTCACTGATTGACTAGCTCTAGACTTATTACCACCTGCAGAACTACAGACACCCGTAACTGACCGACATCACCCATCACTGACGACGTTGAGGTCAGGGACTAATCATTGACCTGAGTAACTGGCGGGTCATGGGGCAGACATCCATCGTGTGTGTTTTACAGGAGACCTCAGGTGTACGTGAGTGTTTTACAGGAGACTCAGGTGTACGTGAGTGTTTTACAGGAGACCTCAGGTGTACGTGTGTGTTGTACAGGAGACCTCAGGTGTACGTGTGTGTTTACAGGAGACCTCAGGTGTACGTGAGTGTTTTACAGGAGACCTCAGGTGTACGTGTGTGTTGTACAGGAGACCTCAGGTGTACGTGTGTGTTTTACAGGAGACCTCAGGTGTACGTGTGTGTTGTACAGGAGACCTCAGGTGTACGTGTGTGTTTTACAGGAGACCTCAGCTTCCAGAACCCCTGTACCCATGAGGCGCTGCTGGCAGGCAAGACCATCTTTCCCTACATCGACGACTCCAAGAAATATATTCGATGTGATTACCATGGCAACCCTTACGTCACGCTGTGCCCGCGAGGTCAAACGTTCAACACGGGTAGCTTGAGCTGTGACCACGATCTACCCGAGTTAGAGTTCCGCAGCTCTGTCCCTACGAATCCGTGCACCCCGGAGCAACTTGTCGCCCATAACTTCTTTTTCGAGTACCCACCCGACAAGCAGCAGTGAGTATCATTCATTTCAAGAGCCTCGCTCTTCATCGGTGACGATGTCAGGTTAGGAAGAAAGCGAGCGACTGCCGTGGGAAACAAGACTCAGGTGTACAGGGATACAGGGATACAGGGATACAGGGATCCTTTGACACCAGAGGACCAAAGCCTTTGTGCACTTAAGGGATCACAAAAAGTACTGATCCGAGTTTACTAGGCACAGTAATAGCTCATCGCAACCATGTCTTTGCTCATCTTACTCATGTTACTCAAGTCACTCATGTTACTCATGTTACGCATGTTACTCAAGTCACTCATGTTACTCATGTTACGCATGTTACTCACGTTACTCATGTCACTCATGTTACGCATGTTACTCACGTTACTCATGTCACTCATGTTACGCATGTTACTCACGTTACTCATGTCACTCATGTTACTCATGTCCTGGCTGACATTTGCTGCGAAGGAACTCGTGACTCATTGAGCGGAAGCTTGAATCAACATTTTATTTTTTCAAATAAGATTTCCTGTACTTAATTTCCTTTGGGTTTACAAGAAAGTGCGTCTTCACAATGAACACAAGTATGAACACTTTCTTTCTCTTAACTTTAAGTTTTAATTCTACTTTTGATTTATCTCCCTCTCACTAGAGTTACCTGCAGTTGTAATTAACTAAGCATGCTTCATATTGGGGAATCAGAGCCATGTTGAGTGTGGAGTCGGTGATCAGTGAATTCCTTGAATTTGTCCCTAAATTGAAAAATAATTAGTGTGTGCTTTCTTTCTATCTACAAGTTGATTGCCTGTGTCACCTGCTACAGTCTCACCTCTGACAGGCTCATCCTTCTGCCTTCTGAAAGTTCATTCTCTGTTTTGTATATTTATTTACTATATCACGTGATCACATGTTTATATACTGTACTGTCATTGCAGGTTTATTTACAGTACTGTCTGATTACAGGTTTATTTACAGTACTGTCTGATTGCAGGTTTATTTACAGTACTGTCTGATTGCAGGTTTATTTACAGTACTGTCTGATTGCAGGTTTATTTACAGTACTGTCTGATTGCAGGTTTATTTACAGTACTGTCTGATTGCAGGTTTATTTACAGTACTGTCTGATTGCAGGTTTATTTACAGTACTGTCTGATTACAGGTTTATTTACTGTACTGTCTGATTGCAGGTTTATTTAGAGTGCTGTCTGATTACAGGTTTATTTACAGTACTGTCTGATTGCAGGTTTATTCACTGTGACGGCTGGGGTGGCGCCTGGATTGTCACGGACCAGTCCGTGCCTCCAGTGTGTGTCTTTTTTTGGAGCGTGTGACAGTGCTCGGTTGAGGTGTAATTCCCGTGCCTCACGTGGCTCACGTGGCTAGGAGTGAGTAGTGTTCGCCGCGCGTTCTGGCGGGTGAACTGTTTTTGAGCATTCCAATGCCACCGCCTAGACGGTCGGTTGTACTGAATGTCTGGATTATAGAACGGGGAATCTGAGAATTTAAGTTCCTTGCTAGACAAGGTAACAGATTAATATTTGTTAAGTTTAAATATAAGTAGAATTTCTAAATTAATCACGTGGTGACTTAATTTCTAACAGTAAAGATATTTTTGTAACGTTATGGAATTATCTGATAGATGTAAGTTGTAAATTCATTAGATTAAATAAACCCCCGAGTTACAGGAACTTCGAGAGGAGACCCACTAAAGTGGATAACGAACTTCGAGAGGGGATCCACTAAAGTGGACCAGGTTTTCAAGAGAAGACCCTAACAGCAGCAAGGTCCAAGAGCCTTCCTATGTCTACTCCATTTTGAGTCTGACGTCCGGGGCGGAGTGCAGTCCGTCGACGTCTTGGAGTGATATTCCGGGACCCAGTGTTCGGAATTCGTAGCAGCTTGGAGTGTGTGTATCGTGATATTCCGGGACCCAGTGTTCGGAATACGTAGCAGTGTGGAGTGTGTATTTCTGGTGTAGCATTGTGTGAGCGCCAGATACGGATATCCTGGAGGAATACGTAGCAGCTTGGATTGTGTATTAGTGTGTTGCGGGAGTGTGTCTGTGTACCTGCACGCTCGCCGTGGTCGGACTGAGTGTTCCTGACGCCGAGATACGTCGGACATTTTGATGCTTACTGAAGTGACTCTGGCAGACGGTAACGTAAGTGTATTTATATTCTTTATCAGGGAGACCTTTGTACTCTGGACAAGGTTCCAGATTGGTGCTCCGACCTCCATTACCGGACTGATTAGTTACCAATGTATTATTGATGTTTTGACGAGTGAGAGGTAGAGTTGTGTATTTTATGTTTGTGTGTATATTAAACAGACGTCCCAACCTGGAAGTGATCTCGTGTCGGTTTTTCGTAAAGAATGCGCAAGTCCGACGTAAGGTCGTGACATTTGGTGACCCCGACGTGATCACTTCAGGGAGGGATAGTCTCTTTGTATCCAAGTGTTTAGAAGTTTGTACACACGTTGTTCAGAAGTCGTATACTCGTTTGTTAGAAGTTTGTACACACGTTGTTCAGAAGTCGTATACTCGTTTGTTAGAAGTTTGTACACACGTTGTTCAGAAGTCGTATACACGTTTATTAGAAGTCCGTATACACGTTGATGAGAATTTGTATGTATACATGTGTTTAGAAGTTGGAAGTATACACGTTGCTCAGAAGTCGTATGTACGTTTATTAGAAGTTTGTATACATGTTCGAGAAGTTGCATGTATATAAGTTGATGAGAAGAAGTCGAATACCCGTGGAATTAGAAGTTGTATACAAGTTGGTAATAGAATTTGGTATCAGAAGTAGTGTACACGGTTGGCAGTCAGCCAAATTTATGAATTTTGAAGTTTTCGTCTCTGTGTTCATCCCGTTTCCGATTACACGGGTCTGCCGGCTTGTATAGTTCAGCCGACAGAGAGGGCAGTAGGTCTAGTCTTGCTGTTGTGTGTGTCTATCTTTCCCACCTCTAGGAACTCTGCTTTAGAATCTTTTTTATGTTTTATGTGTTGGTTTGGGACGTTTTCTTTGTGAAATTACGTGTGTAAGTGTGAATGTGAGTCAAGGTGAATGCTATTGTCAGGTTCAGACTTAGCATTATGTTCTTTTAGTTAGTAACGTTTGCTGAAAATTTGTGCAATAAGTATTGCTTGACTTAATTTTGTGTTTGCAGATTGCAAAGTTATTATTTTTTTTTTTTTTTCTCTCTGATTATTGGTGATTATTTTGATCTTGCTTGTATTGTTTTGTAGTAGTATTTTTCTTTAAATTTACCTTGAAAATTGATTATTGATTACGTTAACTTGTTCTGACTCGTGGCAGGGTATAGCTCTGTAGTTGGGAATTCTGATTTTCTTTTCTTGTTACGGCATTTGATTTTTTTTTTTTTTTTAGAAGTAATCATGGATATTGAGGCTTTTAAAGCGCAAGGGGAGAGCATAGGTTTAACGGGTGAGGCGCTCACCAAGTATTTAATTCAGCGAATAGAGAAATATGAGAAGGCGGAAAGGGAAGAGAGACTTGAAAGGGAGAGAAATGAAAGGGAAGAAAGACGAGCGAAAGAACAGGCAGAAAGGGAGGAGAGGTTGGCGAAAGAACAGGCAGAAAGGGAGGAGAGGTTGGAGAAAGAAAAGATACAGGCAGAAAGGGAGGAGAGGTTGGAGAAAGAAAAGATTCAGAGAGAGAAAGAACAGGCAGAAAGGGAGGAGAGGTTGGAGAAAGAAAAGATTCAGCGAGAAAGAGAGAAAGAACAGGCAGAACGGGAGGAGCGCGAGCGAGAAAGAGAGAGGGAATTTGAACTAGCTAGACTTAGGTTAGGAAATGGTCAACCTAATGGCGAGGCACAAGTAAGAGAAGTAACCCCTAAAGGATTTATTCCGAAATTACCTCTCTTTAAGGAAGACCTAGATGACATAGATTCTTTTCTTTTCCGTTTCGAGGCCTATGCAGAAGCCCTCCGATGGCCCAGAAATTTGTGGCCATTGCATTTGTCCGCTACGATTCAGGGAGAAGCTCTTAAGTTATATCACGCACTCTGTGCGCAGGGACAAGTGGAGTATGAAGAGTTAAGAAAGCAATTATTGTTGAAATTCCAGTGTACGGAAGACGGATTCCGAGAAAAACTGAGGTCAGTGAGACCAGCTGAAGGAGAGTGTATGCCCATTTTTCTGATTAGAGTAACCAGTTTACTGGATAGATGGATAACGTTGGCAGGGATAGACAAGTCATTCGAAAGCCTGCGAGACCTCGTCTTAAGAGAACAGATAATGCAGAGCATTTCTAAAGATATGGCAGTATTTCTAAAGGAATGGGATCCTAAATCGGCAGCAGAAATGATAGAGTGGGCTGAGAAGTATCGGAAGGCCCATCCCAGTAAGAACATAGCGCGCCGACAGGAGACGACCATATTTGCGAATGCAAGCTGCACAACCCCAAGGACTGCCAGGCCGCAAGGGACTACTAATAGACCAACCCCTCCTAGTACCTACTCTCCTAGGACTCCACCAGTCGACAACAGTAGACCATCGACTAACTCGCCACCAGTACACCGGCGGCCGTGGAGAGAACAAAAACGAACTGTATCGCCAAACCAGTCCAAGCCTGATGAACAAAAACGAACTGCATCACCAAACCAGTCCAAGCCTGATTCTGTCAAACCAAGTACCAGACTTCAATGTTTTACATGCCAAGGTTATGGACACAAAGCACGCTTCTGTGCCAATAATAGACAACGACCTCAACCCGCGTCGGTGTGTGATGCAAAGCAGGAAGTGGCAAACGTCGCAGTATTGTGTTCTACCACCACGCAAGAGGCGGGGTCATTGCCCCTTTATCCCGGGCTGGTAAAAGGAAAAACAGTGCAGGTTCTGAGGGATACTGGAGCGACTACAGCTGGCATTCGAGCGAGCTTAGTGGCACCTTCAGAATATCTGGGAAAAAACCAAACGTGTCTTACCTTCGGAGGACGTAAGGAAGTATTTCCTCTAGCACGAGTGCAGGTGGACACGCCTTTCTTCACTGGACCTCTTACATGTTGTGTAATCAAGAACCCAGTAACTGATGTCATAATAGGCAACGTTCCCGGCGTGCAGGAGGTAACGGTCACAGCCAAATACCAACCTGTATCAACAAGCGCTGCAGTAGTTACAAGAGCACGAGCCAGGGAAGCGAACCAAGCACCCACACTCTTGAGGCCAGCCTTACCAGCAGTAGGCATTTCTAAATCGGAGTTAATCCAAAAGCAGAGGGAAGATCTCACCCTAACGCCTTACTTTACGAAACCCGACTGGTTAAACAGCTCCTTCAAAGTGGAGAAGGGTATCCTTTACAGACATTTTCAACGGCCACAGCAATCGGATGTCACTCAAATAGTTGTGCCACAGGTTCTAAGATCTACTGTCTTGGAATATGCCCATGACAGCACATTCGCCGGACACCAAGGCGTGAGAAATACTCTCGAAAGAGTCTTCAGCCACTTTTGGTGGCCTGGCATACGGAAGGACGTACGCCATTATTGCCAAACTTGTGACATATGCAACAAAACGTCAGCTAAGGGACGCAATCGTGTAGTTCCCCTCATCAAGGTACCCATAATAGAAGAAACTTCCAGAGGCGAATGTATCAGTTTAGCGGATATTCTCTCGCCTGAAATGACTCCTCAAAGTCAAATTCAAATTCCGGTTGTGCAATCGGAATCATATCTGCGTCCTCAGACACCTAGCTTTTGCAATCTTGCACTAATTCCATCTTCAACAGCAGATGACAAGGTGTCCTTACCCACTCTGTCAATGGACACTGTGGAGGATCTGACTTCAATAAAAATAGACGAAACGCTTCCTCTGCAACGAAAAACACAACTTATTGGTCTTTTCCAACGTTTCCAGCAGGTCCTCACGTCAGAACCTGGACAGTTTGACGGACTTGTAGAACATTTCATTGAACTGACTGCAGACATCATTGTACGGAAGCAATTAAAGGGACAGACAATAGAAAAGCAGACGCTCTATCACGAGCGGAAATGGATCTACTAATACCTTGAAAACTATTGCTTTATGAACATTGCTGTTGTGTTTTTTTTATGAAAGAGGTATCTTATTTATCTTCATGATAAGAAATGTAAATACTTTTGTGAAATGTGAATAATGATTGTATTTGTGGTAATAAGAACAGACTTATGTATGTAAAAGGCAAGCGAAAGCTTGATTTTTCTATGCGAGACACATTGTGTTTAACTTGAGCCTAAATGAATGTTATTATAGTAACTTAGAAAAAATGTTTTGTAACATTTTTTTATTTAGGGGAGGGAGGTGTGTCACGGACCAGTCCGTGCCTCCAGTGTGTGTCTTTTTTTGGAGCGTGTGACAGTGCTCGGTTGAGGTGTAATTCCCGTGCCTCACGTGGCTCACGTGGCTAGGAGTGAGTAGTGTTCGCCGCGCGTTCTGGCGGGTGAACTGTTTTTGAGCATTCCCAATGCCACCGCCTAGACGGTCGGTTGTACTGAATGTCTGGATTATAGAACCGGGGAATCTGAGAATTTAAGTTCCTTGCCTAGACAAGGTAACAGATTAAATATTTGTTAAAGTTTAAATATAAGTAGAATTTCTAAATTAATCACGTGGTGACTTAATTTCTAACAGTAAAGATATTTTTGTAACGTTATGGAATTATCTGATAGATGTAAGTTGTAAATTCATTAGATTAAATAAACCCCCGAGTTACAGGAACTTCGAGAGGAGACCCACTAAAGTGGATAACGAACTTCGAGAGGGGATCCACTAAAGTGGACCAGGTTTTCAAGAGAAGACCCTAACAGCAGCAAGGTCCAAGAGCCTTCCTATGTCTACTCCATTTTGAGTCTGACGTCCGGGGCGGAGTGCAGTCCGTCGACGTCTTGGAGTGATATTCCGGGACCCAGTGTTCGGAATTCGTAGCAGCTTGGAGTGTGTGTATCGTGATATTCCGGGACCCAGTGTTCGGAATACGTAGCAGTGTGGAGTGTGTATTTCTGGTGTAGCATTGTGTGAGCGCCAGATACGGATATCCTGGAGGAATACGTAGCAGCTTGGATTGTGTATTAGTGTGTTGCGGGAGTGTGTCTGTGTACCCTGCACGCTCGCCGTGGTCGGACTGAGTGTTCCTGACGCCGAGATACGTCGGACATTTTGATGCTTACTGAAGTGACTCTGGCAGACGGTAACGTAAGTGTATTTATATTCTTTATCAGGGAGACCTTTGTACTCTGGACAAGGTTCCAGATTGGTGCTCCGACCTCCATTACCGGACTGATTAGTTACCAATGTATTATTGATGTTTTGACGAGTGAGAGGTAGAGTTGTGTATTTTATGTTTGTGTGTATATTAAACAGACGTCCCAACCTGGAAGTGATCTCGTGTCGTTTTTCGTAAAGAATGCGCAAGTCCGACGTAAGGTCGTGACATGGATACAGACCTGTCCAGTTTCAGAGATTTGGAATCAAGAACTACATACCTGTGTGAAGCAAGAGCCACCCGCACCCGACGTCTGATGCCCGTCGACATCCCCAGCCCCTGTACACTAGAAGCTCTGCTGGCGGGGGATGTCTTCCACCCGTACCCGTGTGAACACACTCGCTACATCCGCTGTGACGACGCAGGCAACTCCTGGGTGCAGGACTGTCCTGCGGGTATGTTTTTCCACCCGGAAAACCTCGTCTGTGTCTTTGGCGATCCTCAGGGTCACTCTGGGTGCTGAGGAAAAGCCACCCCACCTTGGTGACCAGCTGTCATCGCCACTTTGCTTGGCAGTACATTGTCAGTGTCAGTGTCAGTGTCAGTGTCTACCACACACACAACATACCACATCCTGTCACAAGTGTTTGATTGTACTCTGATTGTCTGACATAAAGCTGCTCACCCCACCAAAGGTGTGTGCTTCCTGTGTGTCAGTTGTCTGATTGAATCTGATGTCACCGGCTTGTCATGTCATTGTAGTCTGCATCTCACTTCTCCAGCATGTCATGTCATTGTAGTTGTCACATCTGACTTGTCTTGCATGTCATGTCATGTCATTGTAGTTGTCACATCTGACTTGTCTTGCATGTCATGTCCTTTTTTGTGGTCGGCATTGAGACCTACAGATGTTTGTTTCCTGTCCAAAGCGAATCCCACTATTGTCTGAAAGGTCGCAAGGAGGGCACCAAACATGGCGGGTATTTCCTGCCTCTCACCACCTGTAAAAGTCTGCTGACTGTTTGGAAAGGTCTCCAGTTTCCAGTGGTGACAATTTGTTGCAGTGCCATGTCAGGCAGTTACGATGTCACTGAATAGCAAGCAACAGAAGAAGATGCAGCAACAGCATAACTTTAATTTCCCTTTGTAAACCTTCAAGCACTGTCCATGTTTCAACAGTTAGTAGGTGAAAGTATTAATACTGCTTTACCTTCTTTACCTACTTTTCTAAAATTTTTCGTTTTTCCGCTTGCGTGGATTCAATGAAGTTTATTTTACCCCGAAAAGGCACTTTTTTCTTAAAAACACTTTCGGCTGTTAAAGAAAGCTTTTCATAAATTAATGCCAGTCATTTATCTGATATACACAGCTACAGATGTAAGTGGTTTTAATGTAGTCAAGCATACCACTCCCCCCATTCATAGTTTAAACTACAGAAAATAATATTTCTATGTATTTATTTGCCTTTAGTCCTTCACGGCTGCTCTATGCACCATCAACACAATTTCACTTCCTCTCTAAAGACACAATATTCCAAAAGTTAGTTTGAATACTGATGTGCACCTCACCTGAGACAGTACTGGAAGCATTCCCAGACTGGGGTGTCATAACCACAATCAACAATGTAGCTACCCTAGTACAGACTGAACATGACACTGGGGTTTGTACATATATTTTATTTCAGGGGGCACATGTCCCTCCTTGCAATTAAGCTGATTGGTAGAAGCCTTCACATCTACTTGTTAAATTAATGACAGTTCTTAATGAACAAATAGCATGTATCGGGTATGAAGTCTTTATTCTAAATATTCAAGGGTTGGTTTTGGTCAGCCGTTGGCCCCGACAAGATGACACAAAGATGCTGGCGAGGATACAAGCAGCACAGACATCACACAAACACACACCAGCAAACACAAGGCATTCAACACACTTTAGTAACACATTCAACACATCGTATAACCGTTTCATTCACACTTTGGGATGTGAAACAATCTGTTCTGGGTTCGAGTCTTCAGGTCGTGTGACAAAGGGTCCGGAAACTAAACTGTCCATCAGCTGATTGCACAAACTCTCACTACACAGCGCCCTGGACTTCCAGCATACAACATGGAATAACACAGTTTAGTTTAAACTTTAAGTTAACATTTATTTTATATTTAATCAGTCCTTCAAGTGATTAAAATTGAGGTAATTGTACTCGAGTAACATTTACAAAATAATGTGAGTGTAAAACAAAGAGGAGGAGGAGGAGGATACAAAGGACCGCGATGTTTACTGTCTTTCACAACTCAAACATGTTGGTTGTGAGCAACTCTCTCATTTCCATTTCCCATGCAGTCAAACATGTCTGATTCTGAATTTGAAAGTTTTTATTTAAAGGATCTGGTGGAGAGAACTCGGACGAAGATAAAGAAAATAGTTTTCTGTCTTCAAACAAGAAACTGTTGGTGACAAAGACACGAGAGTTGAATTCTTTCTTCATTTTATAATCGCTAACAGTTACTAATGACTTCTCAAATAACACATCTTGCAGTCATTTTAACAAGAAGAAATGTCCCTGTGGTTGAGTTTATAAGACCTACACCATTTTTTGTCATCATTTTGCACTTGGAAAGTTTTTATTTAAAACAAAAATTAGCAGAACACGCTAACAATTATAATTCATAATGAAACAAAAGATATTTCAATGTCTGTGATTTTTTCGGCTTGTTCATATATGAGTCTGTCAGTCACTCACTCACTCAATGATTACAGGGAGTATAAACAAGTCAAGTTAGTAAACACAGGGAGTCTAAACAAGTCAAGTTAGTAAACACAATAGTAAACAGTTAATAAACAAGTCAAGTCAGTAAACACAGGGAGTATAAACAAGTCAAGTTAGTAAACACAAGGAGTATAAACAAGTCAAGTCAGTAAACACAGGGAGTATAAATAAGTCAAGTTAGTAAACACAAGGAGTATAAACAAGTCAAGTCAGTAAACACAATAGTAAACAGTTAATAAACAAGTCAAGTCAGTAAACACTCCACACACTAAGGAAAGCACATGTCGCGGATAACAAATGACGAGCAACACACACATGGCTGAAGGACAAGACCACTTTGGTCGTGAACTAACACTGACAGTTCTCATAAATATTTACATCCAGGGTATTCTGTTTGTGGGTATTTTTCTCACAACAAAATCTCGCTCGCACACGCGCACGTACACACAGGTGAGGGTGACCTCGCTGACCTTTGTTCAAATCTCTGTGAAGTGTGGCAGGTGGACATAGTGACAGTGACCACAAACAGGAACACCGCCATCCCTCCCAAACTGTGTGTTGACTGTCACCGCACACTGACAATAACTGACAATACATAGCAACTCTCACACTTCCTTCAAACTGTCAACTGCCAGCTGTTCTTAGTCCGCTTGCACACCTGTCCATCATCTCGACCCACTCCGGTGATTTGTTCAAGGCTATGAGTGATTAGTTATTTGTCTTAAAGTCAGTCCTGGTAATTACTGATACTGATTACTAATAATGGATCAATGCTGGCGCTCTGTGTTGTAAACATCATGTGACCAACTCAGTGTCTACATTCCACGACAAGGGCCACATCCTGCTGACCAATGACAGTGTCTGTAATAAACGGTCAAAGATTCCAGTCCAGCATGTGGGCCACTGTAAGGTGAGTACATAAGGCCACCTCCACAGGAGAGCTCTCTGTTTGTTGTGGGCATCCTTGACCCACGAGAATCCCACCTCCAGCATCCGATGGTCGCGTTCCCTTTGACCTCCGCTGACCCGACATTGTGTCATAGCCTCGCTGTTCGTGATGTAGCACCGGGTAGAAGTCCCTGTGAAGGCCATTGCTGACTGTTGCCTTGGTTGTTATTACACTTGTCATCGTGTCCGCCATCACCGGCCTCACACGAGGTTGGCGTCGCGCGCCATGCTGTAGAAGATGCTGTTCTTGTTCTGCAGCAAGACGCTGGGCGAGTCGTACTCCTTGACGACACCCTGGTCCATCACAAGGATCCTGCGAGTATACACGCACACGAACACACGTGTAGATAAGCATTTACCTGTATCGTGATGATGTGCTGATACTAAACTGATTCTCATTACTGATTGTATGTTTGTCAGCTCTGGATCTCTCTCTCTCTGATCTCTCAACCTGTCAACCTGCGTGTGAGCTACTGAGTAGCAATGCTAATGTTTCACTGCATACTTAACCGATTGACGATGGAGAAACTAGCGGCGAGAGATGTGAAGGCTGAGAGTAAAGGAACAAAGGTCAAGGAGTACCTGTCGTAGTCCATGATGGTGTTGAGGCGGTGTGCGATGGTGAGCACCGTGCAGTCGCGGAACTCGGTCCGGATGGTCCGCTGGATGAGGTGGTCCGTCTCCATGTCCACCGCTGCTGTGGCCTCGTCCAGCACCAGGATCTTCGTCTTCCGCAGCAGAGAGCGCGCCAGGCACACCAACTGCCGCTGGCCCACGCTAGCAAACACACGAGACATGATTGGTTCGCGCTTACAAGAAACACGAGACACCATTGGTCGACGCTAGCACCACACAAAACGAGACACGCCTAGTTTGTCGTAACAACATTACATTATTTATGCATGTAAAATAGGCAACAACGATATTGAAATGACG
The DNA here is from genome assembly GCF_003073045.1 of Pomacea canaliculata. Classification (NCBI taxonomy): domain Eukaryota; kingdom Metazoa; phylum Mollusca; class Gastropoda; order Architaenioglossa; family Ampullariidae; genus Pomacea; species Pomacea canaliculata. The sequence continues at coordinate 19,581,609 of NC_037596.1, read as the reverse complement.
GAGACACAGTGTAAAGGTTACAAAGTGTAAAGGTTACCTGAGGTTGCTGCCCCCCTCTCCACACTCGTACAGTAATCCAGCCTCGATCTCGGACACAAACTTCTTGAGGTGAGCGTGCTCTAGCACCTGCCACAGCTGCACGTCTGAGTACTCGTCAAACGGGTCAAGGTTCATGCGTAGAGATCCCGAGAACAACACTGGGTCCTGCAACGTTGACATCAACCACACCTTGTACTGCACTACTTTCACATCACATGTATTACTACGCACACAGTCCAGCATCCAGCAGTGTTTTTCCGGGTTTTGTTTTTACATCAAATACTTAGATATTACTACATAGCATGGGGCGCAAGATGCTGTATTATCATAACGACGGATGACAACACAAATAGAGTGGTTGCTATGGACACAGACAAAGGCAGGTGCATTCATGCATGTGAGCGCGAAATGTCAGTTAATATTTGATGTTTCGCTTTACGAGAGCTGTTGTGATGATGTAATACTGTAGCAGATGACTGCTAAATGCACTTTGTACTTCTGTACGTCAGAGCTAACAGCAGGTGACGTGACATACCTGAGGCAGGATGGTGAGTCGTGAGCGCAGGTCATGCAGCCCCATGTGACCGATGACCTGCCCGTCGATGACGATGCTACCGCTCGCGGCTTCAATCAGGCGGAACAGCGCCACCGTCATGGACGACTTGCCGGCGCCTGTCCGCCCTACGATTCCCACCTGCAGCAGGTGAGCGCCGGTGTAAGTACCAACTGGTGTTTATCTTTTTCTTACTAATTTATGAGTAATTCGATGAGTAATGCAAGTATTCTGTGCACATTCCTTAAAGAGTCTAATATTTAGCGATAAGTCTATTTCTGTTGTTTGTATTCCCCCCTCCACCCCGGCAGTGGTCCTCCTGCCGCCAGGTCATTGTCCACACTACACACTAACCCTAACCCTGGCATGCGCCAGGGTGTGACTCCACACTACAGTGGCCACGCCTGGCTGGTTGTTTGTTGACAGTTGGTTGGATTTACTCTCTCTTGCTTTGTGCTTCGTCCTCTGACCTCCCAGCATGCACGACCTGCCACAAGCAGTCGTTGTGTTTGCTATACACAGCATCCGCAACTGTCTTCAGGGAGTTCTTGACAGTGTTATAGACTTCTCTCCCCTGACGTGTGAGTCGGACAGTGCAGTCAACGGTTACATCTGAAGTCTTCTCCCTTTGGTCTTTGTGGGTAAAAGTTCATGTGCGAGCTCTGTAGCGACTAGCAATGGTACAAGTAGCTATAGTGGACTAGCAAGGATACACATAGCTATAGTGGACTAACTATGATATAGCTACTGGATTAGCAATGATACAAATAGCTATAGTGGACTAGCAATGACACACTTCAATAGCTAGTGGACTAGCACTGATACAAGTGGCTAATAGACTAGCAACGATGCAAATAGCTAGTGGACTAGCAACGATACAAGTAGCTATAGTGGACTAGCAATGATGCACTTCAATAGCTAGTGGACTATTAATGATACGAGTGGCCAATAGACTAGCAAATGATACAAGTAGCTATAGTGGACTAGCAATGACACACTTCAATAGCTACTGGACTAGCAATGATACGACTGGCCAGTAGACTAGCTTTATACAAGTTCGTGTGGTGATGTTGCAGACCCTCTAGTCCAGGGGTGGGCAATTAATTTTCCCAAGGGGCCGGATGAGAAACTGGGATGGTTCTAGAGGGCCGGACTAATATAGTTAACTCAGTTTTACAATACTGTATATATAGTATATTTACTGGTGGGCGGCCAGCGGGCGGGCCGGTCAGAGACAGGAGGCGGGCCGGATCCGGCCCGCGGGCCGGCGTTTGCCCAGGTCTGCTCTAGTCTAATGTCGTTCACATGATGCTGCATGAATGGAGGTTTGCTGCTGCTGTACCTTTTGGCCACCTTGAATATCGATGCTGAGGTCTTTGAGTACGAGGTCAAGGCCAGGTCGATAACGGGTGGAATAACCAACAAAGTTCACGGACCCTTGCTCCGGCCATCCACGTGGTGGTCGTCTGCCGGGCAGCACCCAGTCAGCCTGAGGACAGGACAGGTGAGTCGCAATCATAATAGTTCAGGTAATTGTAGTTAATTTGTATTGGTGGACTGGAGTAGTAATAATAATACTAGAATGATGATGACACTAGAGGATAGTCATCATCATTATGTTTACAGGCAACTGTAACGCTTAGTCACAATAATTTGATAAAATGTGGTGGTAGTAACTATGGTGTGATAATAGTGTAACCAGACAGCTGTGATCCTAATTGAGTAGAACGAAATAATGTTACAACATATTGGTAACGTACAGCCAGGCACGCACACAGACGTACTCTCTACTTCTCCCCCTCTCTCTCTCATTCACTCTCTCACACAATGAGACGCACACACTCTTACACACACACACACACACACACACACACAGACAAACACACACAGACAAACACGCACCAACTCTTACACACACACACAGACAAACACACAGAGACAAACACGCACCAACTCTTACACACACACACACAGACAAACACACAGAGACAAACACGCACCAACTCTTACACACACACACGCGCACACACACACACACACAAACAAACACACACACACACCTCTGTGGCGGACTCCGAGTACTCCTTAAGGCGCTCGACAGACACGACATTGGTTTCGAGGTCACTGACCATCCTGACCATCCAGTTGAGTCCCTGCGTCACCTAGAGACAGACCCGTGACATGTCATGACACTGTGCTAAGCTGTTAACATCATCTGACAGCACAGTATACCTCCTTACATCTATCATCCTATATCGGTCTTGCCTACATCGCCCAGCTTTGACGTCGGAGAGATCAGGTGTTATCCTGCATTACTCATACAGATGATGACAGTAAAGGTGATGACCCTGTCAATAAGATAAAGACAACCACAGAGATGATCCCAACAACAACGGGGATGCAAGTGTTACCTGCATGGCGTACGACACGGACAGCCCCACCAGTCCGCCATGAAGGTCCGGGGTCCCTACAGCAAACATGGCGGCTGCCAGTATCACCAGGTTCCCTAGGAACTCCAGGCGGAAGCCCAGCCACCTGCAGCACGAGGTGACATCAAGGTAATCAACACATCGCACGTGTGACACATCACAGTGGTAATATACTGCATGACACATCACATGACAGTAAACACGTCAACACACAGTCTAAATGACACGTCACAATAGAAAATACTGCCTGACACGTCACACAGACAGTAAGCCTGCCAACACTGTATGACACAACACAGTGATAAAATACTGAATGACACATCACAGTGACAACAAATACATCAACACACAGTCTAAATGACACATCACATGCGTGTGACACATCACACAGAGACAGTAAGCCTGCCGACACAGTCTGTATGACACAATACAGTGGAAATACACTGACACAACACAGGTCATGGACTATTTGACACAATTTGACACTATTTGACACTATTTGACACAACACAGGCCATGGACTGCCGTACAGCACACAAAGATAATAAAGTGTTTGACAAAACTAATGTTCTGACAAAATAAAAGAAGAAAATGGACGAGTAGAAGGAATGATGTCCTGACACTCTACTGGTACAGGTGTGCAGGTGTCGCCGCGAACTTGTTTTACTGGAATGCTAGCAGACGATTTTTTTCCCAGTTAACTACTAGAACGAGGCAGGTGTATCCAAAACTTCCGGTTAGTCACATTCATTATTTAGGCTCGCCGAGACTAACAGTGGATCACTTTGCAAGAGGCTAAGCGTTGGTCTCGGCAGACAGACAGCATCCACCTCTACACCTCTGTGGTGTGACGAAGCCATTATGAAATTCTCTACACTCTCTCACACCAGTCACACACCAGTCACGTATTCATAGTATGAAGTTCTCTACACTCTCTCACACCAGTCACAACACCAGTCACATTCACATTCCCTTTGCACGCACCCACTGACAACTACTCACCTGTTGGAGGCGATTCCCGCAAAGTAGAAGACGAGGTTGGTGTCGACTTTGCTGGCGTTGTCGTCGATGAATCGCTGCTGACACTTGTAGGCGCGGATGGAGGCGGCGCCCGTGATGGTCTCGCTGAAGTGGTTGAAGATGGGGACCGCGTGGTCGACTCGATTCTCTTGAGCTCGCGAGACGTGGGGATGTAGAAGCGCTGCAATAACAGCTTCATCAACTAACAGTCGTCTGACAGCCACACAGCCTGTGACGTCATCTCTGTCATGCGCACTCAATACATGCACTCCAGATCACTCGTACTTTGCATGTGCACTTGGGCTGCTACTTGATATCACAGATTGTGTTTTTAAAGTGAAATTAGCGGAAGATCCTCGTTAGCGTGTGATGACCACTCACATTAACATTCGGGAAGTCAGCTCGTGCTGGTTGGTAGAGAGAAGAACACGTGACCAGTGAGTGACGCTTACCTGCAGCAGGTGGAGGAGGAGTAGCACGAGCACTCACCTGCACGAGGTAGTAGAGGAGGCCTAGGGGCACGACGACGGAGAGGAAGATGGGGGTGCTGTAGCTGATGATGATCAACGTGCCGATGACGCCGAACACCTGCAGCATCACCATCCGCAGCGTGGCGGGCAGAGTGTTGTCCACCACCGCCACGTCACTGGAGAAGCGGTTGACGATGCGGCCGGACGGCGTGGTGTCAAAAAACATCATGGGAGCGCGCAGGACGTTAGAGAGCATGCGCGAGTGGAGGTTTCCGGCCGCCGTTACCATGGACACGGAGGCCAGCACCGAGTAGGCCAGCACCGCGATGGCTGTCGGGAGAAACACAGACGCACACCATGGATACACAAACATGCAGGTATACACACAGACACACAAATCAATATATGCACACACACACACGCACACACAAACACATGGACATACAGACACTCATAGTCTCAAACACACACACACACACATATAACATGCACAAATACTTATGAGCACACAGACATACATACCATACACACAAGCAGCCAAACACACACATGCACACTGACATCCACACGGCACTTACACGCGCTGTGTTCACTGTGTGCTAGTCCCTCACTGTACACGCTGTCCTTCTCCACTTTTCCTTCACTCACTCATACCTACCAGCCCTACCGGTGTCCCTAATCACGTGACCCCTAGCGTTTATACAGTAATACACTGTAACACACGCACAGTTTATACAGTACATGTACAGTTTATACAATACAACATACACAGTTTATACAATACAACATGTACAGTTTATACAACACAACATGTACAGTTTATACAATACAACATGTACAGTTTATACAATACAACATATACAGTTTATACAATACAACATGTACAGTTTATACAGTACATGTACAGTTTATACAGTACATGTACAGTTTATACAGTACATGTACAGTTTATACAGTACATGTACAGTTTATACAATACAACATGTACAGTTTATACAGTACAACATGTACAGTTTATACAATACAACATGTACAGTTTATACAATACGGCATTACAGTTTATACAATACAACATGTACAGTTTATACATTACCACATGCTCAGTACAGTTTTAGTATAGCCTGTACAGCTCCTGTAATAATCACGTGGTGTCTTTACTACAACATAAAGTTTCTACAGTACAACTCAGTACGTCACTGACCCTGGCCGACCCCCAGCGCCCCGTAGACACCCAGGTAGAGGTAGTTGCGGTCCTGGTACTGGCTGGTGTTGCGTAGACTGCTGTTGGCCAGCAGCGCGTCATCCGTCCAGTCAGACAGCCAGATGCTGGAGTACATGCTGAGACTTTGGTACACGGCGAACAGCAGCAGCACCAACGCCGACACTCCCAGACCGATGGCCCGGAAATAGTTCATGAACACCGCCATCTTCACCTGTCATCATCATCATCATCATCATCATCAGTCCCACACCTTAACCCTGACAATGGTAATGTAAGTAAACGAATCTACACATTACCTTTCCTTTTTCCGATTTTTCTTCTTCTATCAGCTTATCTTTGGCAGCAGCTGGCTTCTCCTTGTCCTTTGGGTTATCGGTCTTGTCTTTCTTCTCTGATGGCGCTGCGCTTGTCTGTCGTGACGCAGTGTGACGTCTGCATCACACACACAAATATATACATATCAACACACACACTCACATATAAATAGTGTTGTGACTAAGTGTGAGCTCCACAGTAAGTAGGTTACTAAGTTACATCTATGTATCTATGTATGGACTGTAATGATTGGGTTTCCATTATAAGAACTGAACGCTGAGCGACTGTTTGCGGGCATTTGAAGAGGACAGCATGTGGACAGGATGTGGACAGGAAATGAATGGTCACGTGATACACAGCACAAGTACAGGAACATTCTGGCAGTGACAACCTGTGATGTCAGGCTGCCTTCACTGTCATGACAGAAAACATCGCCATGTAGCTTGGCACACACACACAATTCCTGTCAGTAGGAAGTCTGTGCGTCTCGTCACTAACAGCTTGAATGTTTTTACTCAACGGACATTTCAAGTGACGACTACGTACTTGGAGACCTGCTCGTCGCCTGAGGTCGCAGCGGTGTCAGAGGTCACGGAGTCCACTCTCTCCAGAATCTTGGCTTTGATGGCCTGGACTGCAGACAACCAACAGTCGGAGTCATTCACCATGCACACAAATGAGGCGAGCACGTCACGCGCATTACAAGATAAACTACAGTACGTCACAGACGCTGCATCATGCCAGCCTCCTCCACCAACAACTTGCACAACTGGCTGGCGCCAGGTAGCTCTTCTCCTCTCCTCTCTCGTCTGTAGATTATCATCTAATTACACCTGCTGATGTATGTCATCTTAGTGTAACCTTTAGTGTAACCTACTTGTGTACGTCATCGTAGTGTAACCTTTAGTGTAACCTAAGTGTGGGTAGACGTCACATCTGTTGGTCTGGACGACGATGGCTGAGGTGGTGATGCCAGGTGTGCTTTGTATCATCCTGTCTAGTCTACTGCGGTTACATGGAGGCTTTGTCGAGCTCAAGTGCACATCCAGAAGCTGCACAACTTACTTTCGGGGTCGTCGTCGTCGCTGTCGGGGTTCTGGGTGAAGAAGGTCTTGAGGAACTGCGCAAAGTCGCCGCCGTGGCTCAGCAGCTCATCGTAAGAACCCATCTCCGAGATCCTCCCGTCAGTCATCACCACTATGACGTCACACATAGGCAGCCAGTGCACGCCGTGCGTCACCAGCACGCGAGTCTGCACGTGACATGTGACGTATACACGTTAGCGAGGGACAACGTCACAGAGAGCTACCACAGTTGACTGGCCTCATCGTTCTGTTGCACACAGTGGAATGGATTTACCCTGCAGGACTCTGTACCCAGACAAAGGTACCCTACAAACATCTCAACACGTCACAGCTCGGTATCTACACGTCAGCGGGTTCTCTCGGTGTATTTGTGTAAATCCGTGGCTAGTCTCTACACAGCTGTGTGTGCGACATTTTGCAGACTTTATTTGCACAGCTGTCGTGTAGCAGCTTTCTGCCAACTTTCTCAAGTCCCACCTTTACTCACTGTACAGATACACAACTCTCGATTATATCAGCTACATCTAACATCTATGATATTATTTAATGTTATTTGTATCGTGTTATTTATATAACACAACTTTCTTTGTCTCTTTTCTGAGTCCCGTAAGATGTCCATGCATCAGTGAATTAAACATTGAGCATGGAGCTACCTCCATCCCCACACATCACACCTGACTATTGTTTGTGCTGTACATCATGGAAGTGACTCACACATCACACCTGACTATTAGTTTATACCGTGCATCTAAACACCTGGCAATGTATGCGGTACATCCAGATACCCGGAGCTTGCTACCCTCCCCACTCTCTACCTTCTTGTGCAGCAGCCCCTTGCTGCCGATGACCTGCTGGAAGATGTGTTTGCCCACGTGCGAGTCCACGGCGCTGAGCGGATCGTCCAACAGGTAGATGTCGGCGTCACTGTACACAGCACGCGCCAGGCTGACCCGCTGCTTCTGACCTCCGCTCAGGTTGATGCCCTGCACACAGTTGTAACTGTTTACACCTGTCAACCCACTCTAGTTAACAGCCTGCACACAGTTCAACACCTGTCAACCCACTCTAGTTCATAGCATGCACACAGCTCTAACTGCTTTTTACACCTGTCAACCCACTCTAGCAGTATACATGTACATGCACACAGTTCTAGCTGTTTACACCTGTCAACCCACTCTAGTTCATAGCCTGCACACAGCTCTAACTGTTTACACCTGTCAATCTACTCATTTACCTTGGTGCTCTGCACTGAAGCTCAACCCCCCACAGGACATTTCTCGTTGTCAAGAGTAAGAACAGCGACCTTAACACGTGACCAAGAGTTCTAAGAAGAGTCAAAGAGCCTGTAAATGCTATTTATCACATTCATCTGAGTCTGAGCCTTGTGCCCCTATCACTGTGTGGGCCTCGTGCCCTTCAGATCACGTGGGCCCAACCCTCAACATTCGTGTGGGCCATGGGTGTGACGTTTGAGAATAGGTGGGGCGGAGAAGGTAACATAAAGTGAGGGCCAATCATCTGCAAGATCACTTGAAGCCACTATAGTCATACCTTTTCACCGATCTCTGTCATGTCGCCTCCAGGTAGAATGTCAAGGTCAGGTCTGAGTGCGCATGCGTCGAGCACCTTGTCGTACTGGCGCTGGTGGTAGGGCGAGCCAAAGAGAACGTTGTCACGTAGTGTGACGTTTTGGATCCACGCCTGCTGCGCCACGTACGCCACGCTGCTCTGTGACGGCACAAAGGTGCACAAAGCAGACGTCACCACACAGAGGTTACGTCAAGATATCAGAGAGATGCAACAACAAACAAAAACAAAAACACTGTCACCTGCATACACACACTTCACAGAAAGTAAACAATTAAACGGTAAAACAACGTTGCTGAATTCCTCATGTGAACAAATGAACCAGAGGAACTAGATTTAGATGAAAACAAAACATCCTCGACCAACCTGTACAACCACGTGACCAGACAGCTTCTCCAGCTCGCCCAGCATGGCGGACACCAGTGAGGATTTACCTGCGCCTACCTGGCCCACCACTGCCACCAGCTGGCCGCGCTGAATCTTGAGGTTGATGCTAGAATTAAAATGGAACGAGTGCACGAAACAAAGGACAACTAGCTGACGGTTGTGTGGTGACGATGATGTGAGTAGTGTTACTGGACTCGTGACAATGTTCTCAAGAATACTAGAAATTATATTTAGCAACATAAATATGTGGCGTCCGCTGCTGGTGACACCAATATTCTGGGTTGTTGTCATTCGTGTAGGACTGTTGACCTCACCATCACCAGCAGACGTTACATCGACAGCTCACTGAGCAGTCCTCCCCATAAAGGATATTTGGGAGTGAGTGAGAGTGGGAGTGAATATCTGAGTGAGAGAGAGTGGATATCTGAGAGAGAGAGAGAGAGAGTAACATCTGAGAGTGTAGACCAGCAGCTGTCTTACTTTCTGAGAGTGGGTGTGGGCAGCTGTGTGTCCCAGGTGAACGTCCCCTTGTCGATGAGCACAGCTTCCTCTGAATAAAAAAGGTCATAAGTTCAGTCGTGTGTGTGTGTGTGTGCACGTGTCTCTCTCTTAGAGATAGAAGGCATCATGCAAATGTAACATTTAATGTTAATGAAATCATCAACTGACGGGTACCAACATAAATATTCGGTACTCTGCTCTTCTCGCCGTCCTTCGCACCTATCTTGTGCATTAGTTCAGTGAGCGTCCCTCGGAAATCAGGACAAAGGCAGAGAGAGAGAGAAGTAGGGCGTGTGTGGAGGAGAGAGAGAGAGAAGTAGGGCATGTGTGGAGGAGAGAGAGAGAAGTAGGGCATGTGTGGAGGAGAGAAAGAGAGAAGTATGGCGTGTGTGGAGGAGAGAGAAAGATGGAGAAGCAGCTTGCTAGGCAAACAGGAGAAATGAGAGTGAAGTAGTCCCAGGTACAGGATTGCTGTCAGCCATCACAACCTGTACCTGCACTGCTGTCGTAGTGGACGTTGGAGCTGTTCAGATCAGAGTTCCTCAGGAACGCTCCAATGCGAGACACAGACACCTGGGCCTGATGGACAGACAGCAGTAGCATCATGGCACAAAGTGTAACTTATGTCTGGCATTTAGTGTAAACACACTAACATCAGAAGGTGAGACTTTAGTGTAAACACACTAACATCAGAATGTGAGATTTTATTTTAAGAGAATAAGTAATGGCAAATAGAAACATAACGGACTTGTTCACGTAAGGTAGAGTGTGCAAACTAGTCAAAATCATTTATTTGACAAACGCTGCATGACTTTCACCGCTTGTGGTCAGGATTGACAGGAGACATTGAAATAATTCTGTATCCGGTAGTGACCTGTGCCAGAAATGTTGGACTTGATAACAGTTTACTTTAGCGCTCGTGTCGTCTTTGTGCTGACTCTAGCACGCACGCGCATGCCCGCGCTCACACACACACACACACTTACCTGGGCGATGTAGGTGATGATCATGGGCAGCAGGTTGATAGGAAAGCGCAGGATGTTGAACAGAGACAGCGACACGAAGGCTTTCTGAGCGTCAAGGTAATGGTCTTCAGACGCCAGCACGTACGTGGCAAAGGTCGCCAGGGTCACCTAGGGTCACAGAGTCAAACAGGTATTGGCTGGTGTCACACAGACAAACAGGTACTCCCTGGAGTCACATGTAGACAAACAGGCATTGCATGGAGTGACCTACAGACACACAAGTATTGTCTGGAGCCACACACACACAGACAAACAAGTATTGTCTGGAGTCACACACACACACACACAGGCAGTAAGCCCCTATGCCAGTATCACGGTAATCAATCCAAGCTAACAGCAGGACGACCCCAAAAGACGATTACCAAGAAAGGTGCACACGTCCACACGAAGGTGGAGAAGGCGTTGAGGTATGCCGACTTCCGCAACACCTGCAACTCTTTGTTTCTGATGTCAGACACCTTTTCCTCAAAAGATTTCTCCCACGCGTACAACTTGAGCACCTGACAGGTAGAACACAGTTTCAGATGATGACATTTCTTGGGTAAACGAAAGACTCCATGTTTCTCAGTGGTCAAAATAAGATTGAGATTTCTAGCACAGGTGCCTCTGTAACAACAATGTAAGTCTACAAGGCTATGCTTTCATTTTTTTAAAAAGTGGAATAACGTTAACCTATCGTTGGCGACATAAACAGACAATTAACTGAACAACTTCTTGCTTGATATAAAAAAAATCTTAAAGGTTTTCATCCGGGACACGACAGGACACACGGGTCATCAAGGCCAAGGAGGGCATGCTGCTCGAGCTCATCGTTAAACGATTGTTTGTTTGAAATAAAGCAGCACGAGGTCTGTGTTTGAGGCAAGCCAACCTTCCATAGAATATTCTAGCCTAGGCTGTCCGAGAACTAAACGCGTTTAGCCGAAGAAGCAGATTATTTGTGTAACGAGGACTTGATGCAGACAGAACTACAAACAACCTCCGCATGTCAATGAAACTATTGTATTCAAATGTGAACAAAGTTGTAAACAGACCTCTCCGTTACCTGACGGTTTACTCAACCATATCTACGTGGAATAAACAACTGCACTGACTGACCTTAATGCCGGACAGCACTTCGTTCATGAGTTTGAGGCGCGCGTCCTTCAGCTTCATCTGCTGCATCTGGTACTTGCGGGTCTTGGTGGCCACCACGGCGTTGACAGGGATGAGCAGCACCATGATGGCCAGGCCGGCCAGCACCGAGACCCCCAGCTGACCCCACAGCAGCGCCAGCGCCAGGGCGATCTGCAGCGGCGAGGACCAGATGGACCACAGGTAGCCAGCCACGTCCTGTAGCCGCTGGGTGTCTACAGACATCAGGTTGACGATCTCGCCCACAGTCGACCCCTTCCTCGCCTCGTTACTCAGGGTCAGCGCCTGTAGACAGGTAGACAACCAGGGTCAGGGTGTATATACAGGTAGACAACCAGGGTCAGGGCCTATAGACAGGTAGACAACCAGGGTCAGCTCCTATAGACAACTAGACAGCCAGGGTCAGAGCTTAAAACAAGTGGAGAGCCAAGTAGACAGGGACTACAATCAAACGAACAATCAGATCCTGCAGTCAGGATGTCCAACCAAGTGAACACGACTTGTGTCACACCAACACACGTGATCAGAAGGGTTAAGGACGCAAATTCAGTGTCAGTGACACGTAGGTTGTAAAAGGTTAAGGAGGAGATTTGTTACTTCGACTTTTGTGTAGGGGTCAGAGGTCACCGTGTCTAGAGATGCGAGTAATCGTGTTGCTGCTGACCACTGAGTGTAGACAGGTGCACCACACACACCCACCTTCCTGTAGAGGGCGGAGATGAGAGCGGACTTGATTCTCATGCCCAGCGTCATGCTGATGTGGAACTGCTGGTGGAAGAAGACAGAGGCCGCCACTGCCACCACGAACATGGCGCATGCGTACACGTAGCCCTTCCACTGCGCCTCGCTGTCCTTGTGGTTGGTGTAGGCGATGAGGACGCTGTCCCGACAGGCAATGCGTCATGAGCACGTGACTGGTCATATTATGGTCACCTGCTATAGCGCTAATGTGACGTAGGTAAGACGTTAGCGTTAGCTAGGTTAGTGTGTAGTGCGTTATAAGATATTAGCGTAGCTTATCACAGGGATGTATTTGTCGTTAGAGTGAGGGAGATGGATAGGGGGAGGGGGCGCATAGACATTTATCTACACTACACGTCATCGGTAATGTGACAAGGGACACAACTCACTCGAGCAGCATCGGTCCAACAAACTGGAGGAGGTCGTAGATGAGTTTGCAGACGAAGGACTTGATAAATTCAAGGCCGTAAGTCTTGACCAGCACGCGGAACAGGGAGGCCTCCACCATCTTGCTCTTCTTGTCTGGCTTACCGCCCTTGACTGCGCCGTTTCCAATGCTGACGTCAGTGGAGGCCAGCAGTGACGTCGTCTCCGTGGGCTCGTGCTGCTGTGCGTGGTGCGACACCTTGTCACCATGGCGATACCAGACGTACACGTCCTCGCGCGCTGCGCGCAGTGTCCGCTCCCTGGCCACAGACCACAGGGTCAACAGGGTCAACATGAGGAAACATCGCCACGACATGTTGTGACACGTAATGAGCCTGTCATCAAATCAACTTTATTGTCTGTCCCAGGAAGGCAAGACAGACATTTTTCTTTCGCTCACATACAAACATAGTGTGAGTGGACAAGACAGCCACTGGCTACGTGCACGTGAGTCGCTAGGCAACACGGTGTGTAGCACGGTCTGTGTGTGGAGACACAAATAGTCGTGTGTCTGTAACACCTGTAACACCTTCACTACATGTAGCAGTAACGCCTGTGTTATACATCCTGTATCTGTAACAGCTTTCCCTACATTTAGCAGTAACGCCTCCTGTCATAGTGCTACACAATATTGTAGTATTACATCCTGTAGATGCAAAACTATCTGCAAGAGTATTGTTAACATTTAACGTAACACGACCTGTAATAATACTACCTGCAAGTGCAACAACCTATTGTAGTAACACTACCTATTGTAGTCACACTACGTGTAACAGTAACACTACCTATTGTAGTCACACTACGTGTAACAGTAACACTACCTATTGTAGTAACACTGCCTGTAACACTACCTGTAACAGTAACACTACCTATTGTAGTCACACTACCTGTTTCGCTTGTCTGCACGCTGTAGCTCGCGCTCCCAGGCCGCTTGGAACTCAGGTACGACGCGCGCTGACTGGTCACGTGGGTGGAGGTCAAAGAGGTCATCCTGCGTCAGGCCATGGCGGTACGCGCGAACAACCAGACTGAAACAGGACGACGTGTGATACACTGACCTTTCACCTTAGCGTGAAGGTGTACACTAGTACACTGGCTGATGGACAACCAGTCTCTGTGTGGAGTATAGGTCAAAGGGTTAAAGGACACTGCAACTCGATATTAATAGCGCGTGTGACGGACTGTCCTTGTGTCATGAATAGTAACTCATTACAATACCAATCATGTGTCGGTGCTGACACGTGTGTGTCACTGAGTGTCAGCGCTTACTGATTGGTGGAGGTTGTCTGTCCATGCTAGCCAACTGGTCACATGATGACAAGGACGACGAGGTGTGGAGAAAGGCGACGATGAGGTCAATGAGGAGTGTAAATGTGTGTATGTGTGTGTATGTGTGTGTGTGACTTGTGTTTTACGCCGTGCCAGCAACTAAGACTACATCACGGCAAGCAGTCAGCCCTGTAAACAGATGCCACGTGCCGAGAAAGAACAGCGTGCCCGAGACGAGAAATGAAAGTGATTTGACAATGCAAGCGATGAAGACCTACAAGTCACGTTTTAATTACGGTAACCATGGTAACGGTAGAGGTGGTGACGCTTGTGACGTAACACGCACCTGTTGATCCACCAAAACACCAGGCGGCTTGGAAACGACGCGAGGACCTCAGGAGATGGTTTCTGTCCAAACAAACACACACACACGTACAGACACACATGCACACAATCATGCACACACACGTATACATCCACACACACACACATGCACATTTGAAAGTGCTCTGTCGAGTGTATGTTACATTTTTCAACAACACAACAATATCATTATTGCTACATGTCTACACAGTGTGTCAATGTGCGTGAGTAGCGCAGTCTGTCCAGGTGAGCACACGGTAGACAAGGGCTCATCCAACTGTTGTCGCTGTCACACCTGTTATAACCGTTACAACTGTTGTCGCTGTTACAACGGTTGCCACTGTTACAACGGTTACAACTGTTGTCGCTGTTACAACTGTTACAACTGTCAGCAGGCAGCGGTGGCAATGTCCCCGCGATCAAACTATGTCAAAGTTTGTCATCAGACCTGTGGCAGTCTCGCCTGAAGCCAAGCGCCTACACACCTGTCCCAGGAACTGGTAACCATGACGACCGAGTCTATCGGCAAAGCTGTGGAGAACCAGTTGTGTGAGGACCAGAGCGAAGTAGATGTAGTAGAGAGCGAACATGAACAGCGACGAGTTGTATTCCTGTAACACACACACACATCTGATGATTGGTTGACGTTCCTTGACCTTTGTAATTTGCATACAGCAGCCAGTGTCGGGTGACACTTGATTGTTATGGTATCGGTGACTGCACGTGGCATTATATGCACGTGGCATTATATACCAATGTAATGTTCCTTTGTATGCACGTGACACTATATCCCAATGTAATATTCCTATGTATGCGTTACAAACTCTGAGCACACAGCGGGTTACCGTTACAGCTGGTGTCACCATCCTCACCTCTTGGTGTATCTTGGTGTAGAAGGGGACGATACCTGCGATGGTCAGGAAAAACCAGAACAGCCACAGCACCCCCGAGGTTACAACACCCTTCACTCTCTCCACCTGCACCAGGCCCCCGCCAGCAGCTGGGGTCAAGACATCACAGAGAAAGGTTACAGACATATGTGTGTAGCAGGGTGTAGATTAATGCTGTGCATAGCAGGATGTAGAATAATGTGTTCGCTGTCTGGAACAGGATGTAGAATAATGTGTTAGGTGTATATGACAGAGTGTAGAATAATATCTTGCATAAAACAGGGTGTAGAATATGTATCAGCTAACAACGTGTAGAATAATGTATTAATTGTATATAACAGGATGTAAAATAATGTGTTAGCTGTCTGTAACAGGATGTAGAACAATGTGTTAATTGACTACCACAGGGTGTAGAACACTATTTTCGTTACTTCACTATGTTACTTTCACCAAGGTGTGGACCGCACCGTGTTCTTTGTGTGAACAGCCTGCATGCATGTAAAGTGTTCAGACGTCAACAGGAAATGACGTAGTCAGCCGCTGATGTTTGTGTTACACAACACAGTGACGTCAGCACCATTGTCACAATGGAACAGTGATGTGCAAGCCGGTGTGTGTGATGTATTATTGTTGTTATTTATTGTTGTACATTATTCATGCAATGGAGAAAGGTGAGGTCAAACAGGTGCGACTTACGAAAGTCGCCATTTTGAGACCTCCGGACACGTAGATGACTGTCGCCACCTTCCTTCCGTCGTCCACTTCCTCGTCTCCGGCTCGTAGCATCTCCACCCCCACCAGTATGGCCAGCAGCAGGCACAGCAGCTACGACACACGGTGACATGTAGTTGACACTGACACTGAGTGACATGATGTTCACACACTGACACTGAGTGACATGATCTTCACACACTGACACTGAGTGACACGATCTTCACACACTGACACTGAGTGACACGATCTTCACACACTGACACTGAGTGACATTACCTTCACACACTGACACTGAGTGACACGATCTTCACACACTGACACTGAGTGACACGATCTTCACACACTGACACTGAGTGACATGATCTTCACACACTGACACTGAGTGACATTACCTTCACACACTGACACTGAGTGACACGATCTTCACACACTGACACTGAGTGACATGACCTTCACACACTGACACTGAGTGACATGACCT
Source organism: Pomacea canaliculata (assembly GCF_003073045.1). Lineage (NCBI taxonomy): Eukaryota > Metazoa > Mollusca > Gastropoda > Architaenioglossa > Ampullariidae > Pomacea > Pomacea canaliculata. The sequence goes on along the minus strand of NC_037596.1, from coordinate 19,564,958 downwards.
TCACACACTGACACTGAGTGACACGATCTTCACACACTGACACTGAGTGACATGATGTTCACACACTGACACTGAGTGACATGACCTTCACACACTGACACTGAGTGACACGATCTTCACACACTGACACTGAAGACTGTATATGACATGACACGCAATGACTGTAAATAAAGCGCTGTCAGACATCTTGTATTAACACAACAGACAGACACAGGCGGTGACTAGTGTGTGACTCATTACGCGTTGGTCAGTGACACATCTCTGTCTCCGTTGTGTCTCTGTGTTGCTGATAAACTCACCGTCTTGAGTATATTGAGGGTTGAGGTGTTGCTGACAAACTCACCGTCTTGAGTGTGTTGAGGACGTTCACCTGTATCCTGACGCCGTCGTGCAGGCGGAGCAGGTAGGGGAGGTAAGCAGGGAGGAGCAGCCACAGCCACCCGCATGGCACCCACACCAGCAGTGAGTTCTGGAAGCACGGGGTGAAGGCCGGCCAGTCGCTGTCCAGCAACAGACTTGTGTCCTGCAAGGACAGGTCCTTTGTAAACAGTCGTTGTTTACACAACACGTGCTGGAGTGAAATGTCATTTGTAAACAGTCGTTGTTTACACAACACGTATTGGAGTGAAATGTTATTTGTACACAGTCGTTGTTTACACAACACGTGTTAGAGTGAAATGTCATTTGTAAACAGTCGTTGTTTACACAACACGTATTGGAGTGAAATGTCATTTGTACACAAGTCCATCGTCAATGTTTCTGTAAGTAAATTGTCATTTATTGGATAATTGTTGACAGATTTGTCACAACAATTTCTTGGTGCAACCTGAGTGCAGCATCAGGTGCCGTGACTGTGATGTCACAGATGTAACAGACATGATCACGTCTGACTCTGTGGCGGACTTCATGAACTGAAGAGTTCTTTCAGAGCAAAAACGGAGAAACTTTCTGTTAGAATATTTGTTGATTACAGTTTTGTGTAATTAGCAACTTTGGAGTTGTATTTTAAGAATTAGTTTATCTTCAACAGTTATTTTCCTATTTTCCCACATTTCTGTTCATATGATCAATGCTTACAGGCTGCAAGACACAGAGCGAGTTGTCTTGTTGAATGACAAGTCACGTGACTGTGTGTTGGCGAGTGTGTGCGGCAAGGACAAGTCATCTGTACACAAAGCTTGAGGATGACCTAGGTCGCACAATGTCAGGGTCAGCTGTGAAAATTTCAAAGTAAATATCAACTTCCGGATAATAAACAAACTACGCACGTGACTTTCATTATGTTCATCGTCAGCACCTTGAATAACAGGCTGCAGGCCTTCATCTTGGATAACGACTTGACAGACATCAGTCATCACTGGACTGTCAAAGGTGAGGATTACACATCAGCTGTGGTGTGACAAAGGTGAGGATTACATATCAGCTGTGTGTGGTGTGTCAAAGGTGAGGATTACATATCAGCTGTGTGGTGTGTCAAAGGTGAGGATTACATATCAGCTGTGTGTGGTGTGTCAAAGGTGAGGATTACATATCAGCTGTGTGGTGTGTCAAAGGTGAGGATTACATATCAGCTGTGTGGTGTGTCAAAGGTGAGGATTACATATCAGCTGTGGTGTGTCAAAGGTGAGGATTTCATATCAGCTGTGGTGTGACAAAGGTGAGGATTACATATCAACTGTGGTGTGTCAAAGGTGAGGATTACATATCCGGTGTCATGGGGCAGGTGTTTGATCTGTCGACTGCCTTGACTGACGCCCCACTGCGCTGTGAAGTGTTGTGTTCGGTTGTGAGTAGTCACGTGATTGTCTTGTGAAGTGCTGTGCTAGGTTGTGGGCTGTACAGCTGGCAATGTTGTGAGTGGTGCACCAACGTGACGTAGTACACTGTTAGCATGACGTAGTACACTATGAGCGCTCGTTGATCGCACGTGCCAATGGCAGCGGATAATTAACTAACGGATGGGTTTTGGGAGGTGAACTTTAAATTCGAGGCTTATATCGCATGTATCTACCAATAGTTTTAAATAACACAAACCATTCGGTTGGTCTTTAAGTGTGACGTCTCAGGTATCCTGCTCTTACACAACACCTGTCCTTGTGTCCTTGTTGCTAAGCTACTGTCTTACTTTGACCTTTACCTAACTCGTAACGGCACAAATCTCTTCGTCACGCTTGACGGGAGACCACACAGTGCACATAGCAGACCATGCAGTGTACATAGCTACATCATAGACCACACAGTGTACATAGCTATACTTCAGACTATGCAGTGTACATAGCTACAGTGTACACCCGAGACCAGCAGAAAGAACGCCCGGATGAACTCAGTACTGCCGAGGAAGGAGAGAGGGTAGCACACCGAGTTGAATGAAGTACCCGCCAAGACACGTTCTTTCTAATAAACATCAGCGTCTGCTGGACCGTTGGTCACAGGACAAGAAGTCACTTAGCTACCCGACCCCACACACAAGTCTTAGGTTTGCTGTTCGTGATAAACCTGATCCCTGGGTACATGTCGTTAGACGTGGAGACCTGCGGCAAAACTATAATAATAATAAATAATAATAATCTGTACTTGTAATGAGCACCAGTAATGATGAATCAACATTAGATAAGAACCAGTGGGCAGTGAAGTGCCATTAGACACAGTGAACCACACCTGGATGAGGTAGAAGAGTAGAACCAAACATCAACAATAATTCACTCAATGCTATTTCTGTAGAAAGCTGAAGTGATGTACGTCATAATACAAATGCACTGATTAATACGCGTATTACACGTACATGTAACACCACCTGTCACGTCACTACGTCACTTTCGTCACTCTCCTAAGGTGTGACACACTCCTCCCAGTGTCTGCAGGTTGTCCTGGTGTCTGTCGCCTGGTGGTCATGGACTGTCACTCAGTTGAGTCGCGCGAGGTCAAACGCACTTTACCTGTGCGCGGCGGTGTCCGTAGCCTCATCACCGACTTGTATTCAGGTCACAACTTGAACTCACCGCTACACGACCCGCCGTGACCCACTTTGGCCCCCGTAAGAACAACTGTACTCAAACATTGCTAACTGTCAGAAGAGAAGACATGATAGTCGGTAAAGGAGGTATAAGATAGATAAAGGAGGTACAAGACTTAGTAGAGACAAGACAAGGTAGAGATGATGTAAGACATGGTAGGGAGGATACAAGACAAGGTATGGAGGATACAAGACAAGGTAGGGAGGATACAAGACAAGGTATGGAGGCATAACGCACTCTATCGTCGCTTGTTATACGTAAGACTGTTGCCTCAGGGGTACATGGCTACACTGTGGGTACCTGTCACGGTGTCTCGTACCCGTCAATCGTCTTTGTTAATTTGAGGGCAAAGGCATTACACGTGCAGAAGTACTGCAGCAAGTCATCTGACATCATCAACCTCTCCTCCCTGTGAGTGAGTGTGAGTGTGAGTTAGAGAAGTAGCAGTGATATCACTTCACCTTTCACTTTCACCAAGAGCACTTGTAGCAAGTGTAGCCACCATGGGGTACCGTGCATGAGTGCACCAAGCAAGTACAGGATGGGTACCTCACATCAGTACATCCCTGAGGTCGCCACCTCACCTGTGTGCACCTGACGTACGTGTTATCAGCGACCTCTAAACTTACCTTTGATATCAAACGACCGACAGCGTGTCCCCCGGCTTGACTGCCACCGTCAGGGGGTCAAGGTTTGACAGTGGCACAGCGCATGACATAAGACATATATATATATGATGAAGACATGGGTGAGTAGAAACATGTACTCACGAAAATGGAGCTGTTCCCACAGAACTGACTGAAGCTGTCGTCTGCCATTTCTAATTCACCTTCAACAGTGAAGAGTTCTCCGGGCCGACGACAACAGCGAGTAGCGAGGGCGAGGGTAGAGACGAGAGTTCAAGTGACATAAGTACTCGTCTGCTCACTCAGTGTTAGGTTTCTCAAACACTTGATGATGCCAACATCGTTAATGAGGCGATGACCATCATAGGTGTGCTGTACTCTTTGCCGCCTGCACTTTCGCCAGGAGGACCCGGTGTGTACCCGGTCTGTACAGTATATATATATATCTTCAGGATCAATGAGCGGCGTAGCTTGGTAATCAGCCGTCAGGTAGGCCTCGGGTAGATTGCTAGTCTATCGAAAGTCACTCGGGTGCTGCGTGTGCAACACGGGTGAGTGCACAGATAGTGCCTCGTCATCAAAGGACAAAGGTTGAAAGTAGATCCGCACTCGTCAGCCGGCCATGCGCACCCTTACACTGTGACTCGGCAAAACAAGACTAACGGCGCAGCCCCGAGATTCCACCCCGTGTAGGGGCTGAAGACTAGGCACGTGACCGTGCATAACGTAGGTAATACACGAGTGCACACACACACACACAAGCACACACACACAAACACACACACAAGCACACACACACAAGCACACACACACAAACACACACACACACACACACACACAAAGCACACACACACAAACACACACACAAGCACACACACACAAGCGCACACACAGACACTCAAACACAAGTTCACACACACAAACACACACAAAAGCACACAGACAAGCACACACACTCACAAGTTCACACACACTCACAGTGCGCACCACACGGTTTTTCATTCATTATTTAGGAAGCCGTACGTTGCTGCGTGTTGTGATGTTAGTGTGGTAACAGGCGCCTCACCGACGTCAGTTGATGTGCGTGTGTGTGTGTGTGTGTGGGGGGGTCCATAAGGACAACCAGGGCCCACAACTAAAGGAGGGTTTTGACAAGAGACTGTACCCCCAGTGTACCGGGTATGTCACCCTCACCTGGTCAGCCGCCCGGTCGTCGAGTGAGTGAGGGGAGTGATCCTGGAGCAGGTGACTTGTCCCCCAGGTTTCGGGTAGAAATGGCGGGTACACTGCAGTGTCCGCACCCTAGTCGCCTGAGCACGAGGTGGTCAGGGGGTCATTCTTTGCTTTTTTGAATATTTGAAATACAGGAGAAGTACCTTTGCACCATGTATGGGGTCTGGTCCTCTGTCATGGCGCTCCTGTACCTGGAGATTCCGTTGTCCTCCTCACTGTCATCAGTAACTTAATACAAGAAATATAAATACATTTCTGTCGGCGATATAAACCATTACTCATTTCTAGCAACCATGTCCGATCACACCTTTTGGTCTTTAAAATATGATAGACATTCGGCACGAGCTTTTCATTACAACAATACTATCATATCCTCATTCATTCAATATAAGTTATTCTCTTCCTTTCCAACCAGAAATGTTCTCCCCCACTCCTCCACCAGAATCAAGCATTAGTAGGAGATTAGTAGGAGATTAGTAGATTAGTAGAAAATTAGTAGATTAGTAGGAGATTACAGCTTAACATACTAGGTGATATCAGTAGAACAGCTCAACACTAGGTGATGTCAGTAGAACAGCTCAACACTAGGTGATGTCAGTAGAAGACTACAGGCTACAGACTACAGACTACAGTAGAAGACTACAGGCTACTACTGCCTGCTACCAAACTAGGTTTCATGCATTTCTCAGTCCGTGCACTGTGTATGGAGACATCACGTGGTGCCATCGTGCATGGTGACTGTCCTGCTGCTGGTTGATACCAAACTTTCTGTCGCTTGATGTCGTCTGACACTCAAAGGGGAAGCACACAGCAGCTGACCGACACCTTGTGCATGATGACAGCAGATTATGTCCCTTGCTCTGACAGGCGGAGACGATCCGTGGTCCGTGACTGTGTGCATTGGGTGTGTACATCAGTCTTAGGTTAGAGATAGTGTTTGTTCATTGGGTGCGAAGACGATATCAGCCTGACTGGGTTAGTGTTTGTTTGTGTGTATTGAGTGTGCACATGATATCAGCCTGGGGTTAGTGTCTGTGTGTTTGGTACACAATCTCAGTCAGGCTGGGTTAGTGTTTGTGTGTATTGAGTGCGTACATCAGTCTAAGGTTAGTGTTAGTGTTAGTATGTTAGCTCATACTTGCATGTTATCCCAGTGTTAGGTGACGACTTGTATGTTGCTGGGCTGTTCTGCTCCTCTCTCGTCTGTTGTACTTGCATTGTATCTACTGTTGTCTACTAACCAGAAGTGGAAACTGATTTGTTGGATTCTGTCTCATGCTCTTAAAAATTAACTTTGTTATTGTTGATAGAGATAGCCAGCAATACAAAAGTTTAGTGAAAAAGTGTGCACGCAAAAGAAAAATAAACAAATGAGTAGCAGTCGCAACTTTAGTGCACAAAGGTGTTGTGTGATGACTACTCATGAAGTGTGTGATTCTGTGGTGTCGGCACTAATTAACTACAAGTTACAAGCGGCCAGTCTTACCATGTCATGGTAGTGTGTGTGTATGTATACATACTTGTTAATGTCGCTGTTTGGGAAGAGATGCTGGTGCCGGTGACTTAGCCCACGACCTTTCCTATCCCCCCTACCCCCCACTACCCTACTGTAGCAGTCACTGCATCCTCCTCTAGTCGCTGTGGCCTGAGTGGTGGTCGGTGCTGTAGGAGCCACCACCATCCCAGGGTCCGGCCTGAGTGTGGATACAGGCCTGAGTGTGGATACAGGCTTGAGTGTGTGGATACAGGCTTGAGTGTGGATACAGGCTTGAGTGTGGATACAGGCCTGAGTGTGTGGATACAGGCCTGAGTGTGGCTACAGGCCTGAGTGTGTGGATACAGGCCTGAGTGTGGATACAGGCCTGAGTGTGGCTACAGGCTTGAGTGTGTGGCTACAGGCTTGAGTGTGTGGATACAGGCTTGAGTGTGTGTGGATACAGGCCTGAGTGTGTGGCGATGTCAAGCGGATAATACAGTAACAATTACGACTGAGCTGGACATACAAATATTCAATGTTCTGATTAAATGTAAGTCCCCGACATGCAGGCGCACCATCACCACAACATAACATAACCACAGAACACATGAAACACGTGAACAAGTCTGAAATATGTAAACAAGCACAACATTCAACAACATTACAGATGTACTGTACCCAACACAACACAACATATTAGCATTGCCAGTACAGGTACAGACTGTGTTAACAATATTACAAACAACACAGCAGTGTATCAACAGGTTGCCCAAGACTAGTACAACAGCACCAGCATGTGTTAGTCATTACACACCAGACATGATGTTGTTGTGTTGTTGTACTGTAGTAACGGTCGCTAACTGCTGTAACCTGCTGACGTCAGGGTGTGGCGCGAGGCTAATGGAACGATAATTTCTGATAAGGGACCAGGAACAATGAGCAGAGTGGATAAACCCTCCTATTTGTTCTCTCTCTCTCCACACCCACGTACCCACCAGCTGTCAACACACACACAGACACACACAGACGACATGTGAGTGAGACACACGGGAAGGTTTTTGCGTGAAAAAAGGCTACGAGGTGGGATGCACATTAGCCCAGAGACACCCTGGGTAATTAAGTGGACACAGTAGTCAAGTCATAGCCCAGAGACACCCCGGGTAATTAAGTAGACACAGTAGTCAAGTTATAGCCCAGAGACCAGGAGTGACAGACAAGGTAGTCTGGTTTAACCACACAGTCTCCACATTTTACTCATTAACCCGAGCGAAGGATTCACTACATGCGAGTAAAGTAAACCTAATTACGTGTCATTAGCATTCATTGATGTAATTAAGTGTCATTAGCATTCATTGATGTAATGACGTGTCATTAAAATTCATTGAGTGTGTTATAGACAAGCCTGCTGACGCTGTTGTAAAAGTAACCGACTCCAGTGGTCGGATGTATTTTTAGGACGAAGATAAGTAAAGCTCGGTTCGTGCACCAGGCGGAGTGATATTCAAAGCAAACAGTCACCCTGGTGGTAAGATAGTCACCCTGGTGGTGAGGTATCCAAACAAGCAGTCACCCTGGTGGCAAGATAGTCCAACAAACAGCCGCCTGTGATTTACGACACTTGGTGCGCGGCTGCTTGCAACTACAGTCGCTCCGACACATCGTCCACACAGACTACACCTCGACACCTTCAGGTAACCACCTCTACACCTGACCTTCACGTGACCACCTCTACACCTGTCCTACAGGTGACCACCTTCGAGTACCTTCACCGTCCTTTCTACAGTCGCTGGGTGCGGGTGGTGCTGGCGGTGGTGGAGGTTACCTGGTCAAGATGGGGTGTATATCAGGAATCGGACGTCTTGTACTTATCATCGTCAACACATTGTCGTGTGTGAGTACATCTCAACATTCACAGGTGTAATCTGTGTCACATTACACATTACACATTACACATTACACACGTCAGACTAGTGTGTGTAACGCTATTTACACGTGTATTCTACTTCACAGTATGCGCACACGGCATTTACAGACTTTTTCTACAACATCGACAAACTTATTCTGTCTCAACACCTCTGTCGATGTTTTCGATGGCCACAAACTTGTCGCAGGTGCTGTGTGTGTCATTTCTCTGCTGAATGACTTCTGTCGAATGTCTCTAGTCATTTCTCTATGACCTGTCTAATGTCTTTAGTACGGCAGCCATTTGTCAGATTGCTTGTATTGTCAGTGGGTCTTGTCTGATGTTTTCTGTACGACATGACGACAGTGGTTTATGTGGTCTGTGTAGCACTTCTTCTAATAATTTTGTTGATGATGATGATGATGATGATGATGATGATGATGATGATGATGAATAAGCACCTACTCTAGCAGGAGCAGTTGGTGGTGCACATATACAAACTCTCATGCACGCCTGAGTACATGCGTGCACGCTCGCGCGCACACACACACACAAGCAGCACGATGTGTACATGAAGAATAAACACAAGAATGTGCGCACAGCATCACACCTGACGGTGACAACAGGTCAGGGTTGGGACAAAAGGAAATAATTATATATTTGAAAGAAGAAAGAAGAAGCGAAGGTTTCTGGGGAATATGGAGGGACATCATGGCTTAGGTAAGCGGCACAGAGACAGACATAGGGCGAGGAGAGAGACAGAGAAGTGCACCAAACACAGACGACAAGCATAGACTAGAGACAGACAGCAAGCTTTGACCAGAGGGTTAGGGTTAGGACAAGAGACAGACAAGAAACATGGACAAGAGACAGAGAGCACGGACCAAAAGGAAGTCGAATCCGAGGAACGCACCGCCTTAGAGAGCCGGGGGAGGCTGGGCAGGAAGGAGCGGTGTACAGGTACAAGGTGAGTTGGCCAGGAAGGCGGGGTGGGGTGTAAGGAGGACAGTGACTTTGTAGGGCAAGTCTGCACATACACAGAGCTGATGGTGTGCAGCAAAGACACAAGTGGTGTGACAGGTTTTCTTCTCCCCGAGAATGAGACAGGAACATTGTTTACAGCGCTTTAAGGACCGTTGAAATCTCAAACTTAGATCTAAGTCCGAAGTGTGTGTGCCTCACACATCCAAAGTCCTTTTCTGACAAAAATATTTCTGCAAATGGTGAAATTCTGTCTAGTTTCATCCTGACTGCCACACACACGAAGCTAAGACTCACACAGTCATCCTAGCATACGCGCACCAGTGCACGCACACTGATTACACCACCTACACCACCACCACCACCACACACATGGCCTTGACCTTTAAGAAGCCATCTAATCAGTCACCTCACTAGGTCTCACAACGAGGTCAGTCCATGACGCCAGGCGTCGCGAAGGAGGCAAACAGTTCAGGGTGGATATCAGGGTGGATATCAGGGTGATATCGGAGTGACTGACACATTCTCCTGCCGTTGGTGAACTACCCTCCACTGCTCCCCCGACGTGTAGTAGCAATCTGTCACGTGTATCATGAGACGGGAACAGAGGGGGGAATTAAGGTTTATTTATCCAGAAGGCAAACAAACCCTGACCTGTCTCCTCCTCTGTGCCGAGCGAAGTGTGTGTCAACATGAGTGTACAGCGACACGTCATCACGTAATAAAGCTGTAATGGAGCATTACTGGGGCTACAGGACCCTCGATGTTAGCAAGGTTACTGTCCATGTTGACACTTTGCTGGAGGTCAACACAGCTTGTCTCTCTCTGACCCTCAGGGTCAATGCCACGAGTGCTGCAGGATTTATGTTAATGACAAGAGAAGTATTCCTCTCATCAAGCCTGAGTGTATGTGACGACACTTCACTACGTCTTTCCTCACGACCTCCGCTCTACGACGTTAACGTCCTTCAGCAAAAGTTACAGTAACGCTGACATCATCCGCTGTAATGCACGTTATGACGTCAGTCACCCACCACTGTACAGTAATGTAATGACGTCAATCACTCTGTAATGTGTATGTTATGACGTCAGTCACCCACGAGCTGTACTGTAATGTTATGACGTCAGTGGCGATGTAATAGTACAGGTTACGACGTGCGTCCCACGCGCTGTAGACACAAGGTAATGCTTCATGTGGAGATTGTGACAACTCACTGAAGGCAGTGGACTTTGTGACGCGCTGTGACGTGTGAGATCTGAACGAATGTCACGATAGCTAAATCTTTGTAACTCATTTAGTTTTGAAAAACTGCTGACTGTTTCATTGCAGCTGATCGGACTGGCCTTACTGGCCTGTGGGGCGGTGATCAAGTATTTTCTGGGCCAAGTCTTGAAGTCGGACATCTTCGACAAAGTCCTGGAAACAGCTTTCAAGATTTTTGTGCCCAATAACGAGGCACCAAAGACTATCGAGGTGAGAGTAAGTCGAAGACTCAAAGTCAGAAAACAAATGTGAAAGAGTGAATGAGTCCAAGACTCAATGTCAGAGAGTCAACATGTGGCCACAGGATGTTTAGTCATTGTGCAACCAAACAAAGGAATTCTCTGCCTTTCCATACCCGCCACCTACCCGCTATTAAATGCTTTACACGTGTACTGAAGACACACCTCTTCTGTCAACATTACACCTAACAACCTTTCCCATAATGCTAGTCCTTTGTCACACCCTTCCTTTTGTAATATCATGTTACTCTCAGCTCTTGGTCTTGTTCTTCGGTTCCTCTTTGTGTTTTCTCTATTTAATTTTATTCTTCGTTTAGTACGGTTATTTATTCTCTTATAGTTCGTATGTTATTTGTTTACCTGTCCCTCGTATGCTGTCCTTGCTTCCTTCTTGTTCTTAAGCGCTAAGAGCTTGGTTCTTACGAGTGTGAGTATGTGCTTTACAAATTTTGCATTTATTATTGTTATTTCTGAATCAGAAAGTCTATTTGAGAAAGTCAAATAAGTGAGAGAGTTAATGAGTGAGAGAGTCAACGTGAGAGAGTCAATAAGTGGTCAGTGAATGGGAGAATGAGCGAGAGAATGCCTCTGCATCCGTTTATGAAGCTTTTACCTGAGTTGACACCGTTATCCGACCGTTACCTGTACTACACCGCGTTCCCCTAGTTCAGGGATGGCGAACCTATGGCACGCGTGCTCAAGTGGCACGCGAAACGATTTTGTGCGGCACGCGACGACGCTGATGGATTTTTTAAAATTTCAAATTATCATAAGTAATAGCCTTCAATTTTTTCAGAAAACTGTAAATAATATTAAAGAAGTGATGTTGGATCATATTCCACATCATTTTTTCATATTACTTTTATTAACGTTTCTATAGCGGCGTCATTAAGTACACCGACTTGGCACGCAACAATTTTTATTGCTTTGAAATTGAAATAATTGGCACTCGCACTGAAAAAGATTCGAAATCCCTGCCCTACTTGACAAGACAGGAAATCACACAGTATTCACACCACTGGCCATATCCTGTCCTTATCAAATAGACAGCCACCACTTGTCGTAGTCAGCACGTCCTCTGCCATCTGCCATTTGCTTAACCCTTGACCTGTCAGCTGGCTACCACGTGCTTCACAGGCACCACGGACATGTAGATGACATGTAGAGGACGTGTAGAGGTGGATGCTGTCTGCCGAGACCAACGCGGAGCCTCCTCCAAGTTCTTCGCTGTTAGTCTCGGCGAGCCGAAACAATGAATGTGACTAAACCGGAAGCTTTGTACACACGAGCCTCGTTTTAGTAGTTAACTGGAAAAACGTCAGCAAGCATTCCAGTAATCCGTAATTTCTTAAAGTCCTTGCTCGTCGGTATCACTCAGAAACACTTTGTTATTGTGTAGCTTTGAACTCCACAGTATCATCCTTAACTACTGTTGACCGATATCAGTCTCAAACATTGACACTCTCAAACACTGTTACACATACCGTGTGACACCTGATGGGACGTGGCCAGGTGTGACAACTGTAGTCAGCAGACTTGTAGCGAGCTTCTGTCAGTTCATGTTTTATACCTCACCTCATCCTGCCAACCTTACAGGTGAGTTAGTCAGCACCGCCCACCTACTGATGTCAGGAGGTGACGTCTAGGTCAGTGGCGCCCACCTTAGATAGCATTGTATTTAATGTGACCTGACTACCTGACTACCTGACTGACCTGACTGTCCTGACTGACCTTACTACCTGACTAACTGACTGACTGACCTGACGACCTGACTGACCTGACGACCTGACTGTCATGACTGACCTAACTACCTGACTACCTGACTGACCTGACTGACCTGTGGGTTGTGATGTCATCAGTTCGGTCCGTTGACTGACGGCGTTGGCATCGCGCTGATGGTGCTGGGCTGTCTAGTCTTGGTCATCTCTCTCATCGGCATCTGTGCTGCCTGCTGCGGCTTCAAGGTTCTTCTTATACTGGTGAGAAAAATATTGTTATACTGGTGAGAAAAATATTGTTATACATGTGACAACAGTAATCATGACTCCTTACTGGTGACAAAAATATGTGTACACACGTTACAACATTAATCATGAGTCTTTAAACTGGTGATACAAATATTTTTATACCTGTGACAACAGTAATCATGACTCCGTATACAGGTGAGATAAACACACCGTGTACACTCGCTAAAACATTAACAGACTTCCTATAACCGCAAACATAATTCATTGTCCTAAGCCTGGTGATGACAGTAACTGTTATTATCTTGGTGATGAGAGGGTTAATTGCTTCTTATAGTAGAAAGAAAAAGAATGATGCAATGTAAACGATTTTTTTTTAACCGATGATCAGGACATTTACTGTCCCGCAGCCTTAATGTGCTTTGTTGAGAAGACTAAAGAAAACTTTAAAAGTTAAATAAAGCAACTATAAATAATATATAAATGTGTATTGTACAGTAATAAAGTGGAATTGCTACCGCCAGCGCAAACACACACACACACTGGGCTCAGTGTCAATAACGTGTGATGTGTGAAACGCACACTGTGAGTAAAGCTGTGATGCGTGAAATGAACAGAAGTGAATTGTGACATGCAATACGTTTCATGTTTTTCACTGACTTCAGTTCATGATCTGCGTCGGAGTCCTTGTCATCGCTCAGATCATCGTCGCCTCCGTCTTCCTTCCGAGGAACTCAAAGGTGAGACAGTCAGCAGACATAGAGACTTGTTGGTGTATTAATAATATAGAGACATAGACTTGTTAGTCTATCAACAACATAGAGGGTTGTTAGCATCATAGAGACTTGTTGGCGTATTAATAACATAGAGACATCATAGACTTGTTAGTCTATCAGCATCATAGAGACTTGTTGGCAACATAGAGGGCTGTTAGTCAGCATCGTGGAGGGTTGTTAGTCTATCAGCATCATGGTGGCTTGTTAGTTGTCAGCAGACATAGCAACGTGTCAACGGTCACTCAGAGGTTTTGTGCGGCCGTCAATAGTCGTACAGCGTTAGTTTGCTGTCGTCAGTGTTCACACGGAGGTTTGTGTGCTGTCGTCATGCTAAGCAAAGTTGTGCCCTCGTTAGTGTCCGTACACCGCGGTATAGCTCGTCAGTGTGTGTGTGTGTGTGTGTGTGTACGTGTGCGTGTACGTGTGTATGTGTATGAGTATGTGTATGTGTACGTGTGTGTGTGTACGTGCGTGTGTGTGTGTGTGTGTGTGTGTGTGTGTGTGTGTGGTGTGTGTGTGTGGTGTGTGTACGTGTGTGTATGTGTGTGTGTGTGCGTGTTGTGTGTGTGTACGTGTGTACGTGTGTGTTGTGTGTGTGCGTGTGTACGTCTGTACGTGTGTGTGTATGTGCAGGTGCATGACGCTGCCAAGGACAACCTGATAAACAAGCTCAGCACAGACTACGACCGTCAGCACATCAACTCCTTCACCATCTCCTCCGACGTCCTGTTCATGGCGGTAAGAGCAGCAGTCACAGGTGTCTAGTCCTGTGTCTAGTCTCTAGTCATGTCCTGTCCCAGGCCCTAGTTAGCGAGAAAAGGTCTGATGACCAGGGTGTCGACCATCACACGGAGAGGACGAGGACCGAGATATCAATGGCAGACGGGAGGGGATTAGGAAGGAAGAATGTGAGGGACAACGGGTGTGGGATGGGGTACAAAGCACAAAGCTGCTTATATACCTTCCACCTTCTAAAAAAATGGACTTGGTATTTAAACAAAATACTTATAGACATTTTAAAATAGTTGACTGGCTAGTGACAGAAAATAGTTACATACTTTCTAAGATAGTTGACTGGCTACTGAAAACAAATATTTGACAGACTTTGTAAAAGGATGAACTGGCTGTAGAAAAGAAATAGCTATACACCATCTTAAATTTATCACTGTGTATAGACGATAAATAATTTCAGTCCTTGTCTTCAAATCACGTGTTCGCGGTGTGTAGACACTAGACATCTTGACCACATCAAAAGTATAAACATCTTGACCACATGATGTGATCGTGATGTGTAGGACACCACAAGTATAAACATCTTGACCACATGATGTGTTGCAGGCACAGTGCTGTGGAGTGAACGGTCCTCTTGACTTTACCACACCAAGAACCTCACCTTTCAGGATCAGACCCACACTTACGTCACTCCTCTAGTGCCGCCATCTTGCTGCAAGCGACAGTACCTGGAGAGACTGGACTGGACGTGTTCAAAGAACTATGCCATGAGCTATGACCAGGTAGGTCTCAAGCGTGTGTTGTCTCTAGATGGTAGAAAGCTAAAGGTTCAACGTGCCCAGGTCACGGCTTGTGAACGACACAGCTCTCTAGTGTCCTCCTACTGTCATTTCATTCATTGGCAAATATTTTGGACGTGTGGACATTTACTGAACGATTGCATGTTGGCCATTTACTGAAAGATTATCTTTTGCCATCATTGCATAGGCTTTTGAAAGTGATTGAACTTTGCATTATTATCCATGGCATCAGCTGAGGTCACTAGTGAATGTCGGCTCCTGCACAAACATTGAGGACAGGCACCAAAACATCTTTATAGTCAGCATGGCTGTCGTTTTATTGTCAGGCTAGACTGCCAGTTAATAATGAGACTCACTACACTGGAGACACATTGCTTTCCATCTTATACTCTTCTCTTTCTTCTCCTCTCTCTCCATTCTCGATTTTCTCCTTTTTTCTTTCTTGTTCTCATTACCTCTCATCTGTGTGCGTGTATACATTGAGAGGACCAGTTAGCCCCTGTACCATCACCAACGAACCATCCACCTGATGCACGAAGAGGAATAGATAGACAGATAGTTAGCCATTGTCACCAACACAGTCATGATCTGCTGTCAAGAGTTCAGTTCTCGTCTCGCGAACGCTGTTATTTCTGTGCATGTGGCATCTGTAGACGAGGCTGACTGCTGATGTAAGTACAGTTAACTTTGTTGACACGTATTGTGCGCATGCGTGCAGGGTTGCTATGAGAAGCTGCAGGACCTGTTGGAGGAGTGGTACCCCTGGCTCATCCCCGCCATCGTCATCTCCATCCTCGTGCAGGTGACTGCGTCTTTGTCGTCTTCGTCCTCTCTCCTCTAACATCACCATCTCTGACCTGGCGCATTGTGAGACAACTTGACTGACAGCAAACTTCTCACCTTGACTGATGACCAGACGGTCGGTAGGCGGGACTGACAAGTACAGGTTACAGTCAGAAGTCGACAATTTGTAGCAGACTAGTGATTTGTGTGTGAAGGAAGCTAAGGGAGGCTATAAGATGTGAGTTTAGTGCCTTGACAGAGTGAGACTCAATGAATAGCTTCCCCTTAATTACCTGAATTTTATTTCTTTCGCCCTCCCTCAACCCACTCGCCAGCTCTCATCCCTTCTCTCTCAACCTCGAACCTGTTTGTTGAGCATCCCTCTGTCTGTTGTGCTCAAGCCGGGTGTTGGGTACCTTTCTCTACAAACACTTCTTGTAAGTCTCCAGCAGCAGCAGCAGCAGCAGCAACTCGTGTCACTATTCTCTAGAGACTAATGAGTTCCACTGTTGTCATCACCAATCGTCGTGTGATGTTCATTAATGACAAGCTCTTTATCACCTGTTGCAGGTTGGAGTTATCGGGGTGGCGGTGTTGGTGTATGTGGACAAAGGGAACGCAATCATCTAAGTGGAGGGTGGAGAAGTCTGTGATTGTTGTTACCAAGTTCCAGATAATCGTCGTCTCCACAAACGGTCGACAACGTGTGAATAAGACTTTGTTATGTTTGTTACATTTACTAACTTTACAATCAAACACAAAGACAGGTCAGCCACTGGGGGCCTGTCACACAGTAAATGGCTGAGAGTGACTCCTACAGAACAAAACACAAGGTGGTAAACACACGAGAGTAACAGACACTAACTGTGATACACACAGTGTCATACACACTGTAATACACACTGTAATTCTGTAGTAATATTACAGTGTAATACACACACAATGAGACATAACACAAGCGGGAACATATATATAGTAACCCACCCGTAATACCATAGCACAGTACACACAGTACACTAGTACACTAGTACAGTAGTACACTCAGCCTTATGTACAAACAGGGGAAAGAGCCACAGGTGCACTTGGCTCTTACAGACTCTAGGACTCGTCGTCAGGGTATCACGTGATTCCTGGCGGTGGAAAATGGGGGAACCGCTAACAGGACCCTCCCTCCCACTCGCCTAACACACACGCACACACACATGCAACCACACACACAGACACAAGCACGCACACGAACACACAACCACACACACTTCAGGCAGAATGACACACGTGTCGCATGTCACACTCCTACAGAGAGGAGGGAGACCAGTGGGGGGGAGTGCCCTCTGTTGGAGGCTGTAGGTGTTTGGCTGTAGACACTAAAGTGAAGGATGCTATGTGATCTCTCACTACCTACCCCCCTGTGTACAGTGCTACCTCGGCCCCCGACTGCTTCGTCTTTCAACATTTCGGTCCTCGACTAATATTTTCGAGAAAATTGTGTTTTGGTGCTCGACCTCTTGCTGCAAGTAGGAAAAGGAGCGAAAGTAGTAAAAGCAAAACTTTGAAATAATAGAAGAGATTGAGAAGTTATAATTGGTGTTGTTTAAGAAAAACATCAGAAAATAAACTGATTTCTTTCAGCCTGAACTCTACTGTATAGCACTACACAAAATACAAAGGAGCTCGGTACTGGAGGCTGCCGGAACCCTTAAATAAACTTTAGTTTTTTTGTCAAAAAGTTCTGGGCACTTACACTGGTCGGCACTCGACAAAGAAATGGGGGGAGGGCTGAGGTACCACTGTCTGTGAAAAGTGCACAGACAGACATATAGACACAAACATAGACACACACAGACATAGACACACACACAGACATGTAGACACACACAGACATAGACACACATAGACATAGATACACACATATAGATAGACATATAGACACACACAGAGACAGACACACACACAGACAGACATATAGACACACACAGAGACAGAAACATAGACACACACAGACATATAGACACGCACAGAGACAGACACACACACAGACAGACATAGACACACACAGAGACAGAAATATAGACACACACAGACATAGACACACACAGAGACAGACATATATAGACAGACATAGATACACACAGACAGACATAGACACATACATATAGATAGACATAGACACACACACCAAAGTTAATTAAGATTTGTTTTCTTACCTGATGTACCTCTAGAGATGTAGACATGCACTCACCCAAGTAGTTAGACGCAGACAACGAAGTTCCGGTGTACATCTCAAGTGTAGAAATGTCTTTCTGTGATATTTTCTTAAACTTTTTATTTTTCTCTCTTGATGATTGTCGAACAGAAGAACTACAGTATTTTATTGTATACACGTGAGAAATCTTATTGTTGTTTTTTGAAATAAATTATACATCAACTTCTTTTCGCTCTGTGTTTACATACCAACATACCATGATGACACATTATCTGTACTCGATGAAATTTTAACAAGAAATGCGATGAAGATGTAGTACAATGTATGTAGACAACAGCAGCTGCTGCCACAAGGTCCTGCGATGCTCACCTGTAGACGGATTTGCCTGCTTTAAAAGTCGCCATCCTGAAAATAATTATTCTCAGATTCACAAGCAATCACAGATGCTGGAGGTCAGCCCTCCACCTGTCCACTCATGCCATGTCCATGTCCACTCCATCCAACAGTTTTTCCATTATCTACTTGTAAAAAAAAATTGATGACCATCGTAACAAACTATTTACCACCCTACTGTTTTCACACCCCACATCCCTTATAAATTCCAGTCATTATTAACTTCAGCAAATGTACACCCTCAGGTGAAATAGGGACATTCGAAAAAAAGAGAAAACTTGTTTAGAAATATTAATTATCTTGTTACGATTATCGGGAGGCGCTGTACAGACACGTAGCACATATCAACTAAAATAATTACAAACAAAATTATCCTGGCAGAATCACAGACAGGTTTTAAACCTGGCCTGGTGTGCATGAGCGAACTTACCTTTCTGACTTCGCCTCAAGTTTGCCTCAGGTGAGTTCATGCTTGGCGAGCATCCATGTCGGTGTGTCGGAGCGGACTCACCTGCTTACTTACCTATCTACACTTGTCGTGCACGTCAACGTTAAGAAAAGGTCAATGCGGTGACCTCTCGTCCTTTTGCGGACGTGATGGCGATTCCCTTCCATCGTTGATTAATTAGAGACAAACAGCCAAACAAACAAACAATCAACAATCGTTTTCTTTGTGTTCGTTCACGACCGAAAACGATGTCGCAGAGATCGGCCCGAGTGTGAGGACCGAGGCAACATTCGACAAAACTGTGACAACGACAAAAATCGCACGGCCAAGGTAGAGAACTGTGCCATTGGACGTGCACAGTCACCATGGTAACACATTCCTCTCACATTCGCTCTGCTGTCAACCCTTGTGTTCAGCTCGCAAAGCTGCTAAACATGTCCAGCTCCAGGTCCACGTGTTTACAACTCGGAATAAACTAAGGGGAATTTGCCTGCCTGTAAACTCGTGGTTTATTCTGGAGTTAGTCGGTGTGTCAAGGGTCAAAGTTCACACAAGCATCATGGGAGCAGCGAGACAAGTGTCTGCCCACACTTGTTTGGGTGGAGGACATCCTCTCACAGCAACCTCTCACCTGTGAGGAGCATTTGTGACAGGCTTAATTACCTTTCGATGAGGGATAGCCAGTGTCACGTGGTACAACATACGCTAGCATGGTGGTGTCACGTGGTGTAACATTCGCTAGTGTAGTGACAGCAGTCATTGTAACGTCCTCTTTATTTCAGCGATGAAAGCAAATGCAATCTTGATGTGGGCAGTGGGCAGTCACGTGTGTGTAGAGGGAATCACGTGTCACGTGTTAGCAGTCCATGTTTTCTGTCAAGGAGAGCGACTGATTTGACAACTAACAGACTGCAGGTGGTTCCAGGTATTTTTAGGACAAAGATAAGTTTAATCCTGACACCGAGCAACCAGCGTACAGTCGACATACGCTCACAACTGACCGCGCGTGCGTTACTCGTGCAGGCCGTGACGTGACACCACACATGGAGCAGCTCTGTCTGCAGGACACTGGCAGCAGTGACGGTGCGCGTGACCTGCAGGTGTCTCGCAGGTGTGGTAGACCGGGTGGCCTGGTCAAGACCATGTGTACAGCAGGATTCCGGCGTCACCTGCTTGTCGTCATCAACACAATGTTGTGCGTGAGTACGTCACATCCTTCACTGATACGTTCACGTTACGTCATCAACATAATGCTATTTGTATGTCACATCCTTCACTGATATACTCTCTGTCACGTTACGTCATCAACACAATGCTATTTGTACGTCAAATCCTTCATTGATATACTATAGACCAGACCTGGGCAAAGGCCGGCCCGCCTACTGTCTCTGACCGGCACTCCCGCTGGCGAAGAGATAGTATATATATATATACTATATATACATATATACAGTATTGGGTAAAACTGAGTTAACTATATTAGTCCGGCCCTCTAAAACCATCCCAGTTTCTCATGCGGCCCCTTGGGAAAATTAATTGCCCACCCCTGGTATAGACCATAGTCTCTCTCTCTCTCACACACACACACACACGAACGCACCTACTACCCAGACCACTCACGCGATCATTCGTATCTCACCTGTTACGTGGAGCAGGGGACAGAAGGATCAGGGAGGTAAAGATGTTGGGGTTAGGACTACTTCCCGGAGAAAACCCTTGAGCTGAGTGAAAAATGGGTAATAAAGAGATTACAGGCACGTCAGCGGGTATACAGCTACCTGGAAGTCCCTGAGAGCGATATCGAGGGCTTAAAGACTAATCTGAATGGTTTGCGTTTTTTTCCAAATATCAGTAGATGTAGGCGATATAAACCTCACCTGTAAAGTTCAGCCTCCAAACCCCATCAGTTAATTAATTATCCGCTACGATTCGTACCTGCGACCAAGGAGCGCTGATAACAGTGTACTACGTCACACTAACGCCACACTAGTGCACCATTCACAACACCAATCAGTGTACTACGTCACAAATATACACCATTCACATTGCCAGCAGTCAACACCAATCAGTGTACTACGTCACACTAGTATACCATTCACAACACCAATCAGTGTACTACGTCACACTAGTGCACCATTCACAACACTGCCAGCAGTCAACACCAATCAGAGACAGTGAGAGACAGTTCATTATCCGGACGCTGACAGTCGGCATGTCACGTGGTTGTGACAAACTGTTGCTGTAGCCGAGACTTGCAGACTGTCAGCGTGTCAGTCCAGAGTCCAGACTGTCGCTCTGTTGGGTGTTGACAGCTGGCAGCGTTGTGAATGCTGTACCAACGTGACGTAGTTCACTGTCGGTGTGACGTAGCACAGTTAGCGGAACTCGTTGATCGCAGGTGTGAATCGCGTACGTAGCTAGCGGATAATTAACCTGCAGGTTAGCTATACATCGCTTATAACTACCGACAGCTGACAAAGCCGCAAACATGGAGGCTGGTCTGTAAGCACGTAGCTGGAGCCTAACAATGAAGCAGGTGAGGGAAGGTAAACACTCCAACTGTCACGTTCTGTGATCAGGTGCTAGTCACATCACACTCACAGTCACACTGCCAGTCACACACTCACAGTCACACACGCTCAACGAACGTCCCATGCAAGAAACGATGTCAGTCAGTCATCCTCAGCAAAGAAAGACAGACACGTATGACAGCACAGAACAAATAGGTAAGCACAGCCAGAAGAAGAAAAGAGAGAAAAAAAAGAACGAAAGCATTGAACCAGCAACCACGTTATTCACATTTTGAGTCCATTTTCTGTGAATGTCCACTTGCAGAACTGGTATTTTGTGTTTCATTGCAGCTGCTTGCAGTCGCCCTCGTGGCGTGTGGGCTTGTCCTCCGGTATTTTCTGGACGAGGTCATGAAGTCTAACGTCTTCAAGACACATCGACAAGACACCTGTAGAAATATTGCACCCATTGACCTGGCGCCCACAAGCATGGAGGTGAGAGCAGAGGGAATGTGTGTCACTGATAGCTATACACCTGTTTAGAATGTGTCACTAGCAGCTCCACAGCTGTTGGGAGTGTGTGTCACGGACAGCTCCACAGCTGTTGGGAGTGTGCGTCACTAGCAGCTCCACAGCTGTTTGGAGTGTGTCACGGACAGCTCCACAGCTGTTCGTCACTGACAGCACTATAGCTGTGGCTGGAATTTGTTTCACTGACAGCTGTACAGCTGTGTTTGAACTAGATCGAAAACACCAACAAAACTCTGAACTGAAGAAACAAATAAAATATTAGAAAAAATAATCAATAAACCAAATAATAATCTGATTAACGATACATTATAAACACTTCACCTCCCACTGTTCACGCTAGAAGTCTGTGACTACAGTTCCCTCTGTAGCAAGTTTGCTGTTGAAGTGGCCGCCGTCAGGTGAGGAGCTGCAACCAACAAACCCGACACACACGTTGCCCAGTTACCGCCCTCTACAGGCGATGACCAGCTGACGACGAACACAGACAAAGGGAGATAAAACACGACAGATGATCACATTGCTGTCTAACAATATTTTAAATTACTCATGTAATATTCTCCTACTGCTCATTCAATTGATACGAACAATCACAACAATCAACAGGCTTCACGTGAATAGCTGACACTTTTTACTCAGAAGAAGTAGATGTTTGCCGCAGCTACTCACACAACTACTCACACAGCTACTCACACAGCGACTCACACAGCTACTCACACAACTACTCACACAACTACTCACACACTACTCCACAGCTACTCACACAACTACTCACACAACTACTCACACAGCTACTCACACAACATACTCACACAACTACTCACACAGCTACTCATACTACTACTCACACAGTCGCTCACCCACGGACCACGCACACGATTGGTGTTCAGGAGATTTGTTAGTTGCGTCTCTGTGTTAATGAACATCGGCTATTATCTATTATCTAACGACGACTATCTTTATTAACTGCAGTGTATGCTTCGTCAGAAAGTAGACATGTATGATCTAATGACCACTGACCGTTGTGACGTCATCAGTTCGGCCCGCTGACTGGCGGTGTGGGTGGTGCACTGGTGGCGCTGGGCTGCTTCCTCCTCGTCATCGCCACCCTGGGGGTCTGCGCGGGGTACAGCGACTTCAAGGTTTTCCTCCTGCTGGTGAGAATAGTGACAATAATATTTAGTATGGTGTTTAAGTACTGAGTACTTGTGATAATGGTGAGAACACAACAGTACTGAGTGCTTGTGATACTGGTGACAACATGTGATACTCTGGTGTACTGAACATTAGTACTTGTGATACTGTAGTACTTGTGATACACATTAGTACTTAGTGATACTTGTGAGATTGTGAGTACCCTTGTCTGTGAGAACTAGACAACTTAGTACTTTGTCTGTCTTGTGATTTCGCTTGTGATGTGACAAAAGTACTGCTGTGTTGATACTGTGACAAATACTGATCGCTTGTGAAAAGTAATACTGGTTGAAACTTAGGGGAAAACTTCATGACATGCATGTTGTCCTTTATATGATACTGGTACACAGACTGGTGATCTGTGACAGTAGTGATTATGAGTACTTGTGTTGTACAACGTGAGCTAGTACTTGTGATTAGTAAACATACGTCACATTGCGTATACAGACCATGTGACCATTAGTACTTGTGATACTCTGACTTGTGATACATGTCTGTGACACAGTATGATGTACTTCATCGGCGTCCTCGTCGTCGCTCAGGTTATCGTCGCCTCTGTCTTCCTGCCGCGGAACTCACCGGTGAGTCTGTCAGCATTCACACACTTGTGAGTCTGTCATCATTCACACACCATTCTTGTGTCATCATTCACACCTTGTGAGCTTGTCATCGAGTTGTTTGTTGTTGTCTGGGCTCTCGTTAACAGTTGATCGATTCCTGATCCGCTCTAATCAATGTCAATGTCCGACAGATTTATGCTTTCATCAATGATCATCAACAGCTTTTGTGCTCCCGTTAATAGTTGTACACAATTGCTGTACTTTCATTAGTCTTTATGTACAAATGTTGAGCTCGTGCATCCATTCATACACAGTCGGTGTGTCGTCATCAGTGTTTGTACCTGTCCTCGGCAATACACTGTCTCATACTTGTCAGCAGATACACGACAAAGCCAAGGAGGTTCTCAAGAAGAAGATGAACACTGACTATGACCTTCAACAAAACAACACATTCCTGTTGTCCTCCAGCATCCTCTTCATGGCGGTAAGAGCAGCAGACGCAGGTCATCGCTGTTAAAAGTGTTTTAGCAACTCCAGGTGACAAGAGATAACCTCATTAAACTTTCTCGTCCACCTCATGGAGATGACTTGCAAGAAAGTTTCTAAGTTGCCTTCTTTAAAAACACTTTCAAGTTGTAGAAATTCAGCGAGCGCCTGGTGGACTCAAAGGATGGGAATCTTGTATTTACTCGAAGATTTCATGCCTCGTGAAGTTAGAAACTAGTTGAGATGTACAGACTGACAGGGTGTCGGGTATCGCACACAGGGCAGGGTGGACTCACAACGTCTCACCATTTTATTCACATCACGTGTTCACCTCAGTCTGACAGTCGCACAACAATCGTCACACTGACATACAGAGGGGCCTGCACGTGATGCTGTAGGTACCATGTACGTGATGTTTGAGGCAGTGTGTACGTGATGTTGTGCACACAGTTTACGTGATGCTGTAGGCACAGTTTACGTCATGCTGTAGGCACAGTTTACGTCATGCTGCAGGCACAGTTTACGTGATGTTGTAGGCACATTTTACGTCATATTGTAGGCACAGTTTACGTCATGTTATAGACACAGTTAACGTCATGCTGCAGGCACAGTTTACGTGATGTTGTAGGCACATTTTACGTCATATTGTACGCACAGTTTACGTCATGTTATAGACACAGTTAACGTCATGCTGTAGGCACAGTTTACGTCATGTTGTAGGCACAGTTTACGTCATGCTGTAGGCACAGTTTACGTCATGTTGTAGGCTCAGTGCTGTGGCGTCAACAGCAGTCACGACTTCAACGACCCCAACAAGCTCAACTTTTCGCGCAACATGAACATCACTCCCCAGGTCCCGCCATTCTGCTGTAAGAGGGAGTACCTCAAGATGTCGGACTGGACTTGTACTTCCAGCGACAACAAGCATTACACCCAGGTGAGTCACATGATGGGGCTACTAGCGGCTAGTCTTAAGTGGGTGTCTATAGTCTATAGTCTATAGTCGTATAAACTATCCTCACACATAGTCTATAGTCTATAGTCTATAGCTAGTCGTATAAACTGTCCCCACACACAGTCTTGAGTGGGTGTCTATAGTCTGTAGCTAGTCGTATATCCTCACACATATCGTATGTCCTCACACATAGTCTATAGTCTATAGTCTGTAGCTAGTCGTATAAACTGTCCTCACACATAGTCCCAACAAAAACTTTCTCTGAGACATGTCGAACGGTGCGAAAAAAAAGTCGCTAAGCCTTCCAACCTTCTGTACTCCATTTTCTCTTCCTTCTAATCCTCTCTCATCCCGTTTATGCTATTCTACCTCCCCCTCTCTCTGTCTGTTCCCTGTATCTGATTTCCCCTTTCTTTTTCTCTCTCGCTCATTCTCTCGTTCATCCTTTCCTCCTCCCCCTTCTCTATATTTTTTTCATCATTTTTCTCTCCCCTCTCATCTCTTTGTCCAATCATTTCTCTCCGTCTTTCTCCTTTTCTGTTTACCCCACTGTTCTCTTCATTCCTGTGTAGTGCGCAAGCACCTACTGCTATACAGACAAGACGTTTAACTGTGGGTGGGTTGGTTGACAGGGTGGACAGGGTGTATGGACAAGTACAGTTCACTTAGGGTCAGTGCTGACACGTATTGTGCGCATGCGTGCAGGGTTGCTATGAGAAGCTGCAGGACCTGTTGGAGGAGTGGTACCCCTGGCTCATCCCCGCCATCGTCATCTCCCTCCTCGTACAGGTGACCACGACATTGTCGCCTTCGTCCTCTGACTAAAATCTAGCATCGTATTCTGACAGTCAGACATGTCACCTGACAGTCACGTGACTTACCTGTCATCATAACTCATGACCTTTGTTACTGTTTACTAGACGGTAAGAAAGAGCGATTGCTGTGGACACAAGCATCATGAAGGAAATGAAGGGAGGCTACCAAATGCGAGCTAACTCCTTCCTTCCCTACAATAAAATGGAGGAGTAGTGTCCCTTCAATAAATCTTTCCTTCACTCCTTCTCTCTGCCTCTCTTGTAGTCTGCTTGTTGTCAGCATCTGTCCGCTGTGCTGGAGATGATTCTGTTGAGGTTTTACGGACTGTGTAGCCAATGGTTGTTTACTGTTGTCTTCACACTCTGTTGATGTTTACATAATGACATGCGCTGTGTTTGTGCAGGTAGGAGCTGTCGGTCTGACCCTCCTGGTGTACCACGATAAGGCCACGTGATCATGTCAGCTGAAGATGGAGGAATATGTGATGCTGTTACCAAGCTCCAGATGACATGTGAAAAGACTTTTGCTTCGTTTGCTATAAGTTCTACACTTGTCATTATTTCCCTTTCCACAAATGTTCTCAGCAGTTCATGTAGGTGTGAAAAGGTTTAAATATTTTCGATCTGAAATTGTTTTTAAATCCTTGCTAAAACCAAATCCTTTTTAAAGTTTCCCTTGTGTCCCTGCTTGCTTTTCCTGGACATTTGTTGTACAGTGTATGTGTATGTGTGTGTGTATATGTGTATGTGTGTATGTGTGTGTGTGTGTGTGTGTGTCTATGTCTATCTCTATGTGTATGTTTGTGTCTATATGTCTATGTGTATGTGTATGTGTATATGTGTATGTGTGTGTGTGTGTGTGTGTGTGTGTGTGTGTGTATGTGTATGTGTATGTGTGTGTATGTGTATATGTGTGTGTATGTGTATGTGTGTATATGTGTATGTGTGTGTGTGTGTATGTGTATATGTATGTGTGTATGTGTATGTGTATGTGTATGTGTATGTGTATATGTATGTGTGTATGTGTATGTGTATGTGTATGTGTATGTGTTTGTGTATGTCTGTGTTTGTGTCTGTGTATGTGTATGTGTATGTGTGTATATGTGTGTGTGTGTATGTGTATGTGTGTGTGTATGTGTATATGTGTGTGTGTGTGTCTGTGTATGTGTATGTGTATGTGTATGTGTATGTGTATGTGCAGGCCCGTTCTTACCCCCCGCGGGGCCCGAGGCATAGGGTATGTGCGGGGCCCTTGACACCACGATCGCCACGGTTGTTATTTAATGAAATGTGCGGGGGCCCTAGGCAGATGCCTCGTCTGCCTGCCCCTAAGCACGGCCCTGTGTATGTCTGTGTGTGTGTGTGTGTGTGTGTATGTGTATGTGTGTATGTGTATGTGTATGTGTATGTGTATGTGTGTATGTGTGTATGTGTATGTGTA
Organism: Pomacea canaliculata; assembly: GCF_003073045.1. Taxonomy (NCBI): domain Eukaryota; kingdom Metazoa; phylum Mollusca; class Gastropoda; order Architaenioglossa; family Ampullariidae; genus Pomacea; species Pomacea canaliculata. The sequence continues at coordinate 19,537,633 of NC_037596.1, read as the reverse complement.
TGTCTATGTCTATGTCTATGTCTATGTCTATGTGTATGTCTATATGTCTATGTGTATGTATGTGTATGTGTCTGTGTCTGTGTATGTGTATATGTGTGTGTGTATGTGGATGTGTATGTGTATGTCTATGTCTATGTGTATGTGTGTGTACAGTGTCATCATGAGAGAAAGAAAGATGCCTTCCCTAGTCACCCTCCATAAATAAAGATCGTCTCACTTCCTACAACAGCCTCCTGTGGTTGTGTCAGCAAACAATCTTCTGTCTGTAAAATCCTTGTTTCTTCTGTTACCTTGTGAATACATATTTGTCATTTGTCAAACGCATGCATCGCTCCCCATGCGAATCATCGAAACTCATCTAAAATAGAAAGTTTGTTTAGAAATGAAAATCACCTTCTTTCTTTCTTCGCTCATTTTGGAAACTACATTATTCAGTTGTTGTCTCGCCACTTGTCGATCTCCTGCATTCCTCATATTTTATTTCAAATTATTAATTTTATTTATATAAGTATGATTTTTATTCACAGCAGTCACATCGTTTTCTGTATACGAAGTTGTGAAAATAAAGTAAGTAACCTGTGTGTAGTAGAAGCTCAATCTGAATGTACACGTGTACTCTTGTAACAAAGTATGGATGTCAGTTGTACACAGTTGTACAGACAGTTTAGGATAATCAAACTTTGTCAGTCCAAGACACTTTTTTTGCTCTGTTATTACACACATACAAACCTAATACAGTATAAGCAAACACACACACAAACATAACTTGCAGACATACATACTCAAACACGCGCACACTTACGGCGGTTGGAGTCCCCCGACAAACATATTGTCAGGTCTATTGATGTAGTCGCCGCTGGTCTACTGATGTAGTCACCGCTGCTCTACTGATGTAGTCACCGCTAGTCTACTGATGTAGTCACCGCTAGTCTACTGATGTAGTCGCCGCTGGTCTACTGATGTAGTCACCGCTGGTCTACTGATGTAGTCACCGCTAGTCTACTGATGTAGTCACTGCTAGTCTTCTGATGTAGTCGCCGCTGGTCTACTGATGTAGTCACCGCTGCTCTACTGATGTAGTCACCGATGGTCTACTGATGTAGTCATTACTGATGTAGTCACCGCTGGTCTACTGATGTAGTCATTACTGATGTAGTCACCGCTGGTCTACTGATGTAGTCACCGCTAGTCTTCTGATGTAGTCACTGCTAGTCTACTGATGTAGTCACCGCTGCTCTACTGATGTAGTCACTGCTAGTCTACTGATGTAGTCACCGCTGGTCTACTGATGTAGTCACCGCTGCTCTACTGATGTAGTCACTGCTAGTCTACTGATGTAGTCACCGCTAGTCTACTGATGTAGTCACCGCTAGTCTACTGATGTAGTCACTGCTAGTCTTCTGATGTAGTCACTGCTAGTCTACTGATGTAGTCACCGCTTGTCTACTGATGTAGTCACTGCTAGTCTACTGATGTAGTCACCGCTGCTCTACTGATGTAGTCACTGCTAGTCTACTGATGTAGTCACCGCTAGTCTACTGATGTAGTCAACCGCTAGTCTACTGATGTAGTCACTGCTAGTCTACTGATGTAGTCACCGCTGCTCTACTGATGTAGTCACCGCTGCTCTACTGATGTAGTCACTGCTAGTCTACTGATGTAGTCACCGCTTGTCTACTGATGTAGTCACCGCTAGTCTACTGATGTAGTCACCGCTAGTCTACTGATGTAGTCACCGCTAGTCTACTGATGTAGTCACCGCTGGTCTACTGATGTAGTCACCGCTGGTCTACTGATGTAGTCACTGCTAATCTACTGATGTAGTCACCGCTGATCTACTGATCCAATATTGTATGAGTAGTCTAAGTACTAGTAGTGTAGTATTCCATCATCCAGGGAACATTTGTGACCGGGTGCCGGTATGTAACAGAGTGTCGTTGGTGACTGTGGTTGTCATTGGTGACTGTGGTTGTCGTTGGCGACTGTCGCTGAGTGTTGTTGACTGTCATTGTCATTGGTAGCTGTGATTGTCGCTGGTGACTGGTTGAGTGTCTATGTTAATATTACTTTCCATCGACTACTGTCTGAGAGCTCTAGAGACTCTCTCACACAAAGTGGGTCTCTATCTACATTTGTCTCTACCCCGAGTACCGCCGTGTGTCCGCCATTTTTCTTGTTTGTCTAGTTTCCACTCGGCTAGACATTCTAGGTTTGTTGTTTGTGTTCCCCCTCCACACACACACACGTCATCACCATGCACGCCCTCTTAGTTCAAACCTTCAGCACCAAAGCGTCGGGTGGTGTAGACGCTGGCCATTGGTGGTGTGTGGTCCAGCCCCCGCCAGCCGAGCCCCTGACACTGGCGGTACCTGCTTAGTCACGTGGTCAGTAGGGGGTACCTGTTCAGTCACGTGGTCAGTAGGCGGTACCTGCTTAGTCAGGTGGTCAGTAGGCGGTACCTGATCAGTCACGTGGTCAGTAGGCGGTATCTGCTCAGTCACGTGGTCAGTAGGCGGTATCTGCTCAGTCACGTGGTCAGTAGGCGGTACCTGTTCAGTCACGTGGTCAGTAGGTGGTGCCAGAGGGGTGAGTGTGTGTGTGTAGGGAGAGGACCGACTCACCCATCACAAAGCCGTGTGGACCGCTGGGACGTTTTATTTTCCGCATCATCGGATCTTCAATGGCTGTGACCGGCGAGTGCGAGGCTGTGTGTTTGTATGCCAGCAAATCATATTGTGTTTTTAATAATGGCTTATCTTTAAAAAAATTGATCGTCTGCTAATTCCAAAGACTTTCTTTTGTCTCTGATTCCACACCACTCATTTTCCCTCACTGTCTGAGCGGTAGTCAAGTTCCGGCCCGCCATCGTGCCGCCAGGGGGCCTCCTGCACCGAGGACACGTCACCTACAGACATTGACTCTTTAGTCATTCAAAGGCCATTCCCCTTAAAAGAGGGAGGAAACAAGGATAATGCAGTATTGGACTCAGAACTACAGAGACATGAAGGCTAGAGCTGCACTCAGTGCCTTTAAAACATTTGCTTGGGTTCGTCGTCTTCTGTAGAGTAAGTGAAAGCACAGACAAGATACAATGACAAGTTATGTACAAGGTTTTCATTTGTTGAAGCCCGTGACGAACTGATTTTAAAACTTTTTGGATGAATGTACCATTCTCTGTGTATGAATCTTGCTCTGAGATGCTACAGGCTTCAGGTCAAAGAACAAAGTGAACTGAAGTTGACAAGATGGACGCAGCAGGTCACGTGGAGTGTCTGCAATGTCCAAACTAATGAACTGCAATGGTTTAACAGTGCCTAAGATCCCATATGTAGAATCACGAACTTGTAGTACTGGACTGCTTGCAGACGATTTTGTTCAGTTAATTACTAGAACGAGGCTAGTGTATACACTGCTTCCGGTTTAGTCGCATTTATGGTTTAAGCTCGCCGAGACTGACAGCCGAGAACTTGGCAAGAGGCTAAGCGTTGTCTCGGCAGACAGACAGCAGTCCACCTACACACGTCCGTGGTAGAATAAAAATAAAGAGAGGTGAACCGTGGTCACTGGTCCATGCCGGTCACAGTTTTGTCTCTCTGCCGGATATTGTGAACATTCTAGTTATTTTTTCTTATTTACATTGAAGAAATAAATTTGTTTTCGTTTTGGTCGTCACTCACTCTCGTAGTTCGATTGCCCTCGCTTGATACCGGCCATTCAGTGGCTGTGACTGTGTCCCACGATCCGGGTACGTGACAATATGGACACAGGGCTGTACGGTGGGTCACAATGACTGTGAACTCGACCACGAGACGCAGTCTACACAGGTAGAGGTGTGGGAAGAACACAACAGTCACTGAGAAAATGTTAAGTATACAGCGCATGCGCAGTACGTGCTCGTTAACGGTTTAACCGAGAGCCAAGAGCGTCAAGACAGGAAGGAAGGTAAGAAAAGATGGATGTTGTTAACCCTGACCCTTCACAACGGTAAACGATAAGAACAGCTCGAGAACAATTAATGTTACCTGCTGTCCACGTGTTAAACGCCTAAAGACACGAAAGACAAATTGTGGATGCATGTCAGGATTTTCAGGTGCTTCATCAGTTAAATCCCGTTACTATATATCACAGGAATAAAAACCAGTCCAAATAAAATCCCTCAAACAAGAAAGCAAACCAACAAACTGCAACTTTCAGCTGCAACTTTGCGAGGGTGGGAGTCAGTAGCGCCACGTGCATGTACACCGTGGGACTCTGATTGCAAAGACCAGATGGCGGAGACAATATTATCAGTATGAAATTATTGCTGTTACAAGATAAACTGTAATCAATATCGTAAAACTCTTTCACAATAATGATTTTTTAATTTCAAAATGTTTTATTGCAAAATCAAAAAAAAGTTCAGAGCGATATTTTTCTTAAATCCTTAAAAAAAAGATCAAGCAATAAATAACATAATATTTATTACAATATTTACAAAAGTCGTCTCCCCTACCATACACGCACACAAGAAAGTGAACATTTCCCGTATATCATGTAAATATAGTGAAATGCATGGAATACATTGCGCAAACAGCAACAAACCACCTCATTATTGTCACTTCAACTGTTTATTTCCAATGTCCTGACGGTTATTACAGTTGTCTGATGGTTGTGCTGATCATGGTACATACCCTGTACACACGTACGTTAACGTACATCTGGGACTCACATGACTGAAAACAACGATTATTATTTAACACCACCAACCCACCCACCCTACCCCCTCATCCAGTCGCCCTCATCCGTGAAGAAGGTGTTGACAGTAACAACAGCCGACAACCATTGTCTCCATCCACACGGACACAAAGGTGGAAGAGCCAGACACAGGCAGACGATGTCAGACTCTTTCAGGCGTCAGGCAGACTCAAGCAAGGCTTCCATTGTTTATTGTTGTTGATGTTCACGGCTGTCCACATGAATTACTTGCACAGAGCAAGCGACTGAGAAATAATTGTCAGGCCTCAGCTTCTCTTGGATTCCAATCTCGCTTTGTCCATGTCTTTGGATCTGAGCTGCTGGAGCTCATAGAGGTGTTCACACACACATGACGTCAGCTCAAGTAGCTCATAGAGGTGTTCACACACGCATGACGTCAGCTCAAGTAGCTCATAGAGGTGTTCACACACACATGACGTCGCTCAAGGGTAGCTCATAGAGGTGTTCCACACACATGACGTCAGCCAAGTAGCTCATAGAAGTGTTCACACACACATGACGTCAGCTCAAGTAGCTCATAGAGGTGTTCACACACACATGACGTCAGCTCAAGTAGCTCATAGAGGTGTTCACACACACATGACGTCAGCTCAAGTAGCTCATAGAGGTGTTCACACACAAGCATGACGTCAGCTCAAGTAGCTCATAGAGGTGTTCACACACACATGACGTCAGCTCAAGTAGCTCATAGAGGTGTTCACACACACATGACGTCAGCTCAAGTAGCTCATAGAGGTGTTCACACACACATGACGTCAGCTCAAGTAGCTCATAGAGGTGTTCACACACGCATGACGTCAGCTCAAGTAGCTCATAGAGGTGTTCACACACGCATGACGTCAGCTCAAGTAGCTCATAGAGGTGTTCACACACGCATGACGTCAGCTCAAGTAGCTCATAGAGGTGTTCACACACACATGACGTCAGCTCAAGTAGCTCATAGAGGTGTTCACACACACATGACGTCAGCTCAAGTAGCTCATAGAGGTGTTCACACACTCATGACGTCAGCTCAAGTAGCTCATAGAAGTGTTCACACACACATGACGTCAGCTCAAGTAGCTCATAGAGGTGTTCACACACACACATACATGACGTCAGCTCAAGTAGCTCACAGAGGTGTTCACACCTAAACATTATATAAGCTTAGTCACGCTAACACCCCCCTCACAATCCCCCAGTTTGCGCACGGCACTCAAACAACTGCTGATGGCGTTGCCATAGGAGACCGCTGTAGACCTCCCCATTGTATGTGTGTGTGTGTGGGGGGGTGGTTAAGAGAGAACAAAACAAACAAACAAAAAAAAGGACGAAAACATAATCGCATGCTAAAAATGAAGGTACAATACACACACTTGTCATCAATAATGGGACAGAACAAATGTGTGACAAAACATACACGTCTGCAATGATGGGTCCAAACAGACATAATTTCTCACTAATGAGACACAACAGACATACATGTGATGGTCATATAATGGCAAAACACGGAAATACACCTTTACAATGACGAGACAACGTTCACACACACACACACAGGGACGCACGCAGGCACACATCCGACCCACAAACACAAACTACAGTTGTATAGTTGTGTAGTTGCATAGTTGTATAGTTGTGTAGTTGTATAGTTGTGTAGTTGCACAGTTGTATAGTTGTGTAGTTGCATAGTTGTATAGTTGTGTAGTTGTGTAGTTGTATAGTTGTATAGTTGTGTAGTTGTATAGTTGCGTAGTTGTATAGTTGAGTAGTTGCGTAGTTGTATAGTTGCGTAGCTGTATAGTTGCGTAGTTGTATAGTTGAGTAGTTGTATAGTTGAGTAGTTGTATAGTTGTGTATTTGTATAGTTGTGTACTTGTGTAGTTGTATAGTTGTGTAGTTGTATAGTTGAGTAGTTGTGTAGTTGTATAGTTGAGTAGTTGTCTAGTTGTGTAGTTGTATAGTTGAGTAGTTGTATAGTTGAGTAGTTGCGTAGTTGCATAGTTGAGTAGTTGTATAGTTGCGTAGTTGTATAGTTGAGTAGTTGCGTAGTTGCATAGTTGAGTAATTGTATAGTTGCGTAGTTGTATAGTTGTATATTTGTGTACTTGTGTAGTTGTATAGTTGAGTAGTTGTATAGTTCAGTAGTTGTGTAGTTGTATAGTTGAGTAGTTGCATAGTTGCGTAGTTGTGTAGTTGCGTAGTTGCATAGTTGTATAGTTGTGTAGTTGTATAGTTGTATAGTTGTGTAGTTGTATAGTTGTATAGTTGCGTAGTTGTATAGTTGTCTAGTTGTGTAGTTGTATAGTTAAGTAGTTGTATAGTTGTGTAGTTGTGTAGTTGTATAGTTGTATAGTTGTATAGTTGTGTAGTTGTGTAGTTTATAGTTGTATAGTTTATAGTTTATAGTTGTGTAGTTGTATAGTTGTGTAATTGTACAGTTGCATAGTTGTATAGTTGTGTAGTTGTATAGTTGTGTAGTTGCATAGTTGTATAGTTGTGTAGTTGTATAGTTGTGTAGTTGCATAGTTGTATAGTTGTGTAGTTGTATAGTTGTGTAGTTGTATAGTTGTATAGTTGTGTAGTTGTGTAGTTGTGTAGTTGTAGAGAGAGGACGAGTTTCTCACTCTCGCCTACAACTGCTATTTTCCAGTTATCACCATCATCGTGCCGCAGTTGCAATGAAAACTTATCTTTTGCCAATCAACCTCATAAAGCTCAAACTTATTTCTATTTTTCAAAGTTAATGCTTTCCTAATGTTGTGATCGCAGCGTGTGTTACCTCCCTTGACTGAGGAATCACAAAGGGCGGGGGTCACGTACCCCTCCCTCCCCATGTCTCACCAAGTCTTGCATGAAGTCGATCTCCATTCGTCCCCGAACCTTGTCAGCACTTGCAATGTCCGCTTCTTGTCCTCACCTCATCCTACTCCAGTGGTTCTCAAAGTATTTCTACCGCGGACCACTTTACTTCAGTAAAAATATGGCGGACCACCAAGGCCTAAAAATAACTCTGTACTATGAATTTCAAATTTAAATTGCCGCATTAGTTTCATTACAATTCAAAACTAAATGTACTCTGTGACAGTAGTATAGTAATAAGTTGACATAAAACTACATACCTATTAGTAATTAAAATGTTAATGAGAGGAATGCACCACTTTAAACATCACTTTGCTGACAAGTGACGACTGTCAGCCGCGGACCTCACTTTGAGAACCATTGTCCTAGAGTGACCTCTCCAGTAGCGACATCTGCCGGCTGTTTAGCTAGAGACCATCCAGGTCATCCACACATAATCCTGTCGGTCACTGACCCCGATAACAAGCAACGCAAACGTCAGTCGGTCCTCACCCGGGACAGCATTCGGGGTACATGGGCTGGAGTGGACAGGACGCACAGCGGACCCCTGTGTTTGTGTGTGTGTGTGTGTGTGTTTGTGTGTGTGTGTGTGTGTGTGTGTGTGTGTGTGTGTGTGTGTGTGTGTGTGTTTGTATGTTTATGTGTTTGTGTGTGTGTGTGTTTGTGTTTGTGTGTTGTGTTTGTGTTGTGTGTGTGTGTGTGTGTTTGTGTTTGTGTGTGTGTGTGTGTGTGTGTGTGTGTGTGTGTGTGTGTGTGTGTGTGTGCTTTGTATGTTTATGTGTTTGTGTGTGTGTTTGTGTTGTGTGTGTTTGTGTGTGTTTGTGTTTTGTGTGTGTGTGTGTGTGTTGTGTGTTTGTGTGTGTGTTGTGTGTGTTGTGTGTGTGTTTGTGTGTGTGTTGTGTGTGTGTGTGTGTGGTGTGTGTGTGTGTGTGTGTGTGTGTGTGTGGTGTGTTGTGGTGTGTGTGTTTGTATGTTTGTGTGTGTGTGTGTGTGTGTGTGTGTGTGTGTGTGTGTGTGTGTGTGTGTGTGTGTGTGTGTGTGTGTGTCGGCACCACATACCTTGAACTACCCACAGTTAGCAGTGTGACGTATGTTACATAACACAGTGTGCACTGTCATGTAACTACCAGCCCAGCTGTCATCGCTGGAGATAACTGCTGACAACTGTCATGCACATGATGATGCAACAATGACTACAAGCTACCAACAGGAGACTGTCCTACAGTCCTACACACACTACTGACAGCCTGTAGCTTACACTTACTTCACTGACAATAACAGAAAACCCAACACTGACAACAACATCAACAACAACTACTACATCTCTAGTGCTACTACACTCACAACACTGGCTCATCCACTCATACAGGCTGGTCTACACAATACTTGTTTGTTGTCTACAATACTTGTTTGCTGTCCACCATACTTGTTTGTTGTCTACAATACTTGTTTATTGTCTACAACACTCTTGTGTATTACATTTCATATTGCTAACTGTTTCTAGTGTTGACTGTCTACTGTGGTGTAGCTCCAGCTGATGTCTCAGATTGTAACTACACACTTGACTTCACATGAAAACTCAGCTCGGAACTAATGCTACCCAGCCTACTGCCCTACCCGATCCACCCGATCTACCCGACAAATCCAGCCGACGAGAGCATTGTAGTACATGCTAGATCGGTGGATCGTACAAACCAGCATGAGATACACACAGCAGGTGAGCTTAGTCAAGTTGATCAAGTGTTTGGAAATCATTAGAGCATGTGAACCACTCGGGGTTGACCCTAGGCGCGACCTCTGCTTGGGGCCAAGGAGACAGAAGGGCATGGTGGAAACTGTGTGTGTGTGTGAGCAACTCTGTGTGTGTGTGTGTGTGCAACTGTGTGTGTGTGTATATTGTATGTGTGTGTGGATGACCAATAGTCATTAACCATTGCGGACTGGTCATTCCACTGCTCGCTGTGACGATGTTTGACCAAAGCTTTGGCCTTACAAAGGCCTACGGGCTAGTGAGGCTGTATTGCTGTATGGCTGGCTGTTAGTCCGCCAGCGACAATCCTCACGTTGTTCCAGAGTTCTGACATCAGTGGAATATTTCTGCTCAATAACATGTTCCCCTACTTGTGCCGTCAGTCATATCATTATAAACCCTCATATTTCCTTCCATCAGATCATGTGTACGTCACAGTACTCCGTGACCGTCACTCTACTGCCATCTCGTACGTTCGTCACAGCACTATGAGCTCTTCTGTACTCCTCCACCGACACACATTGTCTTACACACAGACTAGTCCCCTGGACGGCAATGTCTGCTGGCAAACTGTAATAAGATGTTTATGATATGTCACTTAAATCGTCTGTCTATCAGAGCAAACATGGCAATGACGTGTTACTCTTTTCCCACCTCGGAGCAAGTTGGCGCTGGATTCGATGGAAGTCGGATACAATAACGTCCTGTGTAACGTTCTACAAAAAACACTGGAGCGTGAAGGGCCGTCCGAGGGTTTGATTGACAAGAACGGTTCCAGCCGCTTCGTTGTGACGTCACAACAGCCTGCCAGTCGCCGGTGCGCTCTCCACTGACCCCTCCCATCCAGCAAGACACAGACTGTGACAAGAGCTGTCTTGCCGTGTTGTAGCCTCGTCCCCGCTCTCTACCAGACCACAGATTGGCTCCTTGTGACGTGCGTGTGACATCACTGGGGACACACGTGACCGCGCGCACTGCAAATCAGGTATAAAGAGCGCGAGATGTCTCCACAGGCCACCAGGTAGACAGGTGCGAGCTCAAGCACCTGCAGCACCAGGCGAATTCATCATCGACATTGGCAAGGTGTTGACAGACGACAAACTGCAGTCCACTGGTCATCTACACGGCATCGCACATCTACAGCCAGTCTCCTGTCCCACAGCGCCCTCTAGGGCTGACCTCACGCGCTCTGTGGTGACGCCATGTCCAGCTCACGTCACATCCCATTGCTGCTGTTGGTGACGGCATGGCCCTGGGTCAGTCCAGCTGGTGAGTACTTGTGACATGCAGTGGGCAATGTCTACCTCCCTCCCTTGTTACCTGAGGGTGTGCCGCTCTCTGTCTCTGTCTCTCTCTGTCTCTCTGTGTGTCTCTCCCTGTCTCTCTCTGTCTGTCTCTCTGTCTGTCTCTCTCTGTCTCTCTGAGTGTCTCTCCCTGTCTCTCTGTGTGTCTCTCTCTCATTGGCTCCTTCCATCTGTACATTACACATTTTGTATATTTTATGTATATTACATATACATTAACCTTACATATTGTTATGATAGACCACAAAGGTGTTTTCCTAACATCATTCATATCTTTATTAAAATATCGCGGATCAACTTTGAGTGACAGTGAGCGCTCTGGGCAGCTGTCTACTCTTGTTGTCAGAGCCACACAAACAAACAAACAACTGTCTACTCTTGTTGTCAGAGCCACACAAACAAACAAACAACTGTCTACTCTTGTTGTCAGTCACACAAACAAACAACTGTCTACTCTAGTTGTCAGAGCCACACACACAAACAACTGTCTACTTCTCTTCCTGTTAAAACCGGACACACATTTTAGAAATGTTCATGTCATGAACCTCTTTCAAGCAGATTTATTTTAAAATAAAAAGAAATGGAGAAGGAAGAATAAACTATTTTACCTGAGTAATGGGTAGTTGGATGTTATTTGAAATAAACATTTGTACAAGGATGTCCTCGTCACTTACACCTGAAGACTCTGAACACATTTTTATGTAAACTTTAAAAAAAATAGTGAAAGAGAAAATGTCTGGAAAAGACGATGTGTGGAGAAACAAGTTCTCATCGTTGATAACACTTGCTGTTTATATAACAGTTGCTGAAAGTATATAATAAAGCTTCCTCAATAAATCACATCTGTAGATGTCATTATCGGCGATAACTGCTGTCTCTCCAGATGGTACTCACTAGACCAGGGGTGGGCAATTCACTCATCCACTCACGATGTCGACTGTAGAAATCACACCCACACGTTTACAATACAAGTCTCTAGAAATCTGATTTGTTTGAGGAGGGGCAGCACTTTATTGGCAACAAAGAGAGAAGAGCAATTGGCCCAGAAGAGAGAAGACACAGCTTCTGCAAAGATGTGAAGACAACCACACGGCAGACTGGTTGAAAGAAAAATGTTGAGAGGAAAGCTGTGAATTGTCAGAACTGATCTCAGTGGCCTTGAAATTGTCAACGGAATTCACGAGCTTTGTATTCGTCAAACGTCTGATTATTTAAACTTGCAAGTCGTTGTAGCGATGTTTGCTGCGCGTTAAGCTTCTTGACAGAAAGAAAACAACCTGGAACTAGGGTAATTGCAGGTATAATGAGGTGTGAAGTGTGTAGTATCTTCACTGTCGACCTGTCTGTTATCTACAGAAGTCAAACACAACGCCAGGTACACGGGACGCTGACGTCACCAGAAGGCTACCCTGTAAGTCCAGCAGTGATTGTCAGTTTGTTGGGTGGACCCTCAGAGGGTGAAAACGTAAATTCAACTTAGCTTTAGTGCTTTAGTCTCCTAGTGACGGCGATGTGAGAATTCCTCTTGTAAAAAACAAACGAATTTTGTGGCGATGACTCTTCAACCCTCCACGTAACAACTCCCTGGTCATCGTTCCTCAAGATAGTTGTCACTGTCGTTATCACCTACCGTCACTGTCGACATCGATGTCATTGTCACTCTTACTGTCCCTGTCGATGTCACTCACTGTCACGACTTACGGTCATCCTGTTAGAAAAACCCACATCCTAGTCACCTCTCCCGGAGCCTGTCCTAAAGCAGACGACAAGCTATAACTTTCCTATAACTTTTTATAACAAGACTGAAATATCTCAGCCCCTTGCTACACACTTCTAGAACTTTCCAGAAACAGATTTTTTAATGGCACTTGTAGCGAGGGGAATGTTTCATCGCGTTACAGCTGGAAACAGTTTCCACCCTCGTCACCATGACCGCCATAGTCATCACCGTTGTCATCATGTTTTGGAAGGGTGGGAATCTGTCGTGATGTCTGTCTACACAGGTGTTACGTGGAAACTTGCACGTTCATGGCCGCTGGCTACCTACGTGACGTCACTTCGCTCAGTGCAGAGTGTAATTGTCTCGTCTCGTGAAGAGTGCAGTCAGGGGCCAACAACCCACTGTGCGTTGATGTGAAGAGCTAGTCACCTGCTCAAAGCTTGTTTGTCAACCTCTGGCGCCGTGTAATCAAAGACACCATTCAGTCCTATCTCGTCTTGCGCAACTCTTGCATGGAGATGAAATACGAACTGAAGGCGCCGTGAGTGCGTCGTCGTCAGCCCAGTAGTCGAGGGGAGAGATGAAAAGATCTGATACAAAATGTGGGAGGTTTGCTGGTTCTTGTCATTGTCACACACCCTGCATCTAAAGCTCGATGCACACAGCGCCATTCAAAGTGGAAAACCGACAAAAAAAGTTAGTTTGTTGAGAGCAGCCAGTGTGGTAGCATGTCGTGTACCTGCTGCAAGATGAAAAGGTGTGACGTGCTGAGCTCCACATGTTCCTGTTTGTCAACTCAGTCGCACCGTGTGATAGGGGTCTGATAGGGGTCTTCTAGGGGCCTGCCATACCCCTCCCCAGCTCTAAAGTCGTCAGACGCTTGGTCTGTCACACAAAAAAAAAAAAAAAAAACAACAAAAAAACCTGTCTCGTAATTATCAACCAGAGAGACTTGCAGTCCTTACCTCAGGAAGGAGGAGATAACTCTAGGTAACTGGACACGTACAGAGAGTGTGTAACAGTCCTGAGGGAGACTTGACTAAGCCTTGTTTGTGCAGACACTTACAAGTGTAGACACTCACAAGTATAGGCACTTACCAGTGTCGACACTAGTATCAACCCTGACAATTACAAACACTTTTATCAACTGACAAATAGAAACACAGATGCTAATGTTCATAAACACAACCAGCAAGAGAGAGAGAAAGAGAGAAAGGTAGAGAGAGAGAAGAACGAGGACCACGCCGGTAGCCTCGTCATACGTCACATTTCTGTTTGCATCGACACGCCGGTCATCGTGGGCGAGATGCTTGTCGTCCTCGTGTCAGGGTAGAGGGCGGAGAAGGGTAGGAGGAGGAGGACTGCGAGCTCTTCATGCCCACTCACAGAAATGAATAAGTTACCCGCCTTGTCCTGGGTCCTCCACACGTCGTGTGTGTCGTCCTGCCACTAGGGGGGTCAGTAGGTCTGTCAGTCAGGTGTAAACTGTTTGCATGAAGCATGTCGGGACAGCGGCTGCTGACGACTTGACAATGACTACAGCGGACCGTCGGTACCCGTCAAAGACTCTCATTAGAGAGTTTGAGACTCAGCGCTGGCGCGACGCGTACGGGGACGGCAACGTGTAGCGTCACGGGAACTTGCGTGCTACGTCATCACTTCTGCCACAGCCAGCCGTACAGCTACACGGCGCGACGGGTAGATTGGAGTCTAGCGGTTGTGACCAGAACGTGTAAATTGTTCGCTTTATTTCAGCTTTTTTTGCAAGGATAGTCAATATAATTTCAACTGTTTATAATATTTAAATCTTCTGCAATCATAATTTATGCTGGAAATCAAACAAAGTTGCTTGTTTATGAAGTTAAAGCAGTGAAAAACGACCATGCCTGCAATCGCTGGTTTATGTCTATTCAATCGTATGTACAAGACTTGCTCAGACACTTTTCGTGTAAAGTTATTTAATGACGAGATAAAAATGTTAAAGATAATAATTATGATTTTCTTCATCATTAGTTATCTATCCCCAAAATAACCGTTAAATATTTCTTAGTACTATTATAGAGCATAGGAATAAACTATCTATAACTCTTGAATAAATATTTTCATACCATAGGCAAAAATTATTTCTTTATGTTATTAATTTTTTATTTATTATACAGTTTTGTAATATTTATGTTTTTTAATTATGTATATATATTATTTTGTTATGTTGTTCTGTATATACTATTACAGTTATGCCATAACTTAAGCGTAACCATAAGCAATTTCATCTTTTGTAAGCATTTCATTTAACAAGTTTTGATTGTGTAATAGTTTATTATTCTTAGGAATTATAGTGGGTCAGGAATGAAATGCTGAGAAATTTTGAAATTAAATTGTACTGGTTATCCCTGGTCACTACTAGCATTTGCATATTTTTATTTTACTTTCAGAGGCAAACAAATTGTCTATGCAGTTACTTCCCGTGCATTCGCGCTCCCGTCGCTTAATCGCAATCGCTTTCTCACAACGGGTACGCTTAGAGGCGGGCCCTACCCGTTGCAGTACGCGTCTTCCCTACGCGTCATGAATCTCAAACTCTCTATTGTAGCTTGAAGGGTAGCCGCCTACTTCAAGGGACAATGACAAGAGGTGTTTAAACCATCGTCAGCAACCACTTGTCGCCAGCAGACCGTGTCTCGCTCCACTGCCAGTCACGCTCTGCTCGGCACGAGCCACGTAATGCTTTGAGGGGGGCGAGAGAGAGAGAGAGGAAACTGCTTTTATGTACTTCCGGTAAACAAACGTCACCTGTAATTACCTGCTGCGTCGTGTTGCTGCTTGTCTACCTCATCTGGGTAGGAGCCTTTCAACACTCACCTGAAGGACTCTAGAGACGTCTGTAGGTGTCCGTGTCTGTCCTACTACAGGTGGGAGGTCCTGTCTCTGTGAGGACCAGACAGTGTTAGTCACGACAGTCTCACTGTCACGCTGTCATCACTGTAGAGGTGAGATCATAAACTACTGGGAGAAAATGTCTTGAGAGGGCCATTAAATCTTCAAGAGCAGTCACACTTCGTTGTGGGAGGGAGTCAGGATCTCGCCTCGGACGGATGAGTCAGGGGGAGGTAAATCAGTTGAGGGTTTAACACACACACACACACACACACACACACACACACACACACACACACACACACACACACACACACACAAGTTGCTAGTCTATGAAATAAACGTGGTTAGTGATGCAGTGACTAAAAGACATGTTATCTCACAGTGAGACTCGGGTGTGGTGAGCTTGTCTCTCGCTCCGACTTACCCATCTGTCCATGTGCCACCCGGTGTACATACAGGGCTGACTGTGTTCTCCATGTTGGTGCTGAGAAAGGTGCTACAACATGTTAGTAAATACCGAAACATCCCAACAAACATCCTAGTCTGGACGATGAATGTCTGTAACTTGTCTGTTCTGGCGTCTGTCGTCTGCCATACAACCCTGATGTCAGATCCTGTCGCCTGTCATACATCCCTGTGGTCAGATCCTGTCACCTCTCTGTGTCTACTCATCGCTGTTAACCGACATGTCACAACTTTAGTGAAGCGTCTGTAGTTGTATCGAGGGTTGTGAGGCGGTCTGAGAGTCAGGGTCTGTGACATTTGCTTGAGTTGTGGACAGAAAATACAAATTGAAAGAAATGGTGGGTGTCGTCACACCTGAGTTTCTGTGACAGTAAACAGTGTGAACAGCAACCTTACAGCTTTCACCACGAATGTTTGAAAACTAAGATTTCTCTTTTTTCTCTCTTTCTCTTTCTCTTTCTCTTTTTCTCTCTCTCTCTCTCTGTAGAGGTAATGCATATTATTTAATATTTCAACTATTAAAACTAAATTTAATACTTAGAAAAATAAGCAATATGCAATCCTTATATAAAGAGTTCTGCTGAAAATATCTTCAGGCTGCTGAGACCTTCCACTTGTTCCTCCTTAACATCGACCTCTCCGCTTGTCTTTGCTTCTCTGTTATCCACGTGCCGTTGTTTGTTTGAGGATCAGTTGATGAGGTTTCAAGCTCTTGCTAACATATTGTGTACATATGTGTACATAAGTCTGCTACTCGTGTAGACATACATCAGCAGCCTTGTAAGTGTTGCGCCAAGATGGCGAACATTAAAGTCAAGTGTAATCACTCCTAACGATTGCCACCCTCAATGGGGGAGAACCTCTCCTAGTCCTTTGTTCATGTACCTCACCTGCTGTCTGAGATCAGTCCCTATTCTTGTTGAAGCTTCTTCTCAGGTCAACAGCCTATCAGGCTACACAGTCAAATGCCTTCTCGAGGTTTATGGAGTGCGACACTCAAATTAAAATCAACACCTCAACGCACCTTCATGAGTGTCCATTAGCGAGCACATTAGTTCGTGAAAGGAGTCTCCCCAACTTACTGAATGAATAGGTATGCTACCTGTGTTTACCTGTGCTTAATAGTGCGATGAAAATAATTTTCTACAAGAAAGTATAATGGACAACGCCGGCAATACCGACCTCCAAGAAATGGTGGCTTGCGGTTAGAGACAAGATCTCTCTAAAGTAAGTTTATCTGACAAACAATGTCCACGATGTCATGACGAGCTGCAACTCACAGACTCGCTCAAACTGCTCCCAGAAGTCGCCAGAAGGAATTTACCAACATTGTGCGAGGTTCCCGTAAGTGGCGGGTAATTGGTGGCCGCAGTCAAAATGTCTGTTGACACAAGAAAGCTGTGGTGCAATTAGCTGAGGGCAATTAGCTGAGGGCAGCCACAACACATTGGAGAAACTTTGCAGGCTTTAGACAGAGGACCAATCTGTGGGTACATGGGGAAATCTCGCACTGCTTCAGTAACGATAGGCTTCAGGTGCACGAGTTAGTCAGGTGCAGGCTGGCATTGTATCCATTGTGTGTACAGGTCGTCCAACGACTTGACCTCGTGGTGCGCACTGTCATGTCCTCCAGTCTGCGAGCAGATTGCCTTACACCCGCTCCCACCCTTACCCCCAGCTTGTATCGGCACCCGATTCCTCCTGCTGTGACGAGGTATGGGCATTGTCCCCTGAATACTTGTGTCAAACTGTGATCATACAGAGGCTTCAGCGCTAATGGCGTATTGACAGACTCGCTGTCTTCATACCCCAACGACTGGGTACCCGTAATAATCAGCTGTCAGCCTGTCCACCCAAACGTATCGACGATGCTTGAAGCAGATCAGTCAAGCCTGACGCCTGCTGACTCGTGTTCGCCCCGGGGTAGCGACCAGCTACAAATACTTTTGTTCCACTCGTTCCAGGCCATGAAATAAACTGAAGAGGTCACGTACCACCCGGGTTAGGGTGGCTGCTTATGATCCTTTCACCCGAATTATAATTTAATCTGCGATCCAGTGTCTTTGTGTGTCTTGGATCGAATAACTTCAGTCGATCATCCGTGTCCAATGTGAGAGACAGTTTAGAATCAGTTGACATCAACAGTGTTTGGGACTTTGAAGGGAGGTAAGCGGCTTTGATTTTCTTGGCGGTGGCAGGAGGAAAGAGGATACGGGGTAGGGGTGGGTGTGCTTAATTTACAACGGGGTGCAGACAGCAAACGAATAAAATGTAAGATGGGAGTTAATTTTAAGTTTTGTCCAAGAATATGGCCGCCATGGTCAGTGGGCGGAGCTCACACAAATCTCACTTACCTCGGGGGTAGGTCGCTTAGGAAGGCTGGAGGACGTCCCTCCACTTGAACTCCATTGTAGGTTGGTAGGAGCACTTAGAGAAACCCGTGTGGTCTGTATTCAAGAGTCTCCTGGTACCCAGCATCATGATGAGTGCACGTGCACCAGGTGACAGGTGTGACGTATTCTAACATCGTCTGTTCTGAACACCTTTACAGACAACGACAGGTGTGACGTATTCTAACATTGTCTGTTGTGAACACCTTTACAAGGAAAACAATGACAGGTGTGACGTATTCTAAACCATGTTTGAATACTATTAGGAAAACCGACAAAAAAAGTTTGTTTGGTGAGAGCAGCCAGTGTGGTAGCATGTCGTGTACCTGCTGCAAGATGAAAAGGTGTGACGTGCTGAGCACGACATGTTCCTGTTTGTCAACTCAGTCGCACCGTGTGATAGGGGTCTTCTAGGAGCCTGCCATACCCCTCCCCAGCTCTAAAGTCGTCAGACGCTTGGTCTGTCACACCAAAAAAAAACAAAAAAAAAAACTACCTGTCTCTTAATTATCAACCAGAGAGACTTGCAGTCCTTACCTCAGAAAGGAGGAGATAACTCTAGGTAACTGGACACGTAAAGACAGTGTGAAACGGTCCTGAGGGAGGGGCACTTGACTAAGCTTGTTTGAATATTATTAGAAGGACAATTACGATGTAGTGCGGTGTGCAGTATACAGGGTAGCAGGGTACTCTAGGAGTTTGTAGAGAGTGTAAAAGGTGGGCGATGTAAGGAAAGGTACGTGACCAATACGGGTGGAATAATACAAGTCGTATTTGAAAATACACTTTGGCATTATCACATAAATCTGCAAAAATAAACAATATCCGACAGAACTTGTTTACAGTACAGACACCCCTAGGGAAACATCAAGGAGGGTGTGTGAGGTCACAAGAGTTTCAACTGTGCCCTGGTGTCGGGTAGACGGCGTTGTGGAGCAGTCCACCTGCTTGACACTTGTTGCTGTGTAACAACAGGTGCGTTGTCATGGTCCTGATGGAGCTTGGGTCAGTCCTCGCGCAAGGAGGAGTGTTACCGCCGTGGTTAGCAGCCGCTGTACAGACCCTGCCAATGCTTGTTCACCCTTAGGGTGGAAGCGGTGGCAAAGATAACCTGGAGAAAGAGATAAACAATATAAGAGGACACTGCTATATGACTATGGAGACAAGGTGTCATTTCTCAAGTTTCTCCACAAAACGACTTACCTGCCAGTTAGCCACCTGCCATAAAGGAGACCCAGTGATGTGATGTCACCTATGACACTGCGGACTAGGCCACTAGGGTATCAAGCAGGGCTCTGGTTGAAGTATTGGGACTCGTCAACAAAAGCTCGATGACACCGATGAAGGTCATCAGATGTCACGTGGCAGTTCCTGTTGCTGAGAGCACGTGACCAAGAGAGCACGTGACCAAGCCACACAGTCTCGGTTAGTGACGTAGCAGTTTAAATACCGGACTCTGACCTTTGTTCTCTTCATACGTCACAACCACTGATACTAAAAAACTGATACTTATGACCATAGCCGGATGTGGCGAGTCCCTGATGACGTCACGAAAATATAGATCATAGACAGGTCAGCTCAGGTTGACTTCCTGCAGCTTGCAAGAATGAGTTGTGACGTTTCTACTGATTGTAGATATCTTATTCTTATTTCTACTGACTGTAGATATCGTTTGTCTCGTTTCCCGTCTTTTCACGAGAACAGCTATGATGACACGTGCGTGTGTTGCAGCGCCAGTCGTGACGTACATCTCGCCGTCATCAGGCGGAACGAACGGCGGCACGCGCATCACGCTGCACGGCAACGGTGAGTGACGTCACAATAGGCAAAGTTCATGCATGTAACACGCCATAGGACTTTCTTCGTTATAAATACATTTCATCTAGCTTATAGGTATCTAAGTACATGAGATTATCTAATGAGGACACCTGTCTGGTGCATGTCTATGCTAAGTATCATGTGAGGACGTCTGTCTAGTGTGTGTCTATGCTAAGTATCATGTGAGGACGTCTGTCTAGTGTATGTCCCAGCTCGTCCCACCAAGGGAGGAAGTTTTGTGCGGGGAAATCTGTTTGTGCCCCTGCTGACCCCATAACCTTTGAACTGCGAACAGATTTCAAGGACAACTTCAATCTTCAGAATGACCCCACGGCCGGCACGCGCGTCACCCTGGTGGGACAGACTGAGTACCCGTGCACCCTACACCAAGATGGCGTCACGGCCACCACAGCTACCTGCTACACCAGGTCAGAGGTCGACACTGTCATTGCCGTTATTCTCATTGTTGCTGATCCCCCCCCCGCCCCCAGTACAGCACAGGGCAGCAACTAGTGTTTGATGTTTCTGTAGCAGAGGTCTGTGTACAGGTGGGGTGGCGAGCCCCACGCCCAACCCTCCTTCATGTGGACTTGGGACCTGCAGGTTACCCTGGGGGTCTCCAGGCGGAGCTGTCACTTCCGTTATACCGTTAATATAACTGACAACATGTAAATAATATTTATTTACTGAGGAGAAAAAAATCTCAGCGTCTCATTCTTTGCTGTTCAATCGAAAACATAAATGTATAGATGTGTTTGTGTGTGTGTTCACGTGTAAGTAGTGTGTATGCTGACACTGTGTGGATGTGCATATGGACGTACGCGTGTGTATTTATTGACAGCGATACGTATTGAAGTTAGTGACGTTATAGCTTAGTCGTGACGTCGTCACATACTGTGCTTGTGACGTGCAGCCCTATGGAGGAGGGTGTGTACACTGTGGGGGTGACCGTTGACGGGGTGGCGGTGACGAGGTACTGTGTGGACTCGCCGGACAGGTGCACGTTTCAGGTAAGTTATTCCAACACCTGGATGTCATCACTCCACGTCATCTGAGGACATCCACTTCATCTCATCACCTGTCAGATCTCTGTTAGCAGCTTAATTAGCTCAGTACTGTATGAGCAGGTAGATTAGCACACTTAGGTAGATTAGCACAGTAGTGTGTTAGCAGGTAGATTAGCACACTAGTGTGTTAGCAAGTTAATTAGCACACTAGTGTGTTAGCAGGTAGATTAGCACAGTAGTGTGTTAGCAGGTAGACTAGCACAGTAGTGTGTTAGCAAGTTAATTATCACACTAGTGTGTTAGCAGGTAGATTAGCACAGTAGTGTGTTAGCAAGTTAATTAGCACACTAGTGTGTTAGCAGGTAGATTAGCACAGTAGTGTGTTAGCAAGTTAATTAGCACACTAGTGTGTTAGCAGGTAGATTAGCACAGTAGTGTGTTAGCAAGTTAATTAGCACACTAGTGTGTTAGCAGGTAGATTAGCACAGTAGTGTGTTAGCAAGTTAATTAGCACACTAGTGTGTTAGCAGGTAGATTAGCACAGTAGTGTGTTAGCAAGTTAATTAGCACACTAGTGTGTTAGCAGGTAGATTAGCACAGTAGTGTGTTAGCAAGTTAATTAGCACACTAGTGTGTTAGCAGGTAGATTAGCACAGTAGTGTGTTAGCAAGTTAATTAGCACGCCAGTGTGTTAGCACAAGACACGTAGCCAGGACTAAGGAGCAAGGAAGTGAGGAAGGTGAAGGTCCCATACTAACATGTCATGACTTATTGTCTCTGACAGGTGTCACAAGCCAACACACCCAGCATCACTTCCCTGACACCTCGATCTGGCAAGCCATGTGAGTGCGTGAGTGAGTGAGTCAATGCGTGAGTGAGTCAGTGAGTCAGTGCGTGAGTCAGTGTGTGAGTCAGTCAGTCAGTGAGTCAGTCAGTGAGTTAGTGAGTGAGTGAGTGAGTGAGTAGAAGCAAGACAACCATTACTGTGTTGTCAAGGTGTGATGTGTGGTATTGGTGTTGTGTGTACAGTCGACACGTGTAGATTGTCGAAGTGAGGACACAGTACAGAATGAAGATCATAGGCTTAAGATGTCACTGTCTTGTGTGTGTGTGTACGCGAGTAAGAAAGGTGTGTCACACCTACGGGTACTTATTGCACCCTGAACTCTGTTTCAGACACGCTGCTGCGGGTGGACGGCCGACTGTTCACTTCTCGCTACGGCAGCGATGAGCTGAGTCAGAACAACAGGGAGGAGAAGATCCTCAAGTAAGACGACAGTGTCATGTTGTTTGACACTGTCAGTGACATGGTGTATGCTGACACTGTCACAGTTTAGTGTGTATACTGACACTGTCACAGTTCATTGTGTGTACTGACACTGTCACAGTTCATTATCTATACTGACACTGTCACAGTTTATTGAGTATGCTGACACTGTCACAGTTCATTGTGTATACTGACACTGTCACAGTTCATTGACACTTTGTATATAGCCACACTGTCACAGTTCATTATCTATACTGACACTGTCACACTTCACTGTGCATAACAACACTGTCACAGTTCACTGTGTATACCGACACTGTCACAGTTCATTGTGTATACTGACACTGTCACAGTTCATTGACACTTTGTATATAGCCACACTGTAACAGTTCATTGTGTATACTGACACTGTCACAGTTCACTGTGTATACTGACACTGTCACAGTTCATTGACACAAAGCCACAATGTCACAGTTCATTGTGTATACTGACACTGTCACACTTCACTGTGCATAACAACACTGTCACACTTCACTGTGTATACTGACACTGTCACAGTGCTTCACGTTGATGAGATTGCGGGTGAGTGCACTGTGCGTCACACCATGTTTATAACTGTCACTGTGTGTGTCACGGGGTCATCTCATGTTGTTGAAGTCAAGCAACTAGCTCAACATGACTTTTTATGTGTAACAAATAGTTTACATTATTAAAATAAATTATGTAATAAAACAGTTACAAATATAATAATTGCTCTGCTTGCTATTGCCGCTGTGTTGTGTTAGTGTGTAGTGTCACACCTGTCTACACACACTGTGTGCTCAAGACGTGTACTCTACCACAGTGTGACTGCAGGCTGTCACGTGACACTCAATATCATGTCAGAGTTTATCGTATCATCAGAGGCTGCACTCAATAGTTTGTTACAGACATTTTGATTTCTTGATCTCCTGCTTGAGTAAACAATTAATTTCTCCTGTCACAGGGTTTGGGCTGCTGGCCAGTCATGTGACCTCAAGGACAACGTCACAAACGAGTAGTGAGTAGCGTTTGACCAACGGTCTTTCGTCTTATGTCCCCCCTCGCCCTCCCTCCACTGAGGGTGCGTGTGTGTTTGTGTGTGTGTGTGAGTGTGTGTACGTGTGTGTTTGAGAGACAGAGTGAGAGAGACAGAGACAGCCCCTGTATTCAGTTCCGCTCCTTAAGGTGACCAATGATGACAGTTTATGAACGTTTGTAGAGTTCTCAAGCCTTCCTTTCTCTTTTTGGAGTGCGGGTGAGATAAGTTCCCGCAGGCTGGTCAGTGTGAAAGTTTTAGTACAAAACTCAGTCCCAGACGAATCACACTCTACAGACACACAAGACGGCATTGTGAGAACTCTGACCTCTCTAATCTCTCTCACCTGTCATCTACCTGCTCTATCGGACTTTGACGACAACCGTCAAAGAAAATTGCAAAAGAAGAAATGACGGGTGAGCAGGTGTTGATCACAAAGACACAGCCTCGTTGTGGACACTGACTGTCATGGAGCAGCCTTCGCACTGACACCAGTCTTCTTGACAACTACTAGCCTTGTCTCCATGACAACCGGAGTGAAAGCACAGTTTGTTTCCATGACAACCAGGTTCCCTTTGTTGCACTTTTACAGCTACGGCATTCAACTCACCGTGGATGCTAATCTCAACGGCGACTACGGCTACTTCAGGTGTCTGCCCCAGAATGACTACATCGGCAACTACAACCTCAGCTTCCTTGTGGAGGGCGCGTTTGGCAGGTGAGTTGTCGCAGGCTGCAGGTGTAGGTGTGGAGACTGTGTGGCGGCAAACAGCGTGGTTGTTGTTGTTGTTGTTGTTGTTGTTGTATGCGGTGTTGTGCACATTTCTGGTGGTTAGTTGTGCTTTTATTTAATCTTATAACTATGAGTGACATCGCTACAAACATTCAGGTCTCATTCAGGTTAACACCAGGTCACAGACACACACACCAGTGTTAAAACCCTGTACATGGAACTCTGTGGTCTGCCGACTGCACACAGTGATAAACAATAAACAGGGTGACTGCTCAACCATTACTAGACAGGACATGACAAACATGTAAACAATGTGGACACACGTGTAAACAATGTGGACAAACATGTAAACAATGTGGACACACATGTAAACAATGTGGACACACGTGTAAACAATGTGGACAAACATGTAAACAATGTGGACACACGTGTAAACAATCTGGACACACATGTAAATAGTGCGGACACACATGTAAACAATGTGGACAAACACATGGACTGACGGGCAATGAAGTCCCTACAACATAAAAGACGAAACCTGTCGTCACTGCTATAATGACTACACGTTGGATGAGAACAAACTGTAAATGTTGAAAGGCAAAGCCAAGCGGTTCATTTCTCACACGAACAGATTTTTCCGCAGGTGTACGCAACATGGGAAACTCGTTAAACACGTTTAAAGAGCAGAGATCAAAGGAAAGCTGTATGGATGGTGTGAGACTTGATGGTTATTGACGTCACAAACAGTTCTGATGACTCAGTGGCTCTCATACTGACAGTCACGGCCTCCGACATGATTGTAACACTGAGAACACAGCCATGTGCATCTAGGGCGTGACTGTAGCAGTGTTACCTGACGTGACTGTAGCAGTGTTACCTGGCGTGACTGTAACAGTGTTACAAGGCGTGATTGTAACAGCCTTCCATGGCGTGATTGTAACAGTGTTACCTGGTGTGACAGCAGTAATGATACACAGACGTGTAGGAATAACGGTTTCTTGTGTAAATATAAAACCATTTTCCTTTTCTATTCCTTCCGGTAGTTAAGAACTGCATGTAGATCGTTGAACTTGTGGCTATACCGCGCTAACATTATGTGAGTATGACTATCTTATACTAACATTACCGAAATCACAATTTATCATCATCATCATCATCATCATCTGCCATGTGGCTAAAGTCCACTAAAGCTACCCACACTCTGATGTCAGGTCCAAGCCAGAGCCAGAACTGCTGCTCGTGCGGTCTAACGGTCTCGCCATGTACCAGACCTACACCGGTGAGTGGCGCCCCCTGTACAGTATACATGATGTCACACTGTACACAACGACAGAGACAGTAACAGCTAAACGTTCGCGTTTTACATGATTACACAGAGGTCAAAGGGTAGCAGCACTAAACGTGATTACGCTCTCAGATATCTACTTGTGGATGAAGAAACATGAAGTGTCTGTCTGTCTGTCTGTCTGTCTGTCTGTCTGTCTGTCTGTCTGTCTGTCTGTCTGTCTGTCTGTCAATGTTTACAAGTCTCTACCACCACGTGTGTCGATGACGTCATTTTGTTGCGTCTCACAGAAATCTCAGAGTTATCTGCTCATAGCGGAAGTACAGAGGGCGGCCTACAGCTTCAGGTAAAGGGAAGCTACTTTGATGACACCGACAGCGACTTACGTGTGAAGGTCGGCGACACAGACTGTCAGGTGACCAGCTTCAACAGCACTCTCATCACCTGTGTGACGTCACCTGCTAGCCCTACGTCACAGAATGTATATCTCGGTAGGTATTTGATATCATATGTGTGTGTGTGAGAGAGAGAGAGAGACAGAGACTATGTCAACCATTATCTGACACAATATCAACTCTTGTATCAACAGCGGTGTTGTCTGTGTCCTACGACCTAAATCTAAACTAATATTTTTGTTACTTGCCTTGCACGTCACGCAGGTAACCGAGGGTTACAGATCACCACTGTAATGGGACCCACGTCATTCAGTGGTGTCATCAACTGGACCATAGGTGACGTCACATGGACCGACGAGTCTTATTTTGTTACAAGCAGAAACGGAAGTCACGTCACCAAGATGGAGGGAGCGTTCGTCGCCCCCTGGGATGGCGATTATCAGTTTTTCTTGAGGTCCGATGCCCAGACAAAACTGAGTGTGACTTCACTACAGAATGGCACTGTGCTGGTAAGTCCGCCATGTCCACAACTTTTCTTTTTTCATCTTTTCCTTTTTTTATATTTTATTTCGTTGTGTTCTACTACAAAACCTACTTTTTATTTATTCCTCTATTACTTTTCCTTGTTTCTCTCTCATTAACCGGTAAATTAATTTTAGTTGCTGATCTGCGAGAGGATCTAGGGGTCGGTATGCGGCTCAGCAGAAATCGAACTTATAAAGAGGAGGTAATTAATGCCTTCTCGCTGTGTGACGGCGCAGACAACTCAGTACCCGTCTGAAGATGACATAACACATCACCATCACAGTCTTTAATTAGTCTGAGTGATCTACCTTTCCCCTCCGTCAATTAGCGCTTACAAAGTACGTCACGATACGCACACCTTCAAGTCGAGATCACCACACCGTGAACAATGTCACGTGGCGATTGTGTCGTGGCATCACCACAAATTACGTCTTAGTGTGACGTCATCTTGTGTTGTTATTAAGTTTAAAAATACACTCGTGAGCCAAAGAATCTGATTAGCTGAGACAATCACGTGGGCTTTTGAGTGGCAGAGCCCTCACCTCACATTCTTGAAGATTCCGACAGAGGTTCCAATCAGAGACAAAGTTCTGGTTCCACATTTCTGAAAGAAAATGGTGGCGATAAAAACAAATAGAGTTTGACCTTTAACCTCGTGCTACTATCCTGACCTAAAGGCAGGATTCTTCAACTGTTCACAGGCTTCCGTGACGTCATCGTCCTTCGCCGGCGTCGGTCAGGGCACTGGAGACTGACCCTCAGCAAAGGAACTGGGTGAGTGCGCGCACACACATATACACATACATATACACATTCACACTCAGATACACACCGCACACACACACCACACGCACACACATATACATATACACACATACACACATACATATACACATGAGTTGTCGCCCCGTCCTGTGGCAGGTGCGGGGTACAGGTGCTGGGTGCGTGGAGGGGCAGCGGCCAGAGGTGCGAGTTGTCTGCCCGCCACTACCACACGCCCTACCTGGCGCGTCAAACGGGCGCCGCCGCCTCCGAGAGTCAGGTGCTCCGCTTCAGGACCACCGTCCGCCCAGAAATCCAGGTGAGGTCGTGTCTGTCCCTCCCTCACTCTGTCTGTCTTTGTCCTGTGTTACTGAGTCTGTCAGCCTCTCCATTGGGTGGGAGGAGCTACAGCAGCCACGTGAGAGTTAGTGACGGATGTTTATAGTCGGGTGCACTGCAGCACGTCACTTATCTTTAGTAGTCGTCATGGTAGAGGTGGTCATCACACAACAACTAGCAATACACGCGGCACTCTCTCTCTCCATAAGAAACGTGAAAGTATGTTAAGACATCTCCAGCAGCTTACAAGGACAGGAACACAATAAACAGCAGCCAGGGGCAACAAGGACTAAACTAAACTAAGCAATAAACAGT
Organism: Pomacea canaliculata; assembly: GCF_003073045.1. Lineage (NCBI taxonomy): Eukaryota > Metazoa > Mollusca > Gastropoda > Architaenioglossa > Ampullariidae > Pomacea > Pomacea canaliculata. The sequence continues at coordinate 19,510,028 of NC_037596.1, read as the reverse complement.
ATGCGAGAAGATAACTCATTCCGATAACTGAGTTGTCCAATCAAGTTGTTCAAAACGCTTTGTCATTCTGGAATGTGGGAGATGATGATAGTAATAATTTATAAAAGCGAAACATATAATCCGTACAACGACCAGGGGTCTCTTAATACAGAGACAATATAACATCAGGTTTACCGGCGAGGCTACAGTACGCTGTGTGTTTTTGTATGTATGTGTATGTGTGTGTCTGTGTGTGTGTCTGTGTGTTTGTGTGTGCATGTCTGTGTGTGTATGTGTGTCTTTAGGGTCGACATGTCAGATTTACCGACCAAACTGTTTATCTTCAGCTAATAGTTCACCCAGTGGGTTTACAAGAAACAAAAGAAATAACAAGATTGTTTACGTTAACAAAACTAAATTATTGTAACTCTGTGAAACAGCAAATAATCATCAGAGCCGGCACTAAGGTCCAAGGTCAAGGCAAAGTGCAGACGTTCGCCATCACTGGTGACCTGGACGCTCCTTTTGTCCTCCGGTTCCTCGGTGCTGCTACAGGTAAGTTCACAAGATTGTGCCGCTACAGGTAAACTGAATCAGCAGCCAACATGTCACCTCAAGCACTGACAGCTGTTCTTGTCTGTCTTCTGCTGACACTCTTTATATGAGGCGCTGCCAGATGATGACAGTGACTGTGACAGTCCGTCTCTGTCAACTCGTCACCTTCATTACCAATAAAACAAACAACTACAAACATATAAAATATGATTGAGGGTCGATATTTTTACTCCAAATACACTTTTTGTAGCAATGAGACAGCTGCGTGCAGGCAATAGTTTTAATGTGTTTGCGTGCGTGTGCGTGCGTGTGTGTGTCACAGGGCAGTTCGTACCCAGCTCTGCGAACCCTGCGAACATCCAGGCGGCACTCAACGCCCTGCCCACCCTGAGTGACCACCCGGTAACAGTGACCAGCGGAAGCAGTGCCAGCGGGGTCACCTACACCGTGACCTTTGCTCCTGAACTAGGTGAGTAGCTACGTGCACTGTTTGTATCGTGAAGTAACTATTAATAGCCGTATTTGTGACGTCTCCACTCCCCCTGTCACCGACTGGCTTGTCTGGTTGATACAGGTGACGCGCTGTCACTGGAGATGGCTGCAGCAGACGTCACAAGACCCATCTCGGTGGAAAGCAACTCCACCCGAGGACAGACAACTCTCCAGTATTTTCAGCTTGAGCTTGGCGACACGGTTACTGCCCCCATACCTGTGGGCGCTAAGGCCAGCGATGTGAGTAGGACAACTGCACGCATCCCTGTACAGGGCGTGTGTCTGAAGCGTGTGTCTGAAGCGTGTGTCTGAAGCGTGTGTCTGAAGCATGTGTCTCAAGCATGTGTCTGAAGCATGTGTCTGAAGCGTGTGTCTGAAGCGTGTGTCTGAAGCATGTGACTGAAGCGTGTGTCTCAAGCGTGTGTCTGAAAGCGTGTGAGCCGTGTGTCTGAAGCGTGTGTCTGAAGCATGTGACTGAAGCGTGTGTCTCAAGCGTGTGTCTGAAGCGTGTGTCTGAAGCATGTGACTGAAGCGTGTGTCTCAAGCGTGTGTCTGAAGCGTGTGTCTGAAGCATGTGACTGAAGCGTGTGTCTGAAGCGTGTGTCTGAAGCATGTGACTGAAGCGTGTGTCTCAAGCGTGTGTCTGAAGCGTGTGTCTGAAGCATGTGACTGAAGCGTGTGTCTCAAGCGTGTGTCTGAAGCATGTGTCTCAAGCGTGTGTCTGAAGCATGTGTCTGAAGCGTGTGTAATTTAGAATCACATCAGCACCACAGTCCAGGAACTGCTAGCTAGCATGCTGTCGAGAGGTCGTCTGGCATTTTCTCCCTCACTAAGCTGCAACAGAAAAAGCGAGCTGTACTGAGTGCACTGAGTGCACTGACTGCATACGATTATGTGACTTCTCTAAGTAATTAATGAGAAAAGGAAAAAAAATAAAGGTCTAAAAATGTTCTGTTGTATAAGTATAAATGTAAATAAATGTAAGGAACAAACAATCATGTGTGCATCAGCGGTGTATGGCTGTCATCATGTCACCAGATGTGTTTGTCACAATACCACCATCAGTGTATGGTTGTCTCACACAGTGCTGGTCTGTCCGTTAGGTACAAGCCCGGCTGCTGGAGGGGGTGGGAGTGCGGTGTCCCTCCATTCCGGCGACACGCCTGACTGGCTACGAGGCCGGTGACCAGGCCTTTGGTGCTCAGCCAGTGGGCTATGTGGAGCCCTTCTGTGGGAGGTTCTCTGGTCTCGACCCTTATCTTCTGTACCAGACAGACAAAGGCATCCGAATTACATCCTCCACTTCCAACAAGGTAGTGTACACAAGTGCATTTGTTTGTTTGTGGTTGTGTTTGTGCGTGTTACTGTTTTCTTTGTGATTATATACGTCGTTCTGTTTGTTTTTCTGATCAAGACACCAGTTAAAAAGATAATAACCACACTGTACGTCACCATCACCATATCTACACCTACACTAAACACTAAAATATGTCACAGACAGACAGACAGACAGACAGACAGACAGACAGACAGACACTCATTCGGAGGCAGAGAAGAAAAGTGACAAAGAATAAGATGATTCCTCCGAAAATATTTGGTCTACCTTTTTATTTTACCTTTCTTGTTCTTCTCCTGACTTTATTTTACCCATGACGCTCTGCGAAATATCCGTTGAACGCACAGAAAGGACATTTGCAAGTAAAATCTGAAAGTTTAAATTTAGAAATAGTTCTCATCCACAAAGGTAGGAATATGTCTGTCACTTCTGTCTGGTGTAGTGAGATCTGTCTCCGCCGTGTGTAGCCTGAAGTTCGCTAACCTGAGATTTGTGTAGTTAGGTGTGTCAGACTTTGTGCAGTAGCCACGTGATATCTCGTACATAACGTGTTTACACGAGATTTGTGTCTTTCAGTTCTGTCTGGCCTACAAGGGAGCCGGAGGGGAGGTTCGCATAGATTTCCGGTATTTGACGTCACCGACTGACAAGGAGATACGTTGGGCTCGCATCACGTTCACGTTAGGAGACAGTGAGAGGTTAGTAACCACACACACACACACTCACGCACACACACACACACACACACACACACACACACACACACACACACACACACACACACACAACACACACACACACAGACACACACACACGCACACAAAAGCACACGCACTCACGCACACAAAAACACACGTAGTTAAAGAGGCGCGTGCAGTAGTTGATCTGTAACCATGTCTGTGGTTGTTCAGGTGGATGCAGGTGTGTCAGGACATCTACCGGCCGATGACAACAGTACAGCCAGCAAGGTTCGACTACGTCTTGTACTACGTCCGGATGGCGAGTGCAGCCAGTCCTCTGTATGTTGACGAGGTGCTACTTCTGGACCAAAGGACATACGACACCATGGGTAAGCTCGTTACGTACCTACATACCGTTCTCCGATGGAAAAAGACATAAATACATCACAAAGCCACAGTCTCTTGGTCACTGATCTCGCATGTTAATATTTGAGTGAGGGTGCGCCAGTGTCTTGCCATCCAGGAGCAGCAGTGTAGCTAACTACAATGGCAAACGTTTTCTGTTGGCCCTCGCTGATGACGATCTTGAGCAGGTGGAAGGACTTCCAGTTGTCTCCCCAGCCCCCAGGCCACACCGTCTCAGCAGAGTTGATGAAAGGTGGCGGAGGAGAGACAGAGAAGGGTCTTCCCACACGCACGGGATGAGGATCAGCACGGAGAGAAGTAAGGTCATGATGAACACCAAGGGATCCAGCGAAGAGGAGATTCGAATGAACGGCGTTGTAGTGGAGGAGCTGCAGGCTGTTGACATCCTTGTCGTAGGTCCACAGGAGTCTCTGCATCTTCCTCTCAAGCAACAGAAACTTAAGTAGTTCGGTAATGTTGTCCGACCGGACACCTTGCTGAAGACGAACCTCCAGGGTTACGTTGAAGGCAGTCGGCGCCGAGGCAAACTAAACAAAAACTGGGTGACGGTGACGGTGACGGTGACGGTGACGGTGACACTGTTCACTGGGGGGGCGGGAACTTCTCATGCATGCGCAAGAAAGGTCCTGCTGCCTTTTCACCTCTGCTGCTCCATCAGATCCTCTCTGCGACTGGTCCTGCCACTGCCATCACGGACAAAATGAATGAACTTACGTGTAGATGTGTGTAGATGTGTGTGGGTGGATTGGGTGTGTGTGAGAGAGAGAAGAGAGAGCGCGTGCAGAAAGTATTGTGCTAATCTGTATGTGAGTGTTCCATTTGCACAGTAAGATGTAGGGAAAAATAAACAGCAGAAGAAAGTAACGTGGACAGACACAAACAATGTTTGGACGTCACAGTACGTCACAGTACGTTCTAGGAGTTGCACTGCACCATCACACACACACACACTCTTGTAATGAATGACCTGTGTAACACGTGTCTTATGAGCTGAGGACATGACAGTATGTAACGTGCATGACGACTGTTACGCTAAGTGACGTGCATTGTGACGTCGCGCAGGTCCGGTGGGCGAGCGCCGAGTGAAGCAGATGCGCCCCAACGGCGCCTTCATCAAGGACGTCCAGGTGACGGGGTCAGCAAACAACTACTCGGTGACCCTGGTGCCCTATCTGTGTGGCCATGACCTGGAGCTGTTCGCCCTAGCGGGGTCAGATGAGGTGAGGGTTTGTACACAGTGTCAGGTGTGAACTACAAGGTGTGTAGAGAGCAGGGAGGCGGACAGGCTTGTAGGGTGACATAACATTCACATGTCACACGTTCTGTCGTCAAATGCTTGTCGTCATCTCACATCCAGTGTTTCCTTGGCTGCGATGACAAGCTGCTGACTACATCCTGTCCTAACACTACTACACAACAGTTTTGTCACCCACCCGCTCCCCTAGCCTCCATTTTAACCGGCCATTTGATATTACAGTGTTCCCTCGCTACTTCGCGGTTCATCTATCGCGGATTCACTACTTCGCGGTTTTTTTTTTTGAGTGAAGTAGCGATCGATATTTTTGTGCTGGGAATTATCATTCTACAAAATACCATAGATACTTCAACAGGAAAAAGACGAAAAATGTAGCTATATTTGTATTTCTATTAAAATACCATGGTTATTTTGTAGATAGAAAGAAAGAAATAACTGTATGAGAAATCCATTGCTATGCGTAAGCGACGAGCCATGATTGTTATCTCCCATCTCGCATCAGTTTTTTTGGGTTTCTCTGAGTACAATTATAATTTTTTTACACTAATTTGTTATTGTAGTGTATTAATACCATGATTAATATATGACTTTACACTCACATGATATTGTTTTACATGTATATATTATTATTGCATGTATGTCCCTACTTCGCGGAAATTCGTTTATCGCGGCTGATCATAGCACCTATCCCCCGCGATAAACGAGGGAACACTGTACACTGAATGTTTGTACTGAGGCATAATGTACAGTTGTACGTGTGACATGTAATATGTATATGAGTATGTCTGTACACATGTACTGAGACAGTGTATACAACTTGACACGTGTGTAATCCGTACATGAGTAAGTCTGTGGCACTGTGTCTGTACTGAGGCATTATGTACGTAACAGGTGTGTAATGTGTACATGAGTAAGTCTGTGGTACTGTGTCTGTACACATGTATTGAGATAGTCTGTACAATACACGAGACGTGTGTAATCCGTACATGAGTGTGTCTGTGGTACTGTGTCTGTACTAAGGCATTATGTACGTAACAGGTGTGTAATGTGTATGTCACGGACCGTCCGCAGACATGCGCATTCTTTCCACAAACCAAAATATCCTGATCGCTTGAGGGTGGGCGTACCTTCTTAGAGGCACGAATAATTATTCAAATCAAATACAAAGTCAAATGAAACAAAGGCAAAATCCACACTCATAGATTCACTCCTTCATTCGCCACACAAGATGTATTACCAATATGTTATCATTCATCCCACATAATATTAAAGGTAACAATAAAATCGACTCTCCTAAATTATTGTCACTGATGAAGAACCCAATGTTCGCTCCCGATGAAACATCAACCTCTTATTTTAAAGTCTTTGAGACCCTCCCAAGTCCTCTAATCCAATTAATCCCACTGATCTTCTTTCCACGAAGTCTATTTATGATTGAAAATAAATGGTTTTTCACAGTACCCACAGCTTATAAGCAGACGTCTCGATCTTGCGCATGCGGCCACCTCCTAGATGTTTGGCCGGATGTTGTTAGATCAGCTGAAGGCCGGGAGGAAACCTTTCCTCCACCGGCGCTTACTCTCCGGCTGTTAAGAACTGTCCCTTCCAGCTCCCCCACGGTGCAGACACGGACTACAGTGACTCACGACCTGTGAAGTACATCCACCTGTAGTTTAACCACGGTATTACTTCCCGTAATACATATTCCGTTCTGGGACCGTTGTTTTTCTCGCTCACGCCAGTACTTCACTGTACTGCGGGATGCCCAAGCCACAGAGCTCCCCCACGGTGCGAACACGGACTACAGTGACTCACGACCTGTGAAGTACATCCACCTGTAGTTTACCCACGGTATTACTTCCCGTAATACTTTTTCCGCTGTCGCAGCAGTTGCGAGAAAGTCCCAAGAAAAATCCACCAGCTCTCACTTTGGTTGCCGTCTGCTCTCTGCCCACCGTTATTTTCTCTAACGTTATTTTTCTCAATCTTTTACGTCACCTTATTTTGACGTCCCAGTTTGCGTCATTTGCTCAAGGGCAAACAACTTCCAGCCCACTACGCTAAATCAGATCAACCACGGTTGTCGATCTTCCCTCCTAACCCCCTCTACTAAGTACTTATCCGTTACATTCCTCCCCTCCTGAAAAAAAAGAATGAAAAAAATCAATTTAACAGTTTTTCTTTCTTTTACTTCTACGGGATAAATTGGTCCCACTCGACCCGGGATAGATTGTCAGCGAGAAGATTCTCTGTTCCCTTAATCGTCTCAACTGAAAACTGAAACTCTTGAAGAGCTAGCATCCACCTCATAATTCGAGAATTATGATATACAGATGTTTTTAAAAACACAAGGGGTTTGTGATCTGTCTGTAAAATGAACTTTCTTCCGTAAAGATAACGAGAGAGTTTCGAAATTCCCCATATTATTGCCAGGCACTCTCGTTCTATGGTGCTGTATCGTGTTTCAGGACCTGTCAGTTTGCGGCTGACGTAGGCCACTGGAAAACGATCTCCTCCGTATTCCTGCAAGAGTACTGCTCCTAATCCCACCCCACTCGCGTCAGTTTGAACTATGAACGGCTTGTCAAACTTTGGTAGCGCTAGTATGGGTTGGGATGACAGAACGGTTTGGATGTGAGTTAATGCTTGGACACATTCATTCGACCATTGAATATGTTTTGGGCTGTTTCCTTTTGTCAGCTCTGTAATGGGTGCAACCACCGTAGCAAAGTTAGGAACATAGCGTCGGTAGTAGCTGATCAGACCTAAGAGTGCTCTCACTTGCTTCTTACTGCTAGGAGTAGGAAGTCTTAGAATTTTCTGTACTTTATCAGGACTGGGACGCAGATGCCCCTCCCCCACTATGTGTCCTAAGAATTCCAAAGCTCCGAAATCCCATCTGAATTTTCGAAGGTCTTACAGTGAGTTGATAATGGGCTAAGGTTCTTAACACACCTTCTACATGAGTCAGATGCTCTTCCCACGTTTCGCTAGCAACCAGTAAATCATCAAGAAGGTATGTGCTGAAACCTTTCCATATTGAGCGCTCTCATAGCTCTCGCAAACGTTGCAGGAGCTGTAGCCAATCCAAATGGCATTCGGGTCCATTGAAATAAGCCTTTGGTTGTTTGAAATGCTGTTTTTGGCCTATCTTCTTCTTTAACTCTGATTTGCCAATATCCTTTGGCCAAATCTATTTTAGTGAAAAATTGGGCTCGGCCCAATTGACTATATACAGTTTCGGGATCCGGAATGGGTTCTGAGTCGAACTCTGTTATTTTATTTAGGGCTCGGTAGTCGATACAAAAGCGTACTGAACCGTCCTTCTTTCTGACCAACAACGCTGGTGATGCATAAGGTGAGGATGATGGTTCAATCACTCCCATTTGTAACATTTTAATCACTTCCTTTTCCATGGTTTGCTGTAGAGCAAAAGGAAGTGGATAGGGCCTTAAGCGCACTACCTCTGGAGAAGTCAGTCTAATTTGGTGCTCAATTTCACCGTTAAACTGTCCTGGCATCACGGTCAGTATGTGTTGATAATTCTTTAGAATATTCCTCAATTGTGTGGTCTGGAGTTCTGTCAAGTCGGGCCCCACTTTCATGCTGTTTATGTCCTCTTCCATCTCCCAGGAAGAACTGGTATTTCCACGGAATCATCATCGGTATCGGCTATCAATAAGGTCACATTTGCCAGGTGTCTATTTGATTCCTTCTCGGATACTCCTGACGGCATGATAAATCTTTGGGGCACATCTCTTCCGAGATAAGATCCGAAAAAGCCATGGGTTTATCGTCATTGGTCTGTCCACAGTTAGCCGTTTTGGTGGTGTCTGGAATCTTCACATCAATCGGCGGTTCACGTCTGTGATATTTGCGCAACATATTAATGTGCATAACCCGGTCTTTTCCCTGCATATGGATCACGTAGTCTGGATGACATTCCCGGATGACTGGAAAAGGTCCCTTCCATTGCATGAGTAGTTTATTCGTGGACGTAGGTAACATTATCAGCACTTCGTCCCCCACCTGCAGAGTTCGTTGTTGCGTTTTTCTGTCAAAGTAACGTTTATTTCTCGCCGCCGTCCTATGGCTATTCTCTTGGGCCAGTTGATAGCTTTCCTGTAGTAGATTTCTCAACTCATATATGTATTGGTAAACAGGTTTTGCATCCTCATCACTGATTTCCTTCTCTGTCCAAGTTGAGATAAGGAGATCAAGTGATCCCTTTGGTCGTCGTCCGAAAACGAGTTCGAATGGTGAGAAACCTGTACTTTCGTGAGTTTTCTCTCTGCAAGCGAATAAAAGAGCAGGAAGATAGCGATGCCATTCTCGAGGCTGGCGATGTACCAACTTCCGCAGCATTGGTTTTAATGTCCCGTGGAATCTTTCCACGCACCCATTCGTTTGTGGATGGTAAGGGGTGGAACGTAAACCCTTGATGGACAGCAATCTGAGAAATTCCTTCATGACATCAGACATTAATTGTGTCCCTGGTCGGATAGAATTTCTTCGGAAGACCCATTCTGGCAAATACAACCAAGAGTGCTTCAGCCACAGATACACTGTCAATTCTTTTTAACGGTATTGCCTCTGGATATCTGGACGCCATGTCTATTATACTCAATACATGGGTATGGCCCTCATTAGATGATGGATGTATAGGACCCATGATATCTATAGCCACTCTCTTGAAGGGCTCATCGATGACTGGCACATGTACGAGTGGCACTGGTCGATTTCTTCCGTGTGCCACGGTTTTCTGGCACGCGTCACATGTTTGGCAATACTTTCGGGTGTCGCTTTTTACTCCCGGCCACCAACAATTGGCGAGCACCCGATTCAGCGTGGCACGGACGCCTGCATGTCCGGCTAAAAGACCATCGTGAGCCGCACATAACACTGATGCCCTGAGTGTTTGTGGCACCACCACTTGTTGAAAAGTCCCTGTAGTGGTGCGGGATGATCGAATCAACATTCCCTGCTGAAGATGGAAGTTCGTCTCCAGGTTGGCTTCTTCGCTCCTTTGACAGGCTGCAGCTCGGCATGTGATCAATGTCGGATCCTCCCTCTGGAGTCGAACTAACTCCTCTCTAGTGATGTCCATTGCTGGCTTTGGAATATGCAGCGGAATTGGCAGTTCCAATTCCCGCTTCTTCTGTCCTCTGGTTGTGACTAAGGCTGCTTTTGGTTTTGTCACCAACACTCCCTCTACCCCGTCTATATTACCCAAAATTAAATCTGTTATTGGTTTCGTCTATTACGCAACAGCGTAGTTTTACCCGCATAGAAAGGGGTCTCTACCTGTACCTCAGCGACTGGAAAGACTTCCGTATTACCCCCAAACGTAATACAGGACTGGGACTGTCCAGTGTATTCTGACTGCCTAACCAGGGAGGCTCTTATGCCTGCTGTTGTGGCTCCCGTATCTCTTAACACCGTTATGGGTTTATCTCTAATATAACCTGGATAGAGAGGAAGTCGATCCATCTCTTCACTATTAAGAGTGCTACACAGGATGGAAACGCTGGTTACTACCGGAGTGGATACTTCTGTGTTTTCTCTCCGTCTAACATAAGGGCATTCACGGGCAAAATGTCCAATTTCGTTACAAGCGAAGCAAATGAGCTCTCTCTTAGGTCTTCGCAGTACCTCGTCTCTTTGCCTTCTCGCCCGTTACTTCCTTTGGGAAAGGTTTTGTTGGGACTTGATTTACGAGGACTATTTGGCCTATTAGGAAGCCTAGATTTGGGTGACCGAGGACGCCAATTCACCCCGGTGTTGGCAACTCGATACGACTCGGCTCTCCTCGCCATACTTTTATTGGCATGCGCCTGCCTGTACTTCTCTGCACTTGCTATCATCTCGGCTGCGGACTTAAATTCACGTTCTTGCAGGAAGATAGCTAATTCCTTCGCTACGCTCTGGAGAATCTGTTCTCGTAACATGAGGTCCAAAAGACCATCATACGTTTTGTCTGCCTCGGCTAAAGTTATCCAACGGTTTGCTAAACCGGACAACCTAGAAAAAAAATGCCGCCATTGATTCCTGCGGTTCGGGTCGGATGGATCTAAATCGTTCCGAAATCCCTCAGCGGTACACTGATACTTTTGAAGTAATTCCTCTTGAGTGTTTCATAATCAACTACCCACTTGCACAAAGTGCATGATACAGGGTTAAAGCCTCACCCTGTAAAAGAGCTGACATAAGCAAAGGCCATCGCGGCTCCTCCCACCTAAGAGCAGTTGCATGCGCTTCAAACCTAAAGATGAAAGAGTCTATATCATCTTTATCCTCACGGAAGATTGGAAGTTTGGGCAGGTTACCACGCGGACCCCCCGTGGATTGAGCTACTTCCCCTTCTGTCCTGCTTCCTGCTTGTAGCCTAAGTCTTTCTAACTCAAACTCCCTTTCTCTCACTCTTTCCCTTTCTTCTCTTTCTCTTTCTTTTTCCCTTTCCTTTCTTTCTCTTTCTCTATCAAAACGTTCTACACACTGTTGGACGTACTTTTCCAGGTCACTATTAGTCTTTCCAAATTTCTGTCCTTGGGCTATGAAGCTATCTATATCCGGGAATTCCATGTCTCTCAAGAACAATTTAAAGAAATGTACCCTACGATGGCAAAACAAGAGTAGTCAAAAATAATCCACCAGATACAGTACTAATAATACCTTTTGTACAATATTTGTAAACCACCTCGCCTAGTACCGCCTCACCCTAAAGCGATCACGTCGGGGTCACCAAGATGTCACGGACCGTCCGCAGACATGCGCATTCTTTCCACAAACCAAAATATCCTGATCGCTTGAGGGTGGGCGTACCTTCTTAGAGGCACAAATAATTATTCAAATCGAATACAAAGTCAAATGAAACAAAGGCAAAATCCACACTCATAGATTCACTCCTTCATTCGCCACACAAGATGTATTACCAATATGTTATCATTCATCCCACATAATATTAAAGGTAACAATAAAATCGACTCTCCTAAATTATTGTCACTGATGAAGAACCCAATGTTCGCTCCCGATGAAACATCAACCTCTTATTTTAAAGTCTTTGAGACCCTCCCAAGTCCTCTATTCCAATTAATCCCACTGATCTTCTTTCCACGAAGTCTATTTATGATTGAAAATAAATGGTTTTTCACAGTACCCACAGCTTATAAGCAGACGTCTCGATCTTGCGCATGCGGCCACCTCCTAGATGTTTGGCCGGATGTTGTTAGATCAGCTGAAGGCCGGGAGGAAACCTTTCCTCCACTGGCGCTTACTCTCCGGCTGTTAAGAACTGTCCCTTCCAGCTCCCCCACGGTGCAGACACGGACTACAGTGACTCACGACCTGTGAAGTACATCCACCTGTAGTTTACCCACGGTATTACTTCCCGTAATACTTTTTCCGCTGTCGCAGCAGTTGCGAGAAAGTCCCAAGAAAAATCCACCAGCTCTCACTTCGGTTGCCGTCTGCTCTCTGCCCACCGTTATTTTCTCTAACGTTATTTTTCTCAATCTTTTACGTCACCTTATTTTGACGTCCCAGTTTGCGTCATTTGCTCAAGGGCAAACAACTTCCAGCCCACTACGCTAAATCAGATCAACCACGGTTGTCGATCTTCCCTCCTAACCCCCTCTACTAAGTACTTATCCGTTACAGTGTACATGAGTATGTCTGTGGCGCTGTACAGAGCTCGGGTAGCACCACGGCGGACAGCCTCGCCGCCCACTTTGTCCAGCACAGCGGTGACCAGCAGCTGTCCCTTGATGTCATCCGGGTGTCTGCGGCCTCCAAACCCGTGTCCGGTTCCTTCAAGGTCACCTTTAAAAACAGCACGTCACAAGGTACGAACAACTCGTGTGACGTCACTGCCTCTCTCTCTCTGGCAGCTGGATGGGTCTCTCTTCTCTTGTCTTCTTCCTGTCTGGCAGCTGTACCCTACACACTCACATGAAGTCTTCCTGCGCACTGGCTGACGTGTCTTGTATGTCCTGCCTTCCTGTCTTCCTGTCTGACTGCAAACCTGTGACCTACGTGTAACCTCCTGTCTTCCTGTCTGACTGCAAACCTCTGACCTGTCTTCTTGTCGGCCGGTAGACATACCCGTTAGCCCTGACCCCTCGTCCGACCTGCCGCACGTGAAGGACGCGCTGACCCAGTTGCCGGAGCTGAAGGACATTGACCTCAAGTTCTCCGGCACCTGCTCCTCTTTTGACTACACCGTCACCATGACGACACTGGCTGGAGATCAACCGGAAATGACGGTAATCTCAGGCATCTTGATGTGTGCAGACTGACTCTTACTTGTCGCTAAATTCGACGTTCTAAGTCTGCGTGCGTGTGTGTTTGTGTGTGTGTTTGTGTGATGTGTAATGTGTGGTGCGTGTGCGGTGTGAGTGTGTGTTCGTATTATCCTCTATGTATGTTACGTGCTATGTCTATGACCACACGAGGCCATTACATTGTTTGCAGATCGATGGCAGCCATCTTGGCGGAAGTGATGTCAGCAGCAGCGTAGCAACTCTTGTGAACGGATATGCCTGGTTACGTCCCCTGCCAGGAGACACGCTACGGACTAATCACTCCTTGCCGCAGGTCAGGTCACGTGACAGTGTGGTGAACTCGCGCCGATGGATGTCTGGTAATCGTGCTCGCTGTCTAACCGCATTCACTCACGTGCGCACACACAAACACACAAACACAAACACACAGTCACGTGATGATAACCGTCGAGATGACGTGGCCTACAATGTGTTTCAGGTGGTGGTGTATGTTAATGACGTACCCACGTCATGTGCTGACGGTGCCAACTGTTCGTTTACCTGGAGGACGGAATTTACACCTGTCATCACAGGAGTCTCCCCCACTCTAGGTGACACAATCTTGATGTGACACTTCATGTGACACAAACATTTGACGTGACACATACTTTGAGTTTCACTTCGTATGACACACTGACACGTGTGTGGCCAACACGCATACGACCAGGTGTAGACGTAGATGTAGATGAGATGATAACATCGCACACATCGTTAACATTTTTGTCACCTGTGTACTCAATGTCTTTACAGGGAAACGAGGTGACGTGCTGACTGTCACTGGAACCGGCTTTGCTGACACGGATAACGAGGTGACGATAGGTGACGTGCAGTGCTCTGTGACGTCCCAGACGGCAACCGCTGTGGTGTGCACCCTGCCTGCTGGACCAGGAGGCCCGTGGCCTGTCAAGGTTTACGTACCGGGCAAGGGGAGCGCTTCCGGTTCAGCGAATTTCACCTTCCAGTCCATTGTGTCCAGCATTTCGCCGGCTTCCGGCAGCACGGCAGGTACGTCACGTGACATGAGCTGAGAATTTTCTCTTTTTTTAGCTTTCACCTGAGTAAAAGGTAACTGTGCGACTGTGTCCAAACTGTAGCTGCTAGACTGCGCGTTCTTTATCCTTAGACTATTTCCTTCCTGCAAAGTCCACTCTGGAAACGTCATCAGTCACGTGACTAAAGGAATCGCTGTGTGTAATGAGGTGTGGGAAGAAGGAGTGTTGAGACAGAGATTACGTGAGATGCTGACGTCACTTTGCAGGAGGACTGTCACTGAACATCAGCGGCGAGGGCTTCTCTTCTCGTGACGTCGTCACCATTGAAGGAAGGACCTGTGACATCACGTCGTGGACCTCGACTCGCATCGTGTGCACGCTTCCGGCTGCAGTAAGAACTTGTCACGTCACTCCTTTGATCCCTTCTCAAGCGTCACTCAACCTCGTGACATGGACTAGTGCTGGCAGGCAATGTAGTTTAATACAATGTCAGTGCAGTTGATGGCGTGCCGTCACAATAGTTCATGTCATCAGTGACGTGAAGGGACCTGTGCGTTAGTAATGACCTCAGCATCATTGCTGAACTAGTGTTCTCAAGCATCATCTTCATTCATCTCTTGCTGTGTACGTGCACCTAACATGTTTTTGTGTTGCTAGGCAACTACTGATGGCGGTATTGCTGATGTCATCGTGTCACAACCTACCAGCAACCTGTCAGGACTGACATTTACTTACAACACGTCACTGACTCCTGTCATCACTGACGTCACACCTACCGTCGCCCATGCATGGGGTCAGAGTTCATTTACTGGCTGAATCAATTAATTTAATTAAGTGGCCATTGACGGACGGACGGACGGACGGACGCACGGACACTTGAGTGACGTACAACGTGCAAAGCTGTGTGTGTGTGAGTCTGAGTTACAGTTCACAAACGTCACTATAGTGCGAGTGATAAAGACGAAAGGCGTGTTCAGCTCACTGACTCTCTGTGTAACAGGTGGCGAACACGTGACCATCACGGGCAGCGGCTTCACTGGACACGTCCGAGTATTTTTCGATCAGGAGGAAGTAACTATCAGGTCTTCTACAGGAGGGGAGATAATCGTAGAACTTCCGCCCTTGCGTCCACGCTCATACGCTGTGCGACTTTTTGTGGAGGGCATTGGACTGGCGGACACAAGGTACACACAGACACACAGACACAAGGTACACACACACAGACACACAGACACACACACTGACGCTAATACAGACACACAGGCAAGCACAGAAAAAGTGGAGTCTGTGTGAGTGTGTGTGAGAGAGTGTGAGTGTGTGTGTTTGTTTTAGAGAAAAGATTGTGAGTGTGTGTGTGTGAGACAGAGACCCTCAGTTCCTTAGCACGTCACCAGTAATTCTCAAGTGAGTGCTCGTCCTTTTCTGCTAAGTGACGGCTAATGTGACGTTTTTGCAGAGTTCACTCCGTTCCTAACGTCACTGTAACGCTAAAGGTGACGTCCGTGACGCCACTGCTGGGCTCCCTGTATGGCGGCACCGACGTGACGCTGGAGGGACAGGGCTTCGGCACCAACGCCAGTCAGGTGCAGGTGTTGGTGGGAAAGGTGTGTGCGGTGCAGGAGGTCACGGACAACCGCATTAAGTGTCGTGTCGGGTACACCGGCAACACCTTCGTCGTCACCAACCAGGGTGTGCACACCTGTAAGTGAACTGCTTTGACTTCCCGAAGGTGTCAGCCAGCGTGACGAGTCTTTAATGTGTAGCTTGTGACATCGTGCGACAGGAAAGGACAAGATAGATGTGGTTAGCCATATATATATACCATACATATACACACATCAACCCACAGTTGTGTCTGTGTGCTTAAACAAAATGTTTTCTGGCTGGCTGGGTGGCTGGGTGGGTGGCTGGGTGGCTGGCTGTCATCATGAAGTATATCTGTATACCGAGATGTTGCTGTTACCTGAAGCACGTCATCAGGTGATGCTGCACCTGTAGTAGTGATTACCTGTATCCTCCCCAGACTACGACTTCACGCCCAAGCAGCTGACCATCCAAGTGGGCGACTGCGTGCGCTGGACGTGGACCACGCCTTTCTTCGTCTCTGACATCGCCTTCGCCATCAGACAGACAGACAGCGACACCAGCGTCCTCACAACCGACGACGGCTTCGCTTCGCCTGGTCCGCGATCGCGCAATGGTGAGGGAGGGAAGGGGGAGAGACAGGGTCAGGGTGACAGACAATGAGAGAGTGATATAGACACAGACATATAGTCCTATATAGACACAGACATACGCGATATAGTGACCTATAGACACAGGCATATAGTTCAATACAGACACAGACATATAGCCCTATAGTGAACTATAGACAGAGACATATAGTCCTATAGGGAAGTATAGACACAGACATACATAATGTAGTGAACCATAGACACATACTTATAGTCATATAGTGAAGTACAGTTACAGACATATGTCATATAGTGAAGTATAGGCACAGACATACAACGAGAAAAGAAAGTGTTTTGACACATACTATTACAGACAGCGTCATATAGAGGAGTATAGACACATGCATACCGTCATATAGACAATATAGGAGGGACAATGATGGCTTACTAGTCCCTAGCGGGAAATTGAAAAAGAATTTATCTATAACAGCACAAAGACATAGAGATGTGGATAACAACACGTGAACATATAATGGATGAATAGCGCCACAGACATAAAAATACAGGAATATAGGAATAGACACAGCAACATATAAGCACAATATATATGTATATGTGTGTGAGTATATCGAAACAATAGAGATGTGCATAACAAGCGACCATATAATGGAAGAATAGAAGTACACACTGACGTACACGTTGAGAAACCGACAGACGGACACCTACATAATCTTGACGTCACTTGATTCCTGCTTGTGACGTCACAGGAATGTACACGCACTGCTTTAACGTGGCGGGAGACTACTCCTACTGGAGCGGCTACCTCAACGACTACAACAACAACTACATCAGGGGTCAGGTCAGGGTCAGGCCTCGCCCCAACAGTCTGGCCGACATCCGGGTCAGCATCTCAGGCATGGAGGCTGACTACGATACAGGTGAGCTAGCGTGGCGGCAATCCACAGGTTACAGGTAAGTAAGTACACCTCTGACGTACTGGGGTCTGACTGTCCACAAGAGTTCTGTCCCCTCTGTAGTTGTCCTGACCATCAAGGGGTCATCACATTTCCTCAGGAGTCCAGTCGTCAAGTCTGGCTGCTATTGCGTGTCGCCTGATGAAGTTTTGCAAGAACTGCGAGTAAACTTCACGACAAAGCAAACAACGGTTTTCTATTTAAAATGGCGGAAGCTTTAAGACAAAGATAATTGTGTGTGATCAGTCCTATTTATGTCCCTTTGGCCTTCCACCTACCCATCCAACATGTTGTCCATCACGTGAAGTACAATTTGTCATCTCGGGTCATTTCTTTTTCAGCAGCCTCTACGAATTCCTCGTCATCAGAGTCCGGCACCTGTCAGCCCCAAGAGGGTCCGCTGGTGAACTGTACTCCCCAAGTCTTGACTCGCGATACCAGCTTCTTCCAGTTTCAGTACGACGTGTGCGTCACGCCATACGTCACCGGCATCAGCCGACGTAACGCCACCACACGTGATGACGTTGTCCTGACTGGCCAGGGCTTCGGTGACGAACTGTGTCAGAATGAGGTGGGGGTCGAGTCTGTGACACACTGGCAACATTCACGTGCTGTCTACGCACGCGCACATACAATGCGTGTTTACCTGCGGCACAAAAATACACAAACAAACATGTCAACACAAACATATTTGGACGTCCCAACAAACTGCTTTGTTAACTTTCTTCATATTTTTTTTTTTTCACAGGTTACCTTTGGGTCGATTGGTCGGGGTGACGTCTCCGCAGTGACATCAGACAGTCTGACGTTCTCCATCTCGACCACCGGCCCTCCACCCGTGGCCTCATCCGAGTACGTGGCTGTGCGCGTCAGTAACCTTGGCAACGCCCTGGTGGCGGTGGCTGGAGAACCGGGCAGACGTCTCCGTCTCCTCCCAGCCATCTGGAGTGTGACCCCCAGCAGGGGGTCGAGAGCTGGCGGGACGACCGTTACACTCACCGGCAGCGGCCTGACCCCGAGGGCGGACAGTGTCATGGTGAGGATCAAGTCGTGCAGCCAAACACACACACACACCAACGACCTCAGCAAATTAAGTGAAAAATAATCAAAGAAAGTAGAGAGGTAGGAAGTGTGTACGCAGAAGACACAGAGCAAGGGAGACTATTGGATTAAAAGATTGTTAAGGCGCCAGTTGAACGTCACTATTGAGAACATCAGCATCCTTCGTGCTACGCTATTCTTTTGCGGGTGCGTGCGTGTGTGTGGTATGCCTTACTTTGCATAATGTGTGTGTGTGTGTGTCTTACTGCAGGTTACCATTGGTCAAGGCATGTGCTCCGTGATATCCGCTTTAGACACGGAAGTGACGTGTAAGACTGCTGCATCTGACGTCAGTGTGGTGAGTCGAGTCAGGAAACGTTTGTTCAATCGTTAATTACAGTCTTTACCACAATTAAACACTCAGCGTTGGACACGTTACAACACAAACCCTTTCTGATTGGTTGGTCACATGCTCGCCTACTGCAAGTCTCTTGACACTCATGACACGTTCAGTTGTGACGTTCTAAGAAAAAGGACACGTGTGACATTGAGTTTTAAATGTTCAGGATGCCACGTACATATTACGTAGACGTCGTAGAGGGTTGGATGTGATGGAAATCTGGAACCAAATGTGACGTAGAAATGTAGTTACGTGACCTTAACGGAGAATTAACGTATCCACAGAACACGACTGTGTCAGTTGTGACGTACGTGGGTGTGACGGCGATCCCCGTGCAGTGCTTAGACGGCGCCTGCAGCTTCGAGTACGCTGATGACGTCACACCACGCGTCTACAACGTGAGCCCGGCGTCCATCAACTCCTCTAACGTCACCATAACGATCATCGGGGAGCGTTTTGGGAGCGATGTTAGCAACGTCACAGTGAATGTAGGGGGCGCAGTGTGCGCGGTCGTCAGCGCCAGTGACTCGGAAGTCCAGTGCATCCTGGGAAATGTAGCCGCGGGTCGCTACAGCCCTCAGGTGAGCATCTTCGTCTTGTCACAGGGAGGTCGTGTGTGTGAGTTGACAAGATAATGATATCAATCATGATGGCGACATTAATAATGCAGTCATGTGACGTAATATCACAGTTTTCCGTGTGTGTCTTGACTCCTAAAGGGTGGAGTCGCACCCCGAATAGGCTGACGTGTACACAATACTGGTGGAGACCGGTTCTTTGAAGGCCTTAATTTTTCCAGCTTGAACTTGTTTCCAATTTCATCTCCCAGCGATGACGCACGGAGACGAGGATGTGACGTGTGATAGTGTGTAGCAATGCGTGTAGCAATGATTATTTGTTGCTCCTCCCACTACCGGTAGAGGTGGAGTGAGAGTCCGTAGGGAAGTAGAAGGACGGAGTGAAGGTTGATTAGATGATAGATGGAGCGAGGGTAGTAAGGGGAGTAAACGCGATTAACAGAATTACAAGTAATCAGAGGATAGCTACAGCTACTCACTGTCGTCCGTGGTGACTTCACGTTGATATTAATGAGGAAAGTAAAAATGACTATACATACATTCCTGTCAGAGAAACAAAGACGAGTGAAGATGTAACTAGCTGTTAGCTGCGCCGCGGGTCAAAGCGTGGTTGTGACGTGTTTTTCTGCTTGCAGGTGACTGTTGAAGGTAAGGGCCTGGCCTCGGTAAGTTCTAACACATACGTCACGAGTGAGGCCGTCATCACTCAAGTCTCGCCCACACAAGGCAGCCTTCACGGCGGAACTGACGTCACAATTACGGGCTTTGGCTTCAGCCAGTCGACTTCTGTGACGATTGGTGGCACCACCTGTCTCGTGACGTCACGCACGGCCACAGAAATGACATGCGTGACATCCGGCCACACGGCTGGCCAAGCTCAACTGAGAGTGACGTCAAATGACGTGAACTTTCCCGAACAGGTGTTTACTTACAGCAAATCGATGACGCCGGAAGTGACATCCGTGAACCCCTCAACGGGCCAGGCCAACACGCACGTCACTATCACAGGGAGCCACTTCTCTTCCAACGCTAACGACAACATCGTCACCATCGGCAACCAGACTGCTACTGTGACGTCAGCCAGCACGACGTCACTACAAGTCACGGTGGGCAGTCACGTGACAGCGACCGTCCCAGTAGTCGTGCGCGTCCTGGGGTTGGGCCAGTCAGGGAGTGACATCACGTTCACCTATCAGCTGGGACCCGTGGACATAAGTCCGACCAGAGGTAATGATTCCACTCACACCTGTATCCACACCTGTTGATTGGAATAATGAAGGAACATCTGAGGAACTTGAAGTCATTGACCTGTATGAGCGAACGATAATTAGTTGACGTTCCTAATTAGTAAGTAATATTAGCTCATTAGCAGGAATACTGTCAACCCTAAACAGTTTATTTTACTAAAATCACATTTGTATTCTATGATGTGTGTCGAGCTGCCGGCAGTTCCATATCTTTGCCTTCAGTCATCCAGTGACGTCATCAATTGGTTTTTTTTTTTTCCTCTGTCTCAGGAACCACGGC